>NC_054470.1:88102498-88416784 GCF_017639515.1 Carcharodon carcharias
GAAAAGTTCTTGGATGCACTGCCAGAACTTACCAATTGTATAAATGAAAGACCCATGACAGTTCACCTATAGCCCAGCCTTAACCAATATGCCACCACCAGCAGTGCCTATGCCCCAACCCTTGACTCCAACGAAGATGCTAAGGAAAAGTTCTATTCTGACCTTGATGAAGTCCTTACTGCATTCCCAAAAAAAACAAGAAGATCATCCTTCTGCAGGAACTTAATGCCAGGGTTGGTCTTAATCTGATGTCTGGAGTAAAACCACCAGGAAAAATGGGGTGTGAAAAGCCAATGCTGATGAGTTAAGTTCAGCATGGCCTCACTATAACAAACACCCTCTTCTGCTAGAAGGACAAAATCAAAATCACACAGAGGCATCTGAGATCAAAGTATTGTCATCCCCTGGATTATGCCATTTTTCATGAATCCATGGATTAACAGTTGGAGGGCTGCAACAAGAAATTAAACAGGTGAGAAACAACAAGGCCAGTGGCCCCAATGATGTTCCAGTGCGGGTCTTCAAAGCTGGTGTACTTTTGCTCACATCAATGCTCCATGCATTCATCCTATGGATTTGAGAGGAAAAAGAATTAATCTGACGACTTCAGGAATGTGACAAGAAGGGAGATAAATCATGCTGTGGAAACTGGCAAGGTATTTCCCTCTTGTCCATGGCAGGGAAAATCCTGACATGCATTCTCCTGAATGGGCAGTTCTTTTACCTATCGGGTGGGCGTGGTGGGTGGGCCGTGAGCGGCCACACAACAGACCGCTGCCTGTGATTGGGCCCTGATCGCAATTTCATGCTGGCTGGCGAATTAACGGCCAGCCAGCATGAAATACATGCTGATAACCTCAGCACTGCCAGGGTTGGAGGGCAGGAGAGCAAGTGCAGAAGTCAGCACCTACGCTTGGGTGCACTCAGTGAAAGCTCCCTGAAGGCACAGAGCAGCCTCAAGGCGCTGAAGATTTTTCACATTAAAAATAGAGTTTTCAGAAAAAAGGAAAACATGTCCCTTTATGTGACTTTGACACATGAGCAGGGATATGTTGAAAATGAGTTCTAAAAATTTTTATTTTATTTTTTATTAACATTGGAAACCTCTTCCTGCCTGTGGATTAATTAATGGGCTTAATTAATTAACAGCCTTCTTAGTTGTTGGCTGCCGACTCCCATGCATACCCGCTGACCAAAATATTGCGCACTATTTTTCTCCCATTCAGGTTGGGTGTGCGCCCACCTGATGAGGGAAGATTTCTGCCCCTACTTCCTGTGGCTGAGGATATGCCCCCAGAGACATAGTGTAGCTTTAGACCTACCAGAGGAACCTCTGACATGGTCTTTGTTGCCAGACAAATCCAAGAAACATATCGAAAACAACACCAGGAACTCTCCATTGCATTAATCGACCTTCAAGTAAGTTAGACTGCCTTGTTGAACAGGGAACTGAAAATTAGTGGCAGTTATCTGTCAATCAGCTGAACATAGTTAGTTCAATTGGTGTTAATTACTGTAGCAGGAAGCTGAACTATCTAGTGACTCATCAGAGGCTCTATATAGGAGGCAGACTTTTCAAATCGCAAGGTAAGTAAGGGGGGCACAGTCAGGAGACAACGCCTGAATGAGACATAGACCAGGTGAGTAGTGAATTAGGTTCATGTGAGAAGTTCTGGTATGTTGTTTTCAGGTATAAATATAGTTTAGGAGCCAGGCTTTGACATAGAATTAACAATCTTGTGACTGAGTGAATAGCGAATTAGGTTCATGTGGGAATTTGGTACACAGGGGAAAGAGGTTCTTTAAGTAAGTGTGTTAAGTATTAGTTGGATTTATCAGTAGTGGTAAGGTTTATCAATAGTTGTAAGGTTTAGGAAGTTAAGGCCAACTAAAATTAATATAAGTAAACCGAAGCAAAATAAAGTTAACCTAAGCGAAGTATAGTTAAGACAAGGCAGGGCAGCTGGCTCATATGTGGAATTTGTGTCCTGTATTATGTGGGAAGTCATGGATGCTACCGGTGACCTGGACCATATGTGCAGGAAACATCATCAGCTGCACAAACCTGAGCTCTGGATTTTGGATCTTGAGTGGCGGCTGGAGTCATTGTGGCACATCCGTGAAGCTGAGAGCTATGTGGATCGCATATTCAGAGAGGTGGTCAGATCTCAGGCTTGGAGCATAGAGGCAGAAAGGAAATGGGTGACTGCCAGGCAGTCCAAGAGAACCAGGCAGGTAGTACAGGAGTGCCTTGAGGTCCAACTCACCAATCGGTTTTCTGTTTTGGATACTGGTGAGGGCATTGGTTCCTCGGAGGAGTGCAGTCAGAGCCAAGTTTCTGGCACTATGGGTGCTTGTCTGTACAGGATGGGAGGAAGAAGAGGGGAAGAGCAGTAGTGATAGGGGGTTTGTTAGTTAGGGGAACAGGCAGGTGCTTCCATGGCTATAGATGTGATTCCAGGATTGTATGTTGCCTCCCTGGTGCCAGGGTCAAGGATATCATGGAGTGGCTACAGGACATTCTTCCGGTGAGGGTGAACAGCCAGAGGTCATGGTCCATGGCGGTACCAATGACTTAGAATGGAATGGAGATGAGATCCTGAAAGCAGATTTCAGGGAGCCAAGAAGGCGATTGTAAAGTAGGACCTCGAAAGCTGTAATCTCAGGATCCTGCCAGTCCCATATGCTAGTAAGCATAGATAGACATGTTGCGTGATTGAACATGTGGCTGGAGGACTGATGTAGGAGGGAGGACATCAGATTTCTAAGTTATTGAGATCAGTTCTGGGGCAGGTGGGACCTGTACAAAATGGGCTGCATCTTAGCATGACCGGGCAGAACATCCTCACAGGGAGATTTGCTAGTGCTGTTAGGGAGGGTTCAAACTAGATTGTCAGGGGGATGGGAACCTGAGAGGGAGCTCAGATTCAAGGGAAGTAAAATTGGTAAAAGGAAGTAGAAAAGTAGAAAGTAAAAATAGAAGATAGATGAAGCATAGGCAGGCATCAATAGGATCAGAATAGAGAATCAGAAAAAAGCAGAATTAAGGGTACTCTACTTGAATGCATGGACCATTTGCAAAAAGGCTGATGATGTGAATGCACAAATTGAGGTAAGTGGGTATGAAGTAATTGCCATGATAGAGACATGGCTACCGGGTGACCAAGACTGGAAACTGAATATCATATTCGGCATTAGGAGGGATAGGCAAAAAGGAAAAAGACATGGGGTAGCACTCTTAATAAGGGATAACATCAGTACATTAGTAAGAGAGGATCTTAGATTGGAGGATAAAGAATGTAGAATCAGTTTGGGTGGAGCTAAGAAATAACAAGGGGCAGCAAACATTGGTGGGAGTTGTTTAAAGGCCACCAAACTGTAGTGGTGATGTCGAGCATGGTATAAATCAGGAAATTAGAGATTCATGCAATATAGGTAATACAGTAGTAATGGACAATTTCAATTTACACACAGGGTGGGCTAAGCAAATCAGCACTAATACTATGGTGGAGGAATTCCTGGAAGTGTATGTGATGGGTTTCTGGAGCAGTAGGTTGGGGAACCAATTAGGGATTGGGTGATTTTGGATTTAGCATTGTGTAATGAAAAAGAATTACCTTGCGGTAAAGGAGCCTTTGAGAAATAGTGACCATAATATGATAGAACTTAGCATTTAGTTTGAATGCAATATAGTTCATTCTGAAATTAGAGTCTTAAGTCTGAAGAAAGGAAATTATGAAGGTATGAGGGGCAAGTTGGCTATGGTGGATTGGGAAAATACACTAAAAGATTTGACAATATACAGGCAATGGCTAGTATTTAAAGAAATACTACACGGTCTACAACAGATATAGATTCCACTAAGGCACAGACACCCAAAGGGAAAGGTAAATCAACTGTGGTTAATGAAAAAAGTTAAAGATTGCATTAGATCAAGGGAAGTGGTTTATAAGTATGCCAGGAAAAGTGGTAAGCCTGAGGACTGGAAGTAATTTAGAACCCAGCAAAGGAGGACTAGGAAACTGATTAAGAAAGGGAAAAGAGAATATGAATGCAAATCAGCGAGGAACACAAAGGCAGACTGTGAAAGCTTTTTTAAGTATGTGAAAAGGAAAAGATTAGCTAGGACAAATGTAGGCTCATTGCAGGTGGGGACAGGAGAATTTATCATGGAGAACAGGGAAATGGTGGAGAAACTAAACAGTTACGTTGCGTCTGTCTTCATGGAAGGAGGTACAGAAAATCTCCTAGAAATACTGGGCAATGAAGTGACTTGTAAAACTGAGGAACTGAAAGAAATTTGTATTAGTAAAGAGGTAGTACTTGAAAAGTTAACTGGCTTAAAGGTTGATAAATTCCCTGGACCAGATGAGCTTTATCCCAGAGTGTGGAAGGAGGTGGCTAAAGAGATAGTAGATGCATTGGTGGTTATCTTTCAAAATTCTATAGATTCTGGAAAGGTTCCTGTGGACTGAAAAGCAGCAAACATTTAACAAGGGAGGAAGAGGGAGAATGGAGAACTACAGACCTGTTAGTTTGACATCAGTAGTAGTGAAAATGTTAGAATCTCTTATAAAGGATGTGATAACTGGACATTTTAAAAAAAGTGGTAAAATTGGGCAGAGTCAACATGGATTTATGAAAGGAAAATCGTGTTTGACAAACTTGTTGGAGTTTTTTGAGGATATTACTTATCGCATTGATAAAGGAGAACCAGTGGATGTGGTGTATTTGGATTTTCAGAAGGTTTTTGATAAGGACCCACACAGGGGGTTACTAAATAAAATTAAAGCACATGGGATTGGGGGAATTTACTGCTATGGATTGAGAACTGGTTTACAGACAGAAAGCAGAAAGTAGGAATAAATGGATCATTCTCAGGATGGCAGGCTATTACTAGTGGGGTACTGCAAGGATCAGTACTAGATCCACAATGGGCTTGGCCTAAATAGCCAAGTGGTTATGGTACTGGGTTTGTAACCCCAAGATCAAGAGTTCAAATCTCACAATGGCAAACTATGAAACAATGTAACTTCATCTGAAACAGATGGAAACAGGTTTACTCAAAAGAGTATCAAGAGTTCAAATCTCACAATGGCAAGCTATGAAACAATGTAACTTCATCTGAATAGGAACAGATGGAAACGTGTTTGTACTCGAAAGAGTTACTAGGTCCACACCTGTTCATAATCTATATAAATGATTTGGGTGTGTGAGTCCAATTGTTATATTACCGAATTTGCTGATGAAACCAAAATGGGTGAGAATGTAAATTGTGAGGAGAATGCATGGAGGCTTCAAGAGGACTTGGACAGGCTAAGTGAATGGGCTAGAACATGGCAGATAGAATATAATGTAAATAAGTGTGAAGTTATTCACTTTGGTAGAAAAAAAAACAGAAAGGCAGAATATTTCTTAAATGATGAGAGGTTGGGAACCGTGGGTGTGCATAGGGACCTGGGTGTTCTTGTTCATGAGTCATTAAAAGTTAGCATGCAGGTGCAGCAAGCAATTAGGAAGGTGAATGATATGTTGGCCTTCATCACAAGGGGATTTGAGTACAGGAGTAAAGATGTCTTTGCTGTAGTTGTATAGAGCCTTGGTGAGACTTCATCTGGAGTATTATGCACAGTTTTGGACCCCATATCTAAGGAGGGATATACTTGCCATAAAGGGAGTACAATGGAGGTTCACCAGGTCAATCCCTGGGATGGCGGGATTGCTTTATGAGGAGAGATTGAGGAGACTGGGTTTGTATTCCATTGAGTTCTGAAGAAACAGGGATGATCTCATTGAAAGTTACAAAATCCTTACAAGGCATGACAGGGTGGATGTAGATAAGATTTTTTGCCTGGCTGGTGATTCTAAAACCAGGGGATGTAATCTCAGGAAAAGGAGTAGGCCATTTAAGACTGAGATGAGGAGGAATTCCTTCACTGAGGGTAGTGTTTCTTTGGAATTCTCTGTCCAAAAGGGCTGTGGTAGCTCAATCATTGAGCATGTTCAAGGCAAAACTCGATAGATTTCAGGAGACTAATGACATCAAGGGAAATGGAGATAGTGTGGGAAAGTGGCATTGAGGTAGATGATCAGCCATGACCTAATTGAATGGCAGAGCAGGCTCAATGAGCTGAATGGCCTACTCCTGTTCCATGTTCCTATGACCAAAGCATTTGACTCAGTAAATCATGAGGCTCTATGGTTTGTGCTCCAATGATTTGGATGTCAAAATACCTCAGCACAATCCTGCAATTGATTCATTCAGTAAGAAACCTGAAACCAACACCTTCAAAATCCAGACCGAGTCAAGTAAAGCCATGTGATAGCCCCCATACTATTTACAATCTACCTGACAGTTACTATTTACAACACCAAAGGATTAACTGCCCTCTGGTGTCAGTGTTAAATATCACCTAGATGGAAAACTCTAACATCCGTCATCTCCATGCCAAAACTAAACTGACCTCCATAGATGATTTACAATTTGTGATGATTGCAGTATTGCTGTCCACTCTGCGCTGGATGTCCAAGCTATACTTGATCTCTTTAATGCAAGAAGCTTGGTCTGTCCTTGAATGTTGCCAAAACAAAACTTATATCAGCCTGGTCAGCCAAATATTCCAACCTCCCACACCCCCCACCCTCATATATGTTGAAGGAGAGAATCTGGAATATGTTGAGCACTTCCCCATATATTGGCAGCCACCTCTCTCAAAAGGCCAACTTTCCACATTTTCTCCACGAGGAGATCCAGTAATGGATCAGCTGCGACAGTTCTGACAACTAGTATTTGACAACAACGACATTCTCAAGTCAACGAGGGTCCTCATTTACAAAGCAGTTGTGATCACCACACTCCTGGACTGCAGTGAGAACTGGATTATGAATAAGTGAAACTTAAGAGAAATTTCATCAGAAATGCCTCCACTGCATCCTCCATATTAAGTGGGAAAACAATCGAACAAATGCTTCTTGAAGCCAGGTCCACAGGCATTCAGGCAAAACATTTGCAAAATCAACTTCAATGGACCGGACAATATGTTTGGATGTCTGAAAATTACTTGCCTCACCAGGTCTGTTTACTCAACTCTCAAAAGCCAACATTCCAGGGGAGTACAAGAAAAATGTTTCAAAGACACTCTGAAGCTCTCCTTGAAGCATGGCAGCGTTGACCTTAATGACTGGGAGCAGCCTGCGACCAATCGTTCAGAATGGGAACAACTTGTCCATCAAGCTGCATCATGCTTTGAATCTCAACATCTTAATGATAAGACAGAGCAGCAGCAGAGAAGGAAAGAAAAGGAAGCAAATCTTCATTCCACATTCCACTATCTCATGGGATGTACTGCCCCATGTGCCCAAAGACCTGCGGGTTGAAAATTGGCTTGTTCAGTCACATGAAGACCCTTGGAAGAACATCACAATGCTGAGTAGACAACATCGTTGAATGGATGGTCAGCAAATGACGACATTTCTACACCACATGGACTGCAGCATTCCAAGAAGATGCTGCTCACCACCTTCTCAATGGCAATTAGAGATGGGCAATAAATGCTGGCCTTGCTTACAACCCATGATAAATAAACAAAGAAGTTGATGATTCCTTTAAATTGGATGACTGCTCAGCTGTGTGATGGAAGGAATGGGTTTTAACTGGGGTTTTGAGCTCCATAATGGTTGCACGCTGATTCTCATCATGATCTACTTGCTCTGCATATTTCCAGTGAATGTTCACTGCATGGGCATTAACTTCCTCAACAATATGATGTCTGACGCTTTTCGTCCCACAAGTGTGCGGACACCATTTCAGACTTCCTAGCGCACTTGAAGTGCCAAAAAATGATGCTAAAAACCCAATTTTTTATCCAAGGTTCTAAATGGCAGCATCATATATAGCCTGCCTTGGCAATCTGGTCCACAAACAGCAGGCGACTAATTTTGTGGTTGTGATTCAGACATTACCACAGTTAGATTTCCACAATTCTGAATTAATCGTTTAGAAAATTAATGTATTAATAGACAGGGACCTACAACAAACAGTTATGTAATATCATTTCAGAAATTATACTGCAGTGCACCCATACAAATACTTTATGCTTTGGAAGAGATCCAGTGCTCACAGGGTTAAATGTATTGTGCATCTCTTGCCAAATTACTCAAGCTGCTTCAAAAGGCTTAGCCAAGTATGATAAATAAGTACTGAGAGGAGACAAGTTATTATATGTACCTGCTAGATCCCCAAGAGAATGGAAGGTTATGTGTGCCAAAGTACAAGCATCTGTAATATATTAAATATTTGGAAGTAATCTTAAATCCATCATTTTTTATCAGAAAAATATTGAGAAATAAAATGAGCTCAGGATGTTGATACATATTTTAATGTGTGGGAAGGCAGAGATTATCATAACTTAGAATCCAACATGTTGGGTTAGCTTGTGCTCTAAGAAGTGCAATTATCAGCTCTGCAGAGAGGCAAAACTTCCAGCAACTGTAGTTCCAATTACTTTCTTAATACTTTTCCTTGAAAAGTTTGGATATTGCTGCATTGAGAAGCCATGGAATTACATTGGAAGAGTCAAGTGCTCATATCAGCACATGCTATGATAAAGCAGATGTCAGCATCAATCACATACTAGGATCAGTCACATGATAGAATCAATCACACGCTGAGACCAATCACATGCTGAGACCAATCACACACTGAGACCAATAACATGCTATAAACAGTCACATGCTAGGAACAATGACATGCTAAGATGCCTCACCTGCCAGGATCCATCACAAGCCACTGTCAGTCACATAGTAGAGTTAGTCACATGCTAAGACTGAAACATATGAGGATTAATAACACACTATGGCCAATCACATGATAAGATCAATCACATGCTATAAACAATGAAATGCTGGGACCAATCACTTGCTAAGCTGACTCACTTGATAGGACCAAACACATACAAGAATCAAAATAAAAATACCTGGAAAAAATTAGCAGGTCTGACAGCATCTGCGGAGAGGAACACAGTTAACGCTTCGAGTCTGTTGAAGAGTCATATGGACTCGAAAGGTTAACTGTGTTCCTCTCCACAGATGCTGTCAGACCTGCTGAGTTTTTCCAGGTATTTTTATTTTTATTTTTGTTTTGGATCTCCAGCATTCGAAGTTTTTTTGCTTTTACACACAAGAATCAATCACGTCCTAGGATTACTCGCGCCAGGATCAATCATATGGCAAGAATATTCACTCACCGGGAACAATCACATGTGAGGAGTAATTACATGTGAGTGTTAATTACATGTGAGGGAATTACATGCCAGGATCAATTACAAATGGGATAATTCACAAGAAAGAACAAATGACATGTTAGTTACGCTCACATACTAGAATTAATCACATGGCATGACCAATTGTTGGGAATGATTTTTATCTTCTTTGAACCCCAATGTGGGGCACTATGGCAGAAATCAAATAAGCCGGTGATGTTATGCCAGATTCCGACTGGTTTAATTTTCAATCGCATGCTAGGAACAATCAATTACATGATAAGAGCAACCACATGCTAAAAACAATCATATGCTAAGATAATTCACAAGAGAGAATACTTAGCATTCTAGAAACACTCATGCTCAGATCAATGACATGCTAGGAGAAGTCACATGCTGGGATTGATCTCATGCTGAGAACGTAAGGTCATAGGAGAGAAATTTGGTAGAGGAATTCAAAATCATGAGGGGTCAGTTCAGAGTAAGTAGGGAAAAACTGTTCCCATTGTTGGAAGGATCAAGAAATAGAAGACACTGATTTAAGGCAATTAGCAAAAGAAGCATGTTGGCGTAAAGAAAAATTTTGTTAAGGCAGCCTGTAATTAGGATCTGGAATGTTCTGCCTGAGAGTGTGGTGGAGTCAGACTCAAATCACGGCCTTCAAAAGAGATTTGGATAATTATATGAAGGACGACAATGAAAACAGGAGGGTGCGAGAATGGGAAAGCGATGGGCTCAATGGCTTCCTTCTGTGCCGTAACCATTCTATGATAAGAAATAGGAGCATGAGTAGACTGTGCTGCCCTTTGAGCCTGCCCTGCCATTCAATATGGTCACAGCTGACCTTTTCCCTTTTCCTAGTGAACTGAAGACACATTTGCATGCACGATCCTATGTGACTGTGAGTTACCCAGGTTACCCACTATATACCCACTGTTCTCATGTTTTAAATACTGTTTGTTTTACTAGTCAGTCACTGCACATATGTTGCATACATAGGGCAGAATTTTCCATGCCCGCTGGCGTTGGGCAGAATCGGTGGTGTGAGCGGACAATATGGCTTGATCGGTTTTACGGTGTCGGGAAACCAGTTTGCAATCGTCCACTCAGCCCATCAACAGCGGGCCATGTTTCCTGCCATCGGATGTCGGGAACCTCATTGTAATGCATCAGTGTGCCATTATCAGTCTAGCCTGCCGGAATCATCTCTCCCACCCCCCAGCTGGATCGTCAGCCCACGTCGGCGGGAAAGCACACTGACATGGTTTACAACAGCGCATAAAAAGTGTGCACTTGGCGGCCTGCATTTTGAGGGGAGCTCGGAGGTGAGCACATGGTAATGTTGTGCAGCGCCCGCCAGGGTCCCCTGTTGGACTTCAAGCTTTTGGGGGTCAGGGTTAAGGGCAGCCCTGCTGTTGAGGTGATCATGGTGGGAAGGTGGTTAAGGCCAGCCCTGCCATTGAGGCGACTGGTGGCGGAGGGTTTAAGGGCAGCCCTGCCGTTGAGGCGACTTGTCGGGGGAGGGTCGGCAAAGGCAGCCCTGCTATTGAAAATAGCGCACAAGCATTTGGGGTGGGGTGGGGGGGTAAGGTGGGTGGGCGAAGTGGCCACACATTAGGGAAAGCCATATAAAATGACCATTTCTCTGCAACTGAGACCGTTCAGGTGCAGCCGCATTGATATGAATGGGGTCGGGCTCCTAGCTTATCTGCCCGCTCAAGCAACACAGAGGCATCAAAGTGCCACAAAGCACTCCAGAGCTTTCCCCCCACCCCAGCACACACTGCAAATTCATGAGCATTATAGTGGACTGCAGAACAGTTGGATGATTGCACACATTGTACAATCACCTCTCTAAAGCTGGCCATGTAGCAGTCACTACTGGAGGAGCTCACAGCCCCTTGCAAAGACAGCATCCAGGTTTGGATCAGTCTCCCCCATGGTTCAAGCTAACAGGGAAGCCATGCAGCACACTAGTCTCTATCCATCTGTTGTGAGTGGTGGCCAAGTTGGTACTATTGACAGAGTTGATCAGCAGACACTTCTTAGGTGGAAACTTATGGTTTACTTACAAAGGTACTCAGCAGCAACTAAACATGTGCTTTCACTTCAAACTCTATCTCTACACTACTAACCACAGAGGCAGCCCGCACTACTCTCCTATTGGGTACTAAAGATCATGTGATCTTCCTTAACAGGGTTCTTAAAGGTATATTGCACAGTAGATAAAACCATAATTACCACATCCCTCCTCCTTTACTCCAATATACATTTTATATTTGCAAGGACAATTTTTTCAAGACATTACTTACACTGGTAAGTAATTTACAAATTCAGTCTTTCTGGTGGTTCCCTGATGCATGTAGAACATCTCGGCTTCAGATGCTTTGTCAGGAATCTCCTTTTCCGGAGTTGCCTGAACATCAGATGGTTAGGTGGGCGCCTGCAGTTCTGTATCCTCAACTCTTACAGGAACATCAGACATGTCTGTCCTGGGTTGAGTACTCTCAAGAGGAAATGCTGACCCAGTCATGAACACTGGTGAAATCAATTCTTGGTGATTTGCTTCTCTCATCCTTAAATGATCCACGTGTCTCTGTATGACTTGGCCTTCCATCTCCACATGGTAAGATAGAGGTCCAGTCAATGCACTTATTTCACCTGGTAACCAATTTGGTCCTTCTCCAAAGTTCTTTATGTATACCATCTCTACCATGGTAAATTTCCTCTCATGACTGTGTCAGTGGTGACTAGTTTTCTGGCTTCCCTGACTCCTTCCACCCTCCCCCCTAAATTCGGCATTATTAAACCCAACTTCATCCTGAGATAGCATTTCATCTATAATTCCACAGGTCTAACACCTGATGTTGTGTGATGGGTGGTCCTATAATGGAAAAAAAAGTGTGCTGGCTAGGTTGCTACGGAATTTCCAGTTAGCTTCTTCATGCCAGCCTTGAATGATTGAACTGTTCTTTCAGCCAGTCCATTTGAGGAAGCGTGGTATAGTTAAGCTTTTACACGAGTGGTACCATTGAGGCTGATAAACTGCTCAAACTCAGCACTTGTAAATGCCTTGCCATTATCAGAAACAACTACTTCTGGTGGTTTGTTAATGGCAAAACTTTGACGTAGCTTCTCAATTGTAGTAGAAGACGTTGGTGACTTCACCTCATATATGTCCTTCTATTTTGAGTGGGCATCAACAATGAGCAGAAACATTGTTCCCATGAAAGGTCCCACGTAGCCAATATGTAACCGCACCCATGGCCTTCCTGGCCACTTCCAAGGATGTAACTGAGCTGTTGAAGTTGCAGTTGCTGACATTACATACTATTACTTCATTAAACTCTATTTCACCATCCATCCCAGGCCACCATAGGTAGTTGCATATAGCACGCATTCGGGAACTTCCTGGATGGGCACTGTGTAGTTCAATTAAAAGTGGCTCCCTTCCCTTTGGTGGAACTATCATTTGTACTCCCCACAATAAGATGCCATCCTAGCTGGTTATTTCATGTCTTATGTTGAGGTACGGTTTCATTTTGTCAGATACAGGCTCCTGTGACCAAACATGTAGCACTTGTTTTCGTACTTGAAATAGGACTGGGTCCCGACTTGTGCAGTCTCTGATCTGTCGAACACATACCGGCAAGGAATCTAAAAGGTTTAACAATAAAACAAGTTCCTGTGGAACTGGGACGTCCTCATCATTTTCTTGTAAAGTCAAATGATTAAGTGCATCGGCGTGTGTGATTTAACTGCCGGGCCTATGTACGAAAGTATACTTGTTGGTTGCCAGGATTAAAGCCTCATTTGTGTTTCTGTGTTTTCTTTTGATGTGTCTTCTTCTTTCTAATGCTGACTTTAATCTCACCCTTCTTTGAGGCTTCAATATTGGTCAGACTTCTCTAAGATGCAAGTTCAATTCGAGTGAGCTCAGTGGTTGAGTCTCCCAAAATTTCATCATCTGTCTGCTTCTTAGAAAATTCTGTGGCTTTTTCCTCCAAAGCCTCTTTGGCTTCATTTAGCTGATTCTTCATGTCTTCCATCTCTTTTTTGTATTGTTTACTGTCTCCTGGAAAATTGAGTATTGTTGTGTCTTCACTGCCAACTCATTTTCCAGTTTATTCTGAGAAGTGCTGAATTCTTTCTGTTTCTCTTTATACTTTTCCAGGGGTACAAACTTAGATGTGGGGGAATCTTGTATTGTGCAAAGGTCTTTCAGCAGGTTTTCTTTTTTCTTTTGGAGGTTGGTCACCTTGTCTCGAACTCTGTCTTTGAGTTCCTTCTGCTGTTCTTCCATGTTTTGGTTTAAGACAGCCTGCGTTTCTTCAGGTTGTTGAGTCTTCACACTTTCCTTTTCCAAAACAAAAACACTTCCACCTTCCTTTTGGAATCTCAGTGGCCCCTCAAGGTCGATTTTCCTTAGTCAATTTTGCCCTAGAAGGCTTGGTCCTCTACCTCTCAATACCAACACTGGTAGCTTAGCCAATTGGCTTCCATAATGGACAGTTACTCTGCTTATGCCTTTGACTTGGTTGTCTTCACCCGTGTATGTTTTTAATTGGGTGGTTTTTTCTTCTAAACTTAATTGATGTTAACCATTATTCAGCTATCTGAATGAGGTTAGGGGGGAAGAGAAGAGGCACGTGATCCTCTTAAGTGCATGTGGGAATAAAACTAATGGCTTGATTCAAACTTTGTTGGCACCCAGTGCCCCAGATTTGAATAATTTTGATGAATTGGAGGTCCTTGCGAAGGGTCATTATCAAACAAAGTCCTCAAAGCCTTTTCTCTATAAATCTTCATAACATTTGAGAAGTATTTGGATGTGCATTTGCGATGCCATGGCATATGAGGCTATGGGCCTAGTGCTGGAAAATAGGACTAGAATAGTTAGCTTTTTTTGGCCAATTACTGTAGTGGAAGCTCCTGTGTCCACTTCCATTCTAACATACCTACCAGTCCCTTTCACTGTTACATATATTGGTTCTGTCTTTCCAACCTTCAAATTAAACAATGAGTCGATATCTGAATTTGTTATTTCAGGCTCTTCTATGTTGTAGATCTCACTGGGATTTTTCTTTTGTTTAAAAGCCTGCTTGACTCTTACTTGCAATGTCTCATTATGTGACAAGAAAAATATTCGATTTTTTTAAACTGCCAATTGTTAAAAGACTGCTTGTTTCTACCCCAATTGAAATTATTATTTGTTTTTGCTGCTAAGTCATTTTTTCTCATTTTCTGGCTAGCTGTTTCCCGTCTCTCAGTAGAGTATTGCATTTTCGTGCCCTTTTTGTCTGGGGCTTCCCATTAGATGTGGAGGATAGCACCATTTTGCACACCCTGTCTGGCTTTCGAATCTCTTACTGCACTTTCCATGGCCTGTGTTATCTCTAGTGCCTTCTTGAAACCCAAATTTGCTTCAGGTAACAATCTCTTCTGAGTCATATCCTCCTTCACACCGCACACTAAATAATCTCTGATCGTGTCGTTTAGAGATGTGCCAAACTCATAATGTTCTGTCAACGTCTTCAAACTTGTCACATAGCACGCAACTGTCTCCCCCGGGGCTCCATTTCTTGAGTTAAACTTGAACCTTTGCTTCATAGAGTCATAGAGGTCTACAGCACAGAAAAAGGCCCTTCGGCCCATCGAGTCTGCTCCAGTCAAACAAATACCTAACTATTCTAATCCTATTTTGCAGCACTAGGCCCATAGCCTCATATGCCATGGCATCGCAAATGCACATCCAAATACTTCTCAAATGTTATGAGGATTTATAGAGAAAAGGCTTTGAGGACTTTGGTTGATAATGACCCTTCGCAAGGACCTCCAATTCATCAAAATTTTTCAAATCTGGGGCACTGGGTGCCAACAAATTTTGAATCAAGCCATTGATTTTATTCCCACATGCACTTAAGAGGATCACGTGCCTCTTCTCTTCCTCCCTAACCTCATTCGCTTGGAAAAAGAACATGAGATATTCAATGTAATGAGACCAATTGTCTGTTGCTGGATCGAAAGGATCAATTCTTCCAAATTGCAGCGTTCTGAGAGGGAATTGCTTCGTCGATTTGAATGGAGCGTCTACTTACAATTATTGGGCGAGGTTGCCAGCTTGATGTGAGTGGTGGCCGAGTTGGTACTAGTGATAGAGTTGATCAGCAGACGCTTCTTAGGTGGAAGCGTTTAGATTATTTACAAAGTTACTCAGCAGCAACTAAACATGTGCTTTCACTTCAAACTCTATCTCTGCACTGCTAAGTACTAACTACAGAGGTAGCCTGTGCTAGTCTCCTATTGGGTACTGAAGATCATATGATCTTTCTTAAAAGCATTCTCCTTAAAGATATATTACACATTGGATAAAACCATAATTACCACGCCATCCAAGTGGTGGCTAGCACTCTGGAAAGCATTAAGGGGCCTTCACACTTAACCAGGACAGGTTCTTAGTACACCCATGCTAACCACGTGTCTCTTTCTTTCAACTTGAAGAAGGAGTACATCAGGATCATGGAGCTTGGTGAACAAGCTGTATGACTGATGGCCTACAGAGTGTGAAGACAATGGAGGAGAGAACGACTGGGGCTTTTGGTTGTGCAGAGGCAGGAGCAGCAACCTCAGGAAGAAGGGGCGGCTGAAGCTCCCGCACCTGCCGTTCAAGAGCCACAGCGAGCCATCGCAGGCTGGCACCTAGCAGCACCAAGGGTCTATAGACGCCACCTTTCGTTCCTGAAGATGACTGAGAACCAGTGTTGCCAAAGACTGCGCATATCTAGGGAATTGGTCGGTCACATCTGCAGCTACTGCAGAATTTGGTGCCACGGGGACATGGAGGGCATCCACTGCCAGTGAAAGTGACTGTGGTGCTCAATTTCTATGCCAGTGGCTTCTTTCTGGGCTCCACAGGTGACCTCTGTGGGACCTCACAAGCCTCCACCTGCAAATGCATCCATGAGGTCACAGATGCCATCTTTGCGAGGGCACACAACTTTGTGCATTTCACCCGGGACCAGGACAACCAGGATGCAAGAGCGATTGGATTCACCCAGGTCTCAGGTTTCCCATAGGTGAAGGGTGCAACTGGGTGCACTCACGTTGCGCGCAGATCTCCATTGCAACACACGATGGACTACATCAACCGCAAGGGGTTCCATGCGTTTAATGTGCAGCTGGTGTGCGACCACCAGAAACATATCCTGCAGCTGTGAGCACGGTTTCTGGGGAGTGTACACAATGCCTACACCCTCAGTCGGTTAGAGATCTCTGGAGTCTTCCAGGGTCCACAGAAGCTGCAGGGATGGCTCCTTGGGGATAAGAGCTACCCACAGAGGCCATGGCTGGTGATACCTGTTCAGCGAACTCAGATTGCAGCAGAGCGACAAATATAACGAGTCTCATGCTGCAGCTCACAACTTGGTGGAGCAGACCATTGGGATGCTGAAGATGAGATTCCAGGCTCCTGGATCAGTCTGGTGGAGCCCTACAATATGGTCCACAGAGGGTGTCATGCATCATCGTTGTCTTCTCCACTCTTTACAACCTGGCGCTCCAACGGGGAGACGAGCTGATGGAGGAGGTGGAGGAGCTGCACTTCTTCTCCAGTGAGGGGAACACCGATGGGGATGAGGGTGAGGAAGTCTTCGGAGGCAACAATGACGGGGATGAGGCCCTTGGACTAGCTGGATGAGGCAGGTGTGCTCAGGAGGTTCTCATAGCTGCTAGATTTGTGGAGGATGATGAAGACATGCAATGAGGCGACCCCATAGACCCTCACATCGCTGGCATATGGCAACGCGAATACCCTCTGTGAAACTGCTCCTGTCATGGAGATGCAGTGGAGGCACTAATAATGGCTCAACTGCAGGAGGATGATGATGACATGCAGTGAGGACACTCCATAGATCTTCACATAGCCTCCAAGAACATCTGACTCCTGTCTGGTCGAGCGCAGATTGCTTGTGCTCTGTGATCAGGTTCATTTCATAGAGATGCAGCCGTGAAACCTTAGAAGCATCTGATCCTTTTTCCGTCTTCAGCACTTGAGCCCTTCAGGAGCACAGCATTACTGGTCACAGATGCTGAAGAGATGGGGGCCAGCCCCTCCTTAAAGGTGCCCAGAGCACGCCGAGAGAATGAGGGAACTCTGTGGCACTTGCCCACTATATTCTGGCATCAATGACAAGCACTGCCGAGGTGCAGGAATCAGTAATGTTTCCAGGGAGTGTCAGTCTTTGGCCTGAAGGCTGCACAGAGCACAGGGAAGAGGCCCTGGACTGAGGCACCTGTCTTTATCTTGTGCAGAAAGGTTTCACATCTAAGTGACATGAACACTGCTCATCAGAACAAGGAGCCATAGGCAGGGTGACATTCTCGGGAGTTTATTGATAATAGTGAACAGTATGTACAAGTGATAAACACCCGTGCCCAGGCTGTGCAACTAATTCTCCTTAACTTTACAAACCCTGCTGCTAGCTTTGGTGCTCCCCCGACATCCACAGCGGAGGTGGAGGCAGCCTGATGATTGTGACGCCCTGTCCGTAATGGCCTTGGTGGGCATCCTCTGGAAGGTCGAATCATAGAGGTCTTCAGCCTGTTTTTAGGGTCCTGTTGTGTGGCAGTGGCACCCTCCTCGGCCTTAGAACTGGAGCTGCTGAGGTTATAGGAAGGGGGGAGTTGGATGGGCTGGACTCTCTTGGGGTAACCTGGATGGATGGGCCTGCAGTGTGGACCTGTTGATACTCTTCCCTATGGGTGACTGGGGACCCCAGGCTGACTACTTGAGGAGCAGAGGTAGCGGAGTGAGATCGATCTGCCCGGCATCCGTCTTGTGTACATACAGTTGGAGGCCAAATATAGCACCAGTGATGGAGTTGAGCCCGCGCAGCAGTGCAGGACCCAAGTCCTAGACCAAAGTCTCCATGGCAGCTGCCATCTTACCAGTGTTGACCTCAGTGCATTGGCATGCTGGCGCTATCACCTCAGATTGAAGGCAGACGGACTCCTCCATCATGCCTTACAATCTGAGGAGTACAGTGGAGATCCCTTCCTGATGCTCCCAAGCCTGCCTTTGCAGCTCCAGCAACTGTGACATGACCGAGTCCAGAGGCTCGTCATCTGACTTGGACTCAGACTAGTTTTGGCCTCCAGCAGTCCTCCGAGCACCAAAAACCTGGGAAGTCCCTACCTCCACCTGCTGTGGATCGGACAGTGCAATGTGCTCACCAGATTGTGATCCTGGAGCTATTCTAAAGCTAGGTCCCACCGAGGTGTATGTGTCTCTGTGCTGGTGGAGGGTGTGGGTGAGTGCTGTGACTCGACTTCAGGGAGGGTGCCTTCAGATTCCTCTTCAGAGGTTTCATCAGAGCTTGTTTGGAGGTCCTGGGTCGTGGACTCCATCGGCTGTTTGGCAGATGTGCCTGCGAAAGCAAGGGGAGATTATTCGTGCATGGCATTGCCCTGTGAAACAGGACATATCACTCAACATGATTGGCTGATGGATGTTGCACTGCTGGATCCACACTTGGTAGAGCACCATTGGTTCAGATCCTGCCAGCTGGATGACTGTTTTCAAAGTCTGTGAGGACCTTGATTTCGGGCATTCCTCCACCAGTCTGCGACCTCTCCCTCTTGTTGTGTGCCAGCTTGTCTTGCATGAATGGAGATGGAGAATGTGTAAGCAGGACACCTGCCAGGCCAGATGATAAGTATGCCTGGCCTGTGTGTTTGGTGAGTGATCCCATGGATGTGATGAGGACAATGACAGCGAGTGTAAGAGAGTGAATGGTGATGTCCCTTGAACCGGCAGTGTGTGAGGGTTCTGTGGATGTGTGATAGGTTTGTGAGCATGTGAGAAGACGGTGGAATGGAGGGGATCATTCAGCCTCTTGCGACCCTGGATGGCCGTCCTCTTTCGAAGGGCATTGTCCCTCACCACCGCTGCCACCGCCTCCCAAGCCAGGTTAGTGCTGTTGCTGCCCATCCTGAGGCCAGTGTCAGGGTAGAGAACTTCCCGGCGGCCCTCCACGGCATCCAAAAGGGGTTTGAGGGACACATCGCTGAACCTGGGGGCTGCAGCCTTCTTCTGTTTCAGAGTCATGTCTTCAATGCGGCAGTAGTGGTCTGGAAGCACTGAGATGTGTGCTTGCTGCTGGTCTTTAAATATGGCGCCTGACATTTGGCAGTGGTGGGGTGATGGCCGGTGGCAAATGAGAGCCTGCCTGCCTTGGCAACAGTGCATTTCCTGGGTGTGTATAAATAATGTGGCGAGTTTGAGATGATATGGCGTGAAAGCCCACCATCACGGCCGGTGGGTAAAATGTCATTTTGCTTGCCTGGTACCGCACTTAGTGCAAATCTGGGAAGATTCCACCCATAGCCTTTAAATTGTGCACGTCTCTTAATGAGACGACAATGACTGTTCGTCTGGATGATGATCCTTCTCCGGGGCGTGACATTCCCATGGCATTTGTTGCCTTGGTGACTGTTGTTGTTCTATTGCAGTTGTTGGGAACACTTGGACCTCTGGGATTGATGGTAGTTCTGTACTCATTATAGCTGGTGAGATCCCTTCTCTGTGACCAGCCGATTGCAGTAACGGAAAGTTTTAAATTGTGAAGGAACACCTTCATGAGTTTATCGTATATGCCTGCGGTGGCACAAGTATATTTGGTCATTCACTTCCACCATGAACGATTGAGGTGACAATTTCTCTACATATGTCCCAAGTTTACAGGTGGGCTGACTCCTGTTCAGGGTTTGTGCCTTGACTGGTTCCTCATGATTTTCCATGGCTACATATTGATTCTTTAAGTAGTCTTTCAAGGTTGCAACTTCCTTGTGTGCCTTTTATGCCTGCCATTTTGTCTAGCTGTACATGTGGGTGAGCTTTTTCAACTCCTGCTTTGATTTGGCAGCTGTGGAATTGAGGGTCATTATTTCTTCTGGTGCCTTTGTGTTGTCTCTGAAATTTGTTCAAATCTTGAACAGATTGGTACATTGAAAACTTCAGTTTCTCATACGTTTTCAATGGAATTGCGCAGCTGGAACCTTGTCCTTCAAATCTTTCAGTTCAACAATGATATGTGCATTTTCCCGTAGAACTGCTTCATTTACCTTTGGTTCTTGCATTTCATTGCACTGATGTGGTTGGCAACCATCTTGTGGTTTACTTAAATATTGTCTCCCTTTCTCTGGAGTCTTTTGTTTCCCTCTCTCTGGGGTTTTCTGTCACCTTCTCTCTGGGGCCTTTTGCTGCCCTTTCTCTGTTGGCACATTTAGGGTTACCAACCCAAGCTTTAGACTTGCTTCAGCTGAGATGAGTGGCTGTTGCATCCCATCTGTGATCTGGAACTCTAGACCTTCCTTCTTTTTATTACATTGGTCTCTCAGACTAAATTGTCCTCTCGGTATCGTGCCATCATATAGCCTCAACTTCACTTTTGAGGGCTTCATTTTCAGATTGTCATGTTGAGCTACTTCGCACAGATCTGTGAAGGTCATAATGTTGCATGACTCACCAGTGTCTATCTGACATTTCTTGCTCACTTGATACTCACCTCCTGCTTTGTAACAGGCATAAACCATTCGTCACCTATAGACTTGACAGATCCAACCTGTTGTATCAAGTATAGTTCTTCATCAGGCTCTTCTGCTGATATCTCCCCAGTGGCCAGTTGTATAGGCTTGTTTTGTTCTTTCTAGCCAAATGCTTGTGTGCGAAATAATTCAGCTTCTTCCAATTAAAACATTGCTTTCCCCATGCTGGGTAATCCTTTTCCTTTGTATGCTGTCCGCCGCAGTATTTGCATCCTGCCCTTTGCCTATGGTTGTTCTGCCCTTTTGGTTTGGAATGTCTCTCAGAATAATGTATTGCCTGGCCTGCTCTGCCATACATATACTCTGGCTGAAGTTTCACAACTGCATTTTGACACATGCTTATCGCTTTCTTTAATGTCAGTTTCTCATCTTTCAGTAAACTTGCTCTCACTGAGCAAACCTAAGACTAATGTATTTTTAATCAAGCCATCTTTTAAGCTGCCTAAATCCACATGATTCTGCAAGCTGTGTTATTACTGTCACACACTGTTCAATGGTCTCATTTTCACCCTGAGCTCTAATGTTGAAGACATAGTGTTTATATATAACATTCACTTGGGGTTCAAAGCGTTCATTCAAGGCTTTCAAAATCCTTGTCGCTTTTCATCTTTGTTCATCAGTTAGACTTAAGCTGGTATATAATTTGTAGCAGTCCTTCCCCAGCAGTGTTAGGAGTGTAGCTACTCTTATCAGTTCAGGCTTGTTAATTAACTCTGTTGCAATCTCGTAGTTTTGCCATTGCAAGTGGAAAATCTGCCAATTTTTGCCACATATCTCCTTTAATTTCTACCAGAGGAGGGAGTGGAAAATTTACTGCAGCCATGTTATTCACTCAGGATTTTACTCACAGCCTTCGATTTGTTTGCTTTTCCTTAACTTCTATTTTTTTTGTCCTTTTCAGCATACCATGTTTCATGTTTAAGGACTGTTGTGCTTCTTCAGCGCGATATCATTGTAGATCTTTGTTGAACTGCCAGTTATCATGTTTGCCTCCAGAGAGGCAGCCTCATGGCATAGTCACATAGTTACAGAAAGAGAGATGTGATATCAGACTGATTACATTTCAAAACCCAGACATCCTCCTTTTCACATCGAACAAAAGTTACAAACAGTTAAACTATACTTACAGTACTGTGTGCAGTTCTTGTTGCTATATTATGTAAAGAAATATAGGGGACTAGAGAGTGTGCAGGAAAGATTTACAGGAATGATACCAGAAATGCATGTGTATACATATCAGGAAAGGATTGACATTCTGGGTCCCTTTTCTCTCGAGAAAAGAAGGCTGAAGAGTGACCTAATAGAGGTCTTTAAAATTACAAAAGGCCTTTATAGAATGGATACAGAGAGAATGTTTCCTCTTGTAGGGAAGAGCATAATTAGAGGCCATCAATATATTATAGTCACTAAGAAATCCAATAAAGAATTCAGAATAAACTTCTTTATCCAAAGAGTGGTAAGAATGCGGAACTCTACCATAATGAGTGATTGCAGTGAATAGGATGAGATACATTTAAGGGGAAGCTAGACAAGCATTTGCTGGAGAAAGAAATAGTTGGTTATGATGGTACATTTAGATGAAGAAAGATGGGAGGAAATGCATGTGGAGCATAAACACCAATGTTGACTGGTTGGGCCAAATGGGCCATTTTTGTGCTGTACATCCTATGTAATCAATATTTAGAAATTCCTTGCCTTTCAAAAAGTTTGATTTTTTAATACAAAGGGAATAACCTCACACTTCCCCACATTACACTTCATTTGTCATCTTGTTGTCCACTGACTTAAGCTGTCTATATCTCTTTGCAGCATCTGTATCCTCCTCACAGCTTGCATTCCTACCTGGCTTTGTTTCATCAGCAAGTCTAGAAACATTGGGCGTGAACTCCCTCAGAGAGGCAATCAGAGTTGAATTGCCACTCCGCTCCTAGGCTGGGATTTCTAGCCCTGCCCGCCACCGGGATCTTCCAGTCCTTCCAAAAGACAATGGCGGGGCCACAAAATTCTTACCTTAATTTTTTTTCCATCCTGTCTCGCCTGACAGCCTGGTGGTGCGGCCTTTAAAAGACCATTGATTATAACAGAAAGTGCACAGGACCTTTTAAAGGCCCCTGTTGTGATTTTTAGTTTTTTTGTTTTTCTCCAGCCAGCACTTGAGCCTTTTTAATTATGATCATAAGCTCCCTTTATTGATACCAGTGGATTACCAGCAGGGATCATCTGGATGTGTTTGGAGGAAGAGGTTGAGCTGCAGAAGGATGTCAAGTAGGTCAAGAGGGCTAGGCTGCCCAGGAAATGCTCTATCCCCTTCTGCTATCATTCCAAGATTTGCAGACAGGGGTAGCGTTCCTTTCTTTGGCAGGCATTGTTGGTTGACATTCCTTTTCCTGAAAAAGATTGCACCAACAATGAGATGTGAACAGCAGACTTTCTCTTATATTAGATATTTCTTCAGGAACAGTCCAGTCACAGTATTTACATGGAGCTGAATGAAACGTGGCATGTAATATAAGGCAACATTGTCTGTTTGTCACACCTGTCAAGATGTAGGCCTTGGCAAAACCCATCCAGATCATCAATTGCCTGCATGCTGAATATCTACCTCAGCAGAGAGATAGATATTGAACTATACCACCTACTGCATGCACAATGAAACATAGT
This sequence comes from Carcharodon carcharias, assembly GCF_017639515.1. NCBI lineage: Eukaryota > Metazoa > Chordata > Chondrichthyes > Lamniformes > Lamnidae > Carcharodon > Carcharodon carcharias. Next base: position 88,126,024 of record NC_054470.1, read on the forward strand.
ACATGGAAACAGGTGCAGGAACTGAATAAGTCAATTGTGCCCTGAAAGTTGTCCTCACTCTATTACAGGCACATTATCGTACTGACTCAGAAACAATAATGCTTCCAGCTGGCCAAAGATATATAAAGAGTTTGTTGAAACTGATACCAGCTGAAACGTACACCTTAATGCAAAGCAGAGCCAGAATTTTGGACTTTTAAAATGATAAAGTAATAAACTCTTATTTTTTTAATTTGGCATAAGTTTCAGTAAAAACGTTATTTTTTTTCCAAGTTCCTAGTCATTTTGCACATAACCTACACTTTGTGCCAAATACCAAACCTTGTTTCAAATATGGTCACTATGAAACAACATAAACCCTGATTATCCTAGACGGAGCCAGATTTTCATGGTTCTAACGGGAACTGAAATTGAGGCGAGCTGGGAAAAAATGGCAGTCTGGTAGGATATCCGGAAGTCCCACCTCCATTCCTGGCACCATTTTTAAGGGTGGCCAGCTAAGATCTCCCATCATTTTCATGGAGGCAGCCACAGTCTGGAAGTGAGATTGTGAACTGTGATCTGGAGGTGGGAAAATGGTTTCCCGCTTTACAGTTTATTAGGAAATTCTGGAATCTGAGGTGTATCTGTGTCACCCTGACAGTCATAGCTGGCAGAGTTTTGGATGGGGGAGTGATTTATGTTTCCCAGTGGCTTAATCGTTTTTTCTTTTCAAATTTTGACAGTTCTTTGGGGATTTGAAGGGATTGCAATGTATTATAGGGACAAAAGTGAATACTTGGGTGAGTGCATGAGGAAGTGAGGGTGGGTATTGGGGGATGGAAAGGGGTTGGCCATAAGACCATAAGGCATAGGAGCAGAAATTAGGCCGTTTGGTCCATCGTGTCTGCTCCGCCATTTAATCATGGCTGATAAGTTTCTCAACCCCATTCTCCTGCCTTCTCCCCGCAACCTTTGATCCCCTTACCAATCAAGACCCTATCTATCTTGGTCTTAAAAACACTCAGTGACCTGGACTCCACAGCCTTCTGTGGCAATGAATTCCATAGATTCACTACTCTCTGGCTAAAGAAGTTCCTCCTCATCTCTGTTCTAAAAGGTCTTCCCTTTACTCTGGGGCTGTGCCTTCAGATACTAGTCTCTCCTAATAATGGAAACATCTTCCCCACATCCACTCTATCCAGGCCTTTCAGTATTCTGTAAGTTTCAATCAGATCCCCCTCATCCTTCTAAACTCCATCGAGTATAGACCCAGAGTCCTCAGATGTTCCTCATATGTTAAGCCTTTCATTCCTGGGATCATTCTCATGAACCTCCTCTGGACCCTCTCCAGGGCCAGCACATCTTCCTGAGATACGGGGCCCAAAATTGCTCACAATATTCTAAATGTGGTCTGACCAGAGCCTTATAAAGCATCAGCAGCAAATCCCTACTTTTATATTCTAGTTCTCTCGAAATAAATGCCAACATTGCATTTGCCTTCCTAACTACCGTGTCAACCTGCAAGTTTACCTTTAGAGAATCCTGGACTAAGACTCCCAAGTCCCTTTGCAATCCAAATTTCTGAATTCTCTCCCCATTCTGAAATCTCATCCTTAGGGATGGTGGGGGGGTCATAAAACAGATCTGCATTGCTTTATTTATTATTTTGATGTTGTTATCCAAGAAAAACCATTTCTCTGTGTTGGAAAACGGTACGAGTGACGGTTTCTCTGGGGAGTGTAGCCACGCTCATGGCACTATGAGTGGCTCAGCTGCACAGGGAGGGAGGAAAAAGAGGGGAGAGCAATAGTGGTAGGAGACAGGGGAACAGACAGTTGTTTATGTGGATGTAGACGTGACTCCAGGATGGTATGTTGCATCCCTGGTGCCAGGGTCAGGGATGTCACTGGATGGCTGCAGGGCATTCTAAACGGGGAGAGCAAACAGACAGAGATTGTGGTACGTATTGGGACCAACGACATAGGTATAAAGGAGGATGAGGTCCTACAAGCAGAATTTTGGGAGCTAGGAAACAGATGAATAAACAGGACCTCAAAGGTAGTAATCTCTGGATTATTTCCGGTGCCACACGCTAGTGAGTATAGAAATAGGAGGTTAGTCCAGATGAATGCATGGCTGGAGATATGGTGCAGGAGGGAGGGCTTTAGATTTCTGGGACATTGGGATCTTTTCTGGGCGTGGTGGGATCTGTACAAGGCGGGCGGGTTGCACCTGAACCGGAATAGAACCAACATCCTTGTGGGGAGGTTTGCTGGTGCTGTTGGGAGGGTTTAAACTAACTTGGCAGGGGGATGAGATCCTGAGAGGAGGTTCAGCAGGGGGAGATGCACAGCCAAAATTAGAAGAGAGAGCAAGTGAGTCTGGAAGGCATAGAAATTATAGGCCAGTTAAGGCACAAAGGAGTTTGGCAAGGTTGGATGGTATTTATTTTAATGCAAGGAATCTGATGAATAAGGCAGATGAGTTGAGGGTACAAATTAACATATGGAAGTATGATGTCATTGCTGTCACAGAGACATGGTTGAGAGGGGGTCAAGATTGGCAGCTCCCCTTGGTGGAGGGATCAATAACCCAGGGGGCATGGATTTAAGGTAAGGGGCAGGAGGTTGAGGGGATATGAGGAAGAATTTTTTCATCTAGAGGATGGTGAGAACCTGGAACTCACTGCCTGAAAGAGCGGTAGAGGCAGAAACTCTCATAACATTTAAGAAGTATTTGGATGTGCACTTGCAATGCCATGGCATACAATGCTATGGGCCTAGTTCTGGAAAATGGGATTAGAATAGTTAGGTACTTGTTTGACCGGCACAGACTCGATGGGCCAAAGGGCCTTTTTCTGTGCTGTAGACCTCTATGACTATAAGATGGGCCTCAAAACTGGGCCGCAACAGCTTGGCTCACCAATGTCTCTGAGCCCATTTCTGCCTCCGGCCTAGTTTGGAGATGGAGGGCCTATCTTAAGCCCATGCCTACCTCCCCAACATGAAAACAGGGCAGGCAGGCTCCTCCAGGACAGATGTGGGACCGCAGGGTTGGGAAAACTCCTGTCTCCTTATACCTGTCTCAATCATGAAAATTTGAGCCAATATATCTTGAATATATTTTAATTGACAAATAACGGGATTGAAAGGAGCAAAATACAAGTTCTTGAATCTCGTGTAAACTATCAAGGGGAAGCTTAGCCCCCTGTTTCTGATCCAAATAGCTTTCAATAGGAGCTCTCTGTTTTCAGCTGTACCAGCACCATTCAAATTAACTACCATGGAAGCATACTGCAATTTTAAAACCTGATCTGTACCATCTCCAACACTACCAGTATTATCCAATTGGTCACAGAACAAAAGACTACATTAGAACAGTATCTCTCCAGCTGACTCACTCAAGTAGTTTTGATTCAGTTGGCCTTTACAATTCACATAACATTCTGCCAGCTGTTTGGGGTATTTCAGCAATCTCTTGAGCAGCCTGAAACAACATGTGCTGCTTCAAGTAGTGATGGTTTCATTTTGATATAACCTTCATTAAAAAGTACATAAACATCATGATAGTGCTATTTTTAAAAGCCAGAGTATCATGTCAGCAGCTTTACTAATGTAGTTTCTCTGCAAACAGGAGCATAACATTCTGAAAGGTTTTATAGAACAAATGTTGTACTTAATCAAATCACCTGCATGAAATACAAGAAAATACCATTAAAGCTGAGGAAAATCTAATGGAATCTGGTCTTTCAGAGAATGTGTCCTCTTTCCACTTACTATTACCATGTTTTTGCTTTGAGAAAGATACAAGCCAATTATACTCAGGTTTCCCAATACTTAATCAAACAATGCTATTGCTACGTGTAGGTCTTTGGTAAAAGTGGCAGGGCAAGGGGCTTGTGTGGGGGCATGAGGGGGTTGTGATGTACGCCGAGGAGCAGTTAAAATAGTACTGAGAAGAATGGAGTTGCCATGTATGCAGAGCACAGGCTATCAAGCAAACACAATGAACATTCTGCGAAAATGTAACTCAGTATCTATAACTCTGAATACCATAGAAACAGAAGATGGAAATCTTCAAGCTCTTAAATTAAATGATATTTATTCTCTGGGAGTATATGGTATTTTCATAGCCCACATGAGCGATAATTCACTCAAGTGAAATTTAAAAGCAATAATACTCTTGACTGAGTTACCACTTAACCATTGGGCACAGGCCAGCATGACTCTCCATGCATACACAAGAGATTGCCAGTGATGTTTACTTGGATTATCTTTAATAGTTTGCCAATTGTTTTAAATTCCTAATCACATATAACCAAACAATGTTCACAATTATTCAACAGGTACAGAAGATAAACTCACATTATCAGTGGTCCTTACAGTATCCATGAATTATGGACCTTTTGCACTTCCAAGAGAACACTTGTTTAAGCACACCATGGCTTTACCCCAAAAAGGCAATCAAGTGAAATTCCTTTTATTGCATTCTCCATTACTCAACCTGGGCTATTTGCACATCACAAATTATTTTGTCCCATAACAGTTTTACTATAGTCCTGCTTACTTTGGACAATTGTTTCTCTGTTTATGGATATGACTTTCCACTAGGGAACACCTTTTTGCTGGGACCCGCTGGAGAATGGTGCCTATGTGGACTTCCACACTGTTCACTAGAAGTCTGTGAAGTCTTGTGATGTGACACCAGAAAACCTAATTGGACAATGTAGGTCCAACAAATGTGCATATCACACTACAAATAAGATACACTTAGCTGCAAGATAGGTCCTGCAGTTGCATTACTTAAAGGTGCCCAAATTGCAGCTGAGGTTATTTGTAAGAATTTCAGGAAGTGCTTTGGCAAGTTTTTGGAGGTGTTGTGGTGATCATCTGGGATTGCCAGAGAATGCTGCTGCATCCTCACAGAGATGGCAGAGGAATAGGTGACCTCTCCATACAAAGCCTTCAACGGGTATGGGGATGGGTGGTGGGGGGTGGGGGGGGGTGCGGCAGCAGTAGCAATGCCTCTGTGTCTTCAGAACAGCAGGTAGATGGAGAAAGATGTTGTGGAGAGGACAAATTCAGTGCTATGCACTCTGCCAACTTAGAGCCAGGTCCTCCATTCTCCTCGACAGTGACAGGATGTTATCCGCAGGCCAGCTAATGCACCCATTGTCTCAGGTGGGCATGCCTGTCAGTGCTCTCCTGTATGCTGCTCCATTGAGGCCCCTATAGTCCTCTGCAGCAGAACTCAACAGCGACCTCACCCTCCAGTGAACTGGCAAATGAACCATCCTTTACACTTGACCTGGTTTGAGGCCACTTGTGCCTGAATGAGCACCGCATGCTGATCCCAACTCTAAACTAGCCTACGTGCAGTGCCAATATTTGAGCTGGTGACTGAGAGTATCAGGCCAAGTGACAAGGTCTTTTCATCAGTGCTGTGCTGTTGCACTCTCTTTTTCTCCTTGGGCTACCGTGGCTGGGCAGGCAGTAGTTCTAGGGCATCTGGAAGGAGGAAATCAGAAGAGAAATATTGGCATGATGGAAAGGCAGCTGGTGGGATAGCCAGCAAGGTGTCTATGATCACATCATCAACAGCTTGCCCATCATGTCGTGGCAGGATGAGGGTGTACTTGGAGTTGAGAAGAGAGATAACACAGGAACATGCCATCATTTGCAATGTTCTCATCACACCAGATTCCACAGGCTCTGTTGAAGCTGGCTGCATGATGTTGTGAGCCATCTCCTCTGTAGGGCTCAGAAGATGCAAGCATTCTTGACCCCCACTCATTCCCGCCTCCTGTGTGCTAACTTGACCTGCAAGAAAGAGTTAAGAATTTTACTCACTATATAGCATTGTGTTTGAATAGTATGAGTGCCACACTGAATAACTGGAGATTGGTGGGGGCAGTGAGAGGTGGGTCTGAGGATAACAGCATCGGTATGTGTATGAGAGTGAGTTGGAGTATCTGCATGTTAGGCAGGAGTCCTGAGCACCAAGGAGTGCTGCTGGGTGAATGGTGATGGTGTGGTGCATTGAGTAGCCTGAGGGACTGGTGTGTAGGAGATGACATGTGCAAATGTACCCACTGACCTTGATCACCCACATGAGCCCTTTAGTCTTCTTGTGGCCAACTCTGTCAGGTTCTTGGGCCCAGACTCTGCAAGTTGACCTCCCTAGCCAGCTGTTCATGCTCCCTTCTCAGGACTGTCCTTGAGGGCTTCTTGGCCCACTGTGGAACCATATATCTCCATCTGCCCACCCCACATCCACTACAAATCCCTCAATTATGCATCTGTAACCCTGGAACCATCTCTCTGCTTTGGGGTTCCATTTTCTATTTTTAAATTGCAATAATATTATTCAGTAACTTTCCTTTAAAAGGGACTGACTGCCTTTAAGAACAGAGTACTGCCTATGCATATGTTCTCAGTACATATATGCTCAGCTGCCTGTTGAGCACAAAGGCAGCTGGCAGTGGTGCAGCAGAGTCCAGTAACAAGGAACCCACTCAGCCTCAGACTACAATCATGTTATTGAGGTGGGAGCACCAAATTTGCATACTGCCCACCTCCAATGGAATTTCAACACCCACTCCCAAAAATGGGGCAGATAAATTTTTACCTCAATATCTTTAAAAAGCTCCAATCCTAATTTCAAACGGATTTCACCAATACTTTTATGATTAAATTAATCTGCAGAGATTTAATTGTCCTTCCACAGAGTCTTTTCCAAATTTTCGCTACATTATATGGAAACCATTTACTTTAATCTCTGGCACAATGTTAGGAAGATCTCAAATTGATTTAAAGCCCTAAATATAAGAACATAAGAACTAGGTGCAGGAGTAGGCCATTTGGCCCCTCGAGCCTGCTCCACCATTCAATAAGATCATGGCTGATTTGATTGTTGCTTTAAGTGCAAGAATCATCCTTGTCACACATCCATGAATCTGTCCTGCCTAATGTGGGATGCCCAAAATTGTACATAATATTCCAGATATGTGTTCTCATCACTGATCTCTAAAAGTCTCCAATAACATGTTTTGACTGATAATTAAATGCCCTCAAGATGCAAACCAATACAAAATGACCTCAGGCTTTTTAAAATGGAGGCAGTGATAGGTTTTAAGCAGCAGCGCTATAAATAGTCAGCATAGTATTCCAGACATAAATGTCAACTACAGAATCAAAGAAAGGATAAAAACAAATACCTAAATCAGTACATGAAGGAAAGATTGTGTCTTCTGTTGGGTCTGAACAGAATATATGAGCTCTGAATGTTCAAATAATAAATCGAGAGGTTAATTTCATGTTTGAACACCAAGACCACCATTCATGAGAAGTAGCCTATTTTTAAAAAAAGCAGAATACTCTAAAACTGTAGGAGTTGGCAGACCTCCTATTTAACCTGCTAAGGGCATAAAACCACAAGGTTGGAACAGGAGTAGACCACTGAGCCTGTTCTGCCATTCAATACGATCATCTTGGGCTTCAACTCCACTCTCCTACCTGCTTTCCATATCCCTTGATTCCTTAAGAGACTAAAAATCTGTCTATCCCAGCCTTAAATATATTCAGTGATGGAGTATCCACAACCCTGTAGGATAGAGAATTCCAAAGATTAACAACCCTTTGTGTAGAGAAATTTCTCCCCATCTCAGCCCTAAATGATTGACCCCTTATCCTGAGACTCCCGTGTTCTAGATTCCCCAGCCAGCGAAAACAACCTTAGTCTCAAGCCTCTTCAGAATCTTGTATGTTTCAACAAGATTACCTCACATTCTTCTAAACTCCAGAGAATATAGGTCCAATTTACTCAGCCTTGCATCATTGGGCAACCCTCTCATTCCAGGGACCAATCTAGTGAATCTTCACTGTATTGCCTTGAATGCAAGTATATCCTTCCTTAAATATGGAAACCAAACTTGCATATAGTACTCTAGGTGTGGTCTCTCCTAAGCCTTGTACAAGTGTTACAAAACTTATTTATTCTTGTAATCCAATCCTCTTGCAATAAAGGCCAACATGCCACTTGCCTTCCTAATTGTTTTCTGTACCTGCATGCTAACTTTGTGTGTTCCTTGTACAAGCACACCCAAGTCTCTTTGAACATCAAGATAAAAGCAAAATACTGCGGATGCTGGAAATCTGAAACGTAAACAGAAAATGCTGGAAAAACTCAACAGGTCTAGCAGCATCAGTGGAGAGAAAGAAAGAGTTAATGTTTTAAAAAATATTCTGCTTACTTATTCTTGCGGCCAAAGTAATAACCTCACACTTCCCCACGTTATACTCCCTCTGCCATCTCGCTGCTCACTTACTTAACATGTCTATTAACTCTTTGCAACCTCTGTGTCATCCTCACAGCTGCATTCTCATCCAGCTTTGTATCTCAGAAAATTTAGATACATTACTCTCTATCTCTTCATCCAAATTATTGATATAGATTGTAAGTACCCGGGACCCCAGCATTGATCCTTGCGGCACTCCACTAGTCATAGAAACTTGAGAATGCACCATTTATGCCTACTCTTTGCCCTTCCATTAACTATCCCTCTATCCATGCCCTTATCTTACCTATTAACCTTATTGAATACCTTTTGTAAATCCAGGTATACTACATCTACTGGTTGTCCTTTAGCAGCCTTACTAGCTACATCCTAAAAAACACTTAATAAAGTTGTCAAACAAAATTCTCTTTTCATATAACCATGTTGACTGTGTCTGACCTGGAATTTAATGCATTTCTCATCTTGTTATCAGGAATTGTGTGGGTTGGTGTTACCTTGCTCATGGCTAATTAGTGGGAAATTGTAGATTTTGTAATTCAAATTTTTGTGGCTTGCAGACATGAGTTTGTCAATACAAGCCACTTGCCTAACAGTAATAATCAACAAAATACCTGCAACTAAACAGGAATTCTGTAAATAAATGAACCATTTCAAAGCTTCAGTATATCGCAAAGGAAAAAAATACAAAAATGAATGAAAAGTGTCCAATTTTTTTTATTATTCATTCATGGATGTGGGCATTATTGGCTGGTCCAGCATTTATTGTTCACTCCTAACTGCCCTTGAGAAGGTGGTGGTGAGATGCCTTCTTAAGTCGCTTCAGTCCATGTGGTGTAGGTACACCCACACTGCTGTTAGGGAGGTAATTCCAGGATTTTTATCCATTTTGCATATGGATCTTTGAGTATTGATCTTTGGGAGCTATGTAATCTAGTATCTGGTGAACTATTAGAGGGAATGATCTTCTCCGATGCTGCCTTATAAATCTAACTTCATGAATTGCTTGCATAAAAATGCATAACAACATAAAAATAGGACTTCCCAAAGGGAAAAATATATTGAAGCTATGTGCTTCATTTTAGGAAAATTCCTCACATAAGAAATAAACAGTCTCATGGGAAACTTCCAGATGGTGCTAGGAGCTTCCAAAATGATGAATAAAACATTTTTTGACAAAATACCAAACCAAAGTAAGCAGATGCGTCTCTACTTAACAATATGAAACGCCATGCCTTCCTCAGCTGCTGTTAGTCTTATGGTGGCATAAGCTAAATCAATAGATCCGAGAGTGTATATCTTGGAGTTTAGCATTTATAAGGTCATGTGTTTCATGGTTGTACCAGAGCAAAAGTGGATGTATCCTATATCCTCCATCACTTCCAGCATAATTTATCGTAGAACCTAAAGGTGGTATAAAACCAAAGTATCCTTTCTAATGTATAAATTGTGCCCTCATTTACCCCCACTAGATTTGTTCGATTTATACCCTGCCAAACCATCCAAATTTCTAACTAATACAGCATAGAAAAGAAACATTCTGCCCAAAATATTTGTGCAGGTAATTTGAAAGGCCCTTTCATTTGATCCCATTTCTCTATCCTTCCTTCACATCCTTTCCATTTGTTTCTTTTCCAAATACCCAATTTCCTTTTAAATTTTATCAAAGGTTTTGTTTCCATCACTTTTTGTCATAGACATGCCATGTTCTCATAAACTTCTGTTTAAAAAAATTCTAACTTTACTGCCTGTTCTTATGGTGATGACGTCCAATTTATGTCCTTGAGTTCCTGGCTCACTAGACAGTGGAAACAGTTTTCTTTACCAAAACCCTGGTGACTTGAATATCTCTATGAGGTTTCCACTTAATCCTCTGCTTTCTTGCAAACACTTCAGTTCCCCTAATGCTTCTCAAAGCTTATATCTATCAATCCTGTTATCAACATGAGTGAATGCCTTCTGAACCCTATGCCCTTAGGAGTCTTACTCAAGTAAGTTGCCCACAAGTGGAAACAATATTCTAACTAAAGTTGTTTCAAGTTTTTGTATAGGTTTGTATTCTTTGTCCTTATTCTTAACACCTATGATACAGAGAGAGAGAGAGAAAATAGGAGCAAGAGTAGGCCATTCAGCCCTTCGAGCCTGCACCGCCATTCATTATGATCATAGCTGATCATCCAACTCAATAGTCTGCTCTCACTTTCTCCCCATATCCTTTGATCCCTTTCACCCAAAGAACAATATCCAACTCCTTCTTGAAAACATACAATGTTTTGGCCTCAACTACCTTCTGTGGGCTCACCACTCTCTGAGTGAAGAAATTTCTCCTCATCTCAGTCCTAAATGGTCTACCCCATATCCTCAGACTGTGACCCCGGTTTTGGACTCCCCCAGCATCGGGAACATTTTGGAAAAATTCAGCAGGCCTGACTGCATCTGCGGAGAGGAACACAGTTAACGATTTGAGTCTGAATTGCTCTTCATCAGAACTAAGGAAAAATAGAAAAGAGGTGAAATAAAAGTTGGTTGGGGTGGGGGAGGGGGGTACAGGTAGAGCTGGATAGAGGGCAAGTGATAGGTGGAGATTGCCAAAAGATGTCATAGACAAAAGGACAAAGAGGTGTTGACGGTGGTGACATTAGCTAAGATATATGCCAATGGTGACATTAAGGGTAGAAAGCAGGACGAGCAAGGTACAGGTAGCCCTAGTGGGGATGGGCTGGGGGGTAAGGGATTGAAATAGGCTAAAAGGTAGAGATAAAACAATGGATGGAAATACATTTAAAAATAATGGAAATAGGTGGGAAAAGAAAAATATATATAAATTATTGGAAAAAAGGGGATCGGAAAGGGGGTGGGGATGGAGGAGAGAGTTCATGATCTAAAGTTGTTGAACTCAATATTCAGTCCGGAAGGCTGTAAAGTGCCTAGTCAGAAGATGAGGTGCTGTTCCTCCAGTTTGCGTTGACCTTCACTGGAACATTGCAACAGGCCAAAGATGGACATGAGGACATGAGAGCAGGATGGGGTGTTGAAATGGCAAGCGACAGGGAGGTCTGGGTCACGCTTGTGGACAGACCGAAGGTGTTCCACAAAGCGGTCACCCAGTCTGCGTTTGGTCTCTCCAATGCAGAAGAAATCGCATTGGGAGCAGCAAATTCAGTAGACTAAATTGAGGGAAGTGCAAGTGAAATGCTGCTTCATTTGAAAAGAGTGTTTAGGCCCTTGGATGGCGAGGAGGGGGCAAGTAAAGGGGCAGGTGTTGCACCTTCTGCGGTTGCATGGGAAGGTGCCATGGGAGGGGGTTGAGGTGTAGGGGGTGATGGAGGAGTGCACCAGGGTGACCCGGAGGGAACGATCCCTGCAGAATGCCACCGGGGGGGATGTAGGGAAGATGTGTTTGGTGGTGTCATCATGCTGGAGTTGGCGGAAATGGCAGAGGATGATCCTTTGAATGCGGAGGCTGGTGGGGTGGTAAGTGAGGACAAGGGGGACCCTATCATGGTTCTGGGAGTGAGAGGAAGGTGTGAAGGTGGATGCGCGGGAGATGGGCCGGACATGGTTGAGGGCCCTGCCAACCACCGTGGGTGGAAAACCTTGGTTAAGGCTGAAGGAAGACATGTCAGAGGAACTGTTTTTGAAAGTGGCATCATCAGAACAGATGCGATGGAGGTGAAGAAACTGAGAGAATGGGATGGAGTCCTTACAGGAAGCGGGGTGTGCGGAACTGTAATCAAAGTAGCTGTGGGAATCGATAGGCTTGTAATGGATATTGGTGGACAGTTTATCACCAGAAATTGAGACAGAGAGGTCAAGGAAGGGAAGGGAAGTGTCAGAGATGAACCGTGTGAAAATGATGGAGGGGTGGAAATTGGAAGCAAAATTAATAAATGTTTCCAGGTCCAGTCTCATCTGGTCTCATGCCCACTTGTCTGTGCTTGCCCTGCTGCAATGTTCCAGTGAAGCTCAACGCAAACTGGGGGAACAGCACCTCACCTTCCGACTAGGCACTTTACAGCCTTCCAAACTGAATATTGAGTTCAACAACTTGAGATCATGAACTCTATCCTCCATCCCCATCCCCTCTCCGATTCCCTTTTTTCTAATAATTTATATATATTTTTCTTTTCCCACCTATTTCCATTATTTTTAAATGTATTTCCATCCATTGTTTTATCTCTACTTTTTAACCTATTGCGATCCCTTACCCCCACCCCACCCCCACTAGGGCTATCTGTACCTTGCTCATCCTGCTTTCTACCCTTAATGTCACCATTGGCATATATCTTAGCTAATGTCACCACCGTCAATACCTCTTTGTCCTTTTGTCTATGACATCTTTTGACAATCTCCACCTATCACTGGCCCTCTATCCAGCTCTACCTGTCCCACCCACCCCACCCCCACCATTTGCCTTCTTTACCACCTGCTGCACCTACATACTTACCTTCAGCGACTGTTGTACGAGGACACCCAGGTCTTGTTGCACATTCCCCTCTCTCAATTTATAGCCATTCAGTTAATAATCTGCCTTCCTGTTTTTGCTACCAAAGTGGATAACTTCACATTTATCCACATTATACTGCATCAGCCATGCATTTGCCCACTCACTCAGCTTGTCTAAATCACACTGAAGCATCTCTGCATCCTCCTCACAGCTCACCCTCCCACCCAGCTTTGTGTCATCTGCAAATTTGGAGATATTACATTTAGACCATCATCTAAATCATTAATATATATTGTAAATAGCTGGGGTCCCAGCACCGACCCCTGTGGTACCCCACTAGCCACTGCCTACCATTCGGAAAAAAACACGTTTATTCCTACTCTTTGTTTCCTGTCTGCCAACCAATTTTCTATCCATCTCAATACACTACCCCCAATCCCATGCACCTTATTTTTACAATCTCTTATGTGAGACTTTGGCAAAAGCCTTCTGAAAGTCCAAATAAACCACATCCACTTGCTCCCCCTCATCAACTGTACTAGTTACATCCTCTAAAAATTCCAGTAGATTTGTCAAGCATGATTTCCCTTTCGTAACTCCATGCTGATGATCACATGTTCTTACAGGTTATTGACAGTTCTAATGATTGCATACCTGAACCCCTAATTCTCTCTGCCTCTCTTTTTTTAGAAAAATACCAATTAGTGTATCTCCTTTCATTCTCTCGCCAAAATGTATTTATCACCCCACATTTCTCCACGTTAAATTTTATCTGACCCAATTTGCTAACTTGCTATCCAGGAATTAACTAAGGGCTGATTTTTACATGCAGAAATCGGGACAGCTGCCGCCCCCATGCAAGATAAAATCTGACGCGATGCTGTAGGGTCGTGAATCCAACATCATCACGCCAATCTCCATATTAAGGCAGTAGGGCAGGCACCAAAATTGGTAGCCAGCCACCATTTTTAAAAAACTAATTAACAAGCTTTTAAGCTGTTATCAAGGCAATTGACCTGAAGAATACATTGCCCATGCCATAATACGTTGTGCATGGGAAACTTGGTCGGTGGGAATTAAGTTTTTTATCAGGAAGTGTTGCATAGGTGGTATAAGGGCTATAAACGGAACTTTGGCTGACTTTATTGAACAGGGCTGGGAGACTTTGCTATTGGTGTTCATTTTCTATTTGATTACATTTCAAACTGCAATAGGGCATTTCCTCGGGGAGGGGGGCAAACAAGAAGTGCTGCAAATATTGAACACAATAACATTACGACTGGACATTAGCATCCCCAGTGGGAATCATATATTCCGCTGGCAGTTCCTCCACCAGTGAGGAGAAGAGAAGAAGAAGGAAGAGAGTAGCTGGCCAGGGACAGGTGCACCCTGTGGTACATAAGCTGAACAACCTGCTGCTGAGAAAGGGTCTGTGGATGTGGGGCAACAACAGCAGACAGGCAGATGGAGAATAAGGCACTATCCTGCCAATGGAGTATCCCAGCCCAGGCTGACAAACCTACAAATATCAGAGCTCCAGTGCCTGAGATGACTCTGTCTGTCCAGGGAGACTGTAACATCAATCTCTGACATGCTGGCTGGTGAGATATCATCAAGTTGCGTAGGTGGACACCCAATGCCTGTGACCTTAAAGTGGTGCCCACATGTGCGTGCATGGAGGTCTCCATGGGAAGGTTGTCAAACACAATGGAGAACCCAGTCTAGCGGAACACGGAGATGCGCGGAGTCCTGCACTCCATTGCTGTAGCCATGGGTGAGTTCCAACAGTGGTAATACGAGAGGGAAAATGGGCACCTTGATGTCCCTCCAGGTACCTCTTCCCCTCAAGGAGTCAGGCTGGGGTCCTCAGGCGCCTGAAGGTAGGAGGAGTGGCAGCTGGACACCCCTGGATCATCCTTTCAAGAATCTCAGAGGCTGTCCACTCGAGAGGACACACGCCGAAGTCATTAGAGGCAACAGGGCAAACCATTGCACAGACTGTCTCCATCCCTGCTGTATCTTTGCAGCACGTAGAAGAAGAGGTAGGCCTAGAAAAGTTAAGAAATTCTGATCACAAGTGGTGCATGGGTAAACACATTTTGACACTTCATAATCTGAAAATATCTTTTTCACTGAATATTGTATAACGTTGTCTATCAGCTTCATTGACAAGCTTCACTAGTAGTTCAGCTGCATGCAGCCAGACTACGAGTGATTCTAGAGGGAGAAGTGTGTGTGGCAGGGCCTTTTCGAATTTCGGGCAAGCACTCTCCCACGCGTCATCACATCACATTCATCTTACTGTATAATCTTTTTCAATGCTGCCTGCTGGGGTTCTCTTTCAGTTGTCCATCTGAGCTGACCTGCATCTCCGCCCACCCACTGATCACACTCCCGTGCAGCACCTGTGCCCATTCAACATGAGTCTCCGCTCACTTTTGATTTTGACAGCCATTGTAGTCATTAAGTTTTTGATCAGCTCCTCCATCCTTTCCCCTCCCCCAGTCACCCATGTCCTTTCCCCCATCATTGTCGACCCCCTGGCATCACCTTCCACCTCCCCACCATCACCTACCAACCAGAACCCTTTTCTTTCCAGGATGTCCAAGTGAATATACACGTTTCCTACCTTCCTGAGAACCCCACCCCCCTCCACATTGACCTCCCTTGACCTCTTCCTCCTCACACCCCCAGGATCCGTGTATGTATTCAAGTCCCCACCAACTGCCCTTGCCATCCCCTCTATCATTACCAATGCACTCTCACCCTCCCACACCCTCCCTCTGCCCCCTCTCATTCCCTCCTACCATGCCCCACTCTCAGTTTGCTCCCCAGGAGGCAGGCACTGACTCCACGGACCCCTCCTTTGCATGTTCACCTGAACATCCCATCCCTTACTCCCTCTTCCACCCTTCCACCCTGCTTCACCCTTACTCCCTCCTCCCCCTGGACACATTCCACCCCTCCGGGGACCTTCCCCGCTCCAAACTCCTTCCCCATTCCAAACTCCTTTCCCCCTTCGAGCTCCCTCCCTTACACCCTCCTTCCCCCCTTACACCTACCTCCCCACTTGCTGCATTCTCGTCCGTTGCATATTCCTCCCCCCGTATTCGCCCGTCCCCTCCCAACCTCATCCCCCCAACACCTTTGCTCCCCCCATCCAACCTCACTGCCCCTTGACGCCTTCGTTCAGCCCCCTCCAGCCCAACCTCACCCTCCCAGTATACCTTCCTCTACCAGTCACACGCAGACCTTCCTCTCCCACCCACCCTGGTACACCTTCCTCTCCCACTCAAAGCCAGATGTTCCTCTCCCTGCCTCGCCAATCTTCTGTAGCAGCCCATGGCTAAGAGCATGGATGTTCTGAAGCAGACCTGAGACATCAACAGAGAACTCCCACCTTCCATGAGCTGCTTCACAGCAGATCCCTATCCATGAGAGTCTACCCACATACAATGCATGTGTTCCTCCAGGGTCTGGTAGCCCTAGGGTTCCAGCATCTTTTTCTCCTTGGATGTCTGCAATCTGAGCAAGGGCCTTATGGTAAGTCCCAATTTCTGCACGTCACGCTTGCTAGACATGTTCTGGGCCGACGTGTTTTCCCACCAGTGTAACAGAAAATCTGGCATGGCGGGGCGACTCTGATTAGGGATGAAAATCAGGTTCACTCCAGCCTCCAGTGGGATTGACATTCTGCCGTGGTGGACATCACCGAATGATCCCGCTGTGCTTTCATGCTGGCTTGAAACAGATTTTTGGCCTTGTCGCCATGTTCCCACCCGCCATGACACCTGATGCCAACGGGGCCAGAAAATTCCGGCCAACATCATTTGAGGTGAGTCCAGAGAGACATGCTTCCTCGAGGCACACACTGGCACCATTGGGAGAAGATTGCCAGTGTCTGAACCTGAGTGCCTTCAACATAGAGACACTTCTTCCTCTCTAAATTCCGCAAGCCTCCAAAGTGAAAAGTCATCAGTGCTACTTTCCCGACAGCCTCCCCAGTTTCCAACACCCTATCTACATCCCACCCCAACCCCTTCAGCAATTTTTATAGGAATTATAGGTGTGCACCCTTGGAATTTCACCACCACAGGGTCATCCTCCAACCTCTCATCCACCAGTGGCTCTGGTCCAATCATTGACTTACCGCTCAACTCCCCTCCCCTGGCTTCCTGTCCTTGCAACATCACTCTATCACACATCCACTGACTGACGAAAACCCACACGCTGGTTGAATCATCCATGCTGCACCTCACTTAGCACTCCATGATGACCTGTTCAACCCACTCATTGCCCACCTTCCATATCAGTGCCCCATATGGAGCACCGTTCCTGAGCAAGACCTATCAGCAGACATCCTCTAGATCAAGGAATGGGAAACATGGAAGGTCACTAACAAGTTCCTTGTGACAAATCCCACCTGTCAAATGGCAGGCTTTGAACTGCTACGGTGAGAATGCTCCTTAATAAATAGGTTCAGAACAGGCCAGGGCTCATGTGCAGCCAACCTCCATGGCTGTGACCTCAGTACAAATCCCTCACGCACTTGTGGAAAAGCACAAGCCATGCTGCGCATAACTAAGGCATGTCCCCTCCACAGACATAAGTGGTGGACTAATCACCATAAACTCAGCAAATGAGGAAGCTATTGCTTGGCTTTGGGGATTAGCATTCGCTAAATAAATCATTGGCTACTGTCATGATGATAGCGGAATGTGTATGTGTAAACTTGAGTATTAGATACTATACTGTACTGGGATAATATACTGTATGGTACACACTGTAATATATATGGGGTCACCTGACCTGAGGGTAATGGTGCTGAAAATCAGATAACACATGTTAGCGAGCAGCCAGCATGACAGATTAATTGATGTTGTTCTTGCAGTTAAATCTGTGACTTTGAGTGTTGTTCTTTCAGCTTGAGAGGTGACAGCTGCCTGCTCAAAGAGAAGGTAAGTGGGTAGGATTGGTGGTGGGGTGGTGGGTTGAGGGGGTCGGGCTCTCAGCTGGGGAGGAGTCAGGTGGTCAGTGGAGTGGGTCTGTTGGTCAGTGGGATGTCAGATGGTCTGTGTGGGAGGTCAAGCAGTCAGTGGCAGGTATGAGTAATTGAGGGGGGGGCGGATGGGAGGAGCTGGGTTGTCAGTGAGGGGGGTCAGGTGACCAGTTAGGGGGTAGTTGGGGAGGGGGTAGTCAAGAGGTCAGGAGGGTAGTCAGGGTGGAGAGAGAGTCATAGGGGATTCAGTAAGGTAGTCAGGTGGTTGCGATGGTAGTCGGGGGTGGGGTGGGTACTCAGTGAGGTAGTTGGAGATCAGGGTTTGTTGGGGTTGGGGATAGTTGGGCATCGGGAGGGTAGTCAGGGGGAGCAAGAGGGATGTTTGGGGGCTGAGGGGTACAGTAAGGGGTCCTGTGGGGGTTCTGGGGTTCAGTAGCATAGTTACCCAGGAGTTAGAAGTGGAGTTAAAAGGGGTTAGAAGTTTAGTTCTGGGTAACTATTCTGCTACACCAGTTGGAACAACCTGAAATCTCTGAGTTAAATTGGAGTATCGGATAGTTCCCAGTGCGGGGTAATTGTCCATTGGAAGTTTAAACTTCCCAGGCAATTCTCATGCAGCTCTTGCCAGGGGACTTCTTGGTGGGGGGGGGGGGGGGGGGGGGGGGGGGGGGGTGGGTGTGTTCCCCATCATATCTTCTAGGGTAGCTCACAGGTACGACCCTCCGAAGATTGGAAAATTATGGGCCATTAAGTCTTACTTGGGAGAATTTTTTAGATTGACAAGCTTCCTTGATTCACAGAAAATTTAAATACTGCATTTATATGTTTGGTCGGTAAACCCTGTTGCTGTTTGGGCTGAAACTATAATGACACCCTCCAACAATGAACCTTCCTGACACTAAGATGCACACTTTGGACTTCATGGTCTCAGGACAAGTATGGTGCCAAAGAGCAGCTGAAAACCTGACTGTTAGTAATATTAATTGCTACATACTAAACCTGAAGTTCAATGACTGGGATGAGATCCCAAAAATAAACCATTCAAGCGTACTGATAGTTTCTCATTTCCCATGGAAATAAAATTAAAAACGTTTTACAAGTTATTGCAGTTAATAAGATTTGTACTTAACATTATTGCACTTGCAATTCAAAAACTAATAAACTTTGGAATGCAGGATGCATTGGCAATGTTATTCCTAATAAATTATTTTTATTAGGATATCTTATTTATCTGATTCATGGCTGCCTCATGTGGGAAGATATCTGGCCTCTACTTAGCTCCCTCCAACTTTCTCTCTCCTTCCCTTACAGCAACTTAACTGAGATCAACAACCCAAAAATGTAGGAGCTTGAATCTGACCCAGCAGTGCTCTGTGTTATCAAATCACCTTCCCAGCAGTGCTTTTAATTGCACCACATGACCTGATTTCTTAATTGTTTTCTAGATATTAGATTTCTCATTTTTCTCTTTCAAGTGGTACCAAGACACAATTACATGCATCAATACAAGTGGATTTATCCAAAGCATTAATCAATGTTGCACCTTCTAAAATCTAGATATCCCAGCTTTTTGTTATTACTTCAGTCATTTAACCTTCTATTTAAATAGTACTGGGTTAACAAGGACTGGTGTACAAACATAAGAAATATTTCAAGGTGCATGGATAACAGAATCACAGAATGGTTATGGTGTAGAAGGAGGCCATTCGGCCCATCGTGTCTGCATTGGCTATCTGAGTATTTTAATTTAGTGCCAATCTCCTGCCTATTCCCCATAACCCTACACATTGTTTCTATTTAAATAATCATCCAATGCCCCCTTGAATGCTTCAGTTGAACCTGCCTCCACTACACTTCCAGTCAGTGCATTCCAAACCATAAATGCTCTCTGTGTGAAAAAGTTTTTTCTCACCTCGCATTTGCTTCTTTTGTAAAACACTTTAAAACTGTGCCCTCTGGTTCTCGATCTTAACAATAATGTTAAGTACAAATCTTATTAACTGCAATAACTTGTAAAACGTTTACGAGTGGGAACAGTTTCTCCCTATCTACTCTGTCCAGACTACCTCAAGATTTTGAAAACTTCCATCAAGCCTCCTCTCAGCCTTTTCCTCTCCAAGGAAAACAATCCCAACTTCTCCAATCTTTCCTCATAACTGAAGTGTCTCATCCCTGAAACCATTCCCGTAAACCTCTTCTGTACTCTCTCCCATGCGTTCACATCCTTCCTATTGTGTGGCGCCCAGAACTGTACACAATACTCCAGCTGAGGTCTAACCAGTGTCTTATGTAAGTTCATCATAACCTCCCTGCTCTTGTACTCTATGCCTCTATTAATGAAGCCTAGAATATGGTTTGCTTTAGAAACAGCTCTCTCTGCCTGTCCTGCCACCTTTAATGACTTATGTACATATACACCCAGGTCTCTCTTCTCCTGCCACCCTTTAGAATAGCATCCTTTTTTTTGTACTGTCTCTCCATGTTCTTTGTACCAAAATGTATCACCTTACACTTCTCCGCATTGAACTTCATCTGCCACCTATCTGCCCACTGCACCAATGTGTCAATGTCCTTTTGAAGTTCTGAACTGTCCTCCTCACAGTTTGCAATTCTTTCAAGTTTTGTGTCATCGCAAACTTTAAAATTGTCCCCTGATCACCAGGATCTAGATCATTTATATATATCAGGAAGAGCAAGGGTCCCAATACCAACCCCTGGGGAATTCCACTACAAACATTCTTCCAGCCCGAAAAATACCCATTAACCAATGCTCTTTGTTTCCTATCCCTCAGCCAATTTTGTATCCACATTGCTACTGCCCCTTTTATTCCATGACCTATAACTTTCCTCACAAGTCTGTTGTATGGCATTGTATCAAACGCCTTTTGGTAGTCCATATATACCGCATCAATGGCCTTGCCCTCATCAACCATCTCCGTTACCTATTCAAAATACTCCAGCAAGTTAGACACGATTTTCCTTTAACAAATCCATGCTGAATCTTCCGAATCAATCCACATTTTCCATGTGATTATTTATTCTATCCCGAATAATTATTTCTAGAAGTTTCCCCACCACTGAAGTTAAACTGGCTGGTCTGTAATTGCAGGGCAGATCTTCACAATCTTTTTTCAACAAGGGCATAATGTTTGCAATTCTCCAGTCCTCCAGCATCCCACCCGAATCCAGGGAACATTGAAAAATTATTGCCAGTGCCTCTGCAATTTCCACCCTCACTTCCTTCAATATTCTTGGATGCATCTCATCTGGTCCCAGTGTCTTATCAACATTAAGCACCGACAGCTTATCCAATATCTCCTCCTTATCAATTTTAAAACTTTCTAGTGACTAAGCTTCCTCCTCTGTCATGGCATGGGCAGCATCTACCTCATAGGTAAAGACAGATGCAAAGTATTCATTCACCCAACAATTTATTAAAAAGTAGAATGATTTGTGTAACTGAGTAAGAGAAAACAACAAACTTTTGTATTTCTCCAATACAAAATGCTGGAGATGAAGGATTTCACATTTCATGAGCCCAGAGGTGAATGATCTATGTTAGCTCGCTCAGTAGTTTATGTTTTGTCAACCAATATCTTAGTTATACAGCAGCTCATTTTTGAATTAAATCAGCTACCTGGATATATATTTGAACCAAGTTGTGTGACAGCTGATTGGCACCTTGCTGTGCCAGTTGAATTTTAACTGAATTGAATTTCAAATATTGTGTCCTTGCCTGGTTCATTGTTTATATCAGAGGTTGTTATGGTAGTTCTTCATTGTTCAAGTATGTCCAATTTAAATGATTTCACTCACTTTTGCGGATCTGCTCATGTCTGAAGATTCTGATGCAAGATTGGCATGGACATCCACAGAACTGACAGTTGTCATTGTTGGCGCTTGGGGGAACTTCAGCGGCTGCATCACCTCTGGCCTTCCTCCAGGCATGTAGCATGTTGCAAGTTTGGCATAGATGGTCCTCGAAACATGCTGAAACAAATTTTCGTGCTTGCCTTCATGTGGGCCAGTTGGGTGCAGTGTTTTCCCAGGAGAGGTACTATACAATGCAAAATTTGTAAGGCTCTTTTTTAAAGTTTCCTTATATCATTTGTAGTGACCACTTTGATGTTGTTTGCCTGAGACAGTTTCCAATGGAAGATCTGCTTGGGGATTCTGTAATCATCCAGACAGATGCAATGGCCTAGCTACCTAAGATGAATTTTCTGGAGAGTGGTCTAATCCTCAAAGGACAGGTAACTTGTTTTTATTTACTGTGTTGGGGCTAGACAGGCTGGCCCTGGCGGTTGGAGGGAGCCATGGGAGCCACCAGGGAGTCCCCTCTGTGGACCATGGAGCGGCAACTAAAGAAGGCCCCCCGCCTCTGGGGGCCTGCTGGGAGGCCACTGTGATTTACATGGCAGTGTCGCCATGCAACTGGGACTCATCCCGATGCCAGCAGCAGGAAGTAGCCATTAATTGGCTAGTTAGTTTGTTTAATTGGCTGGTCCACTGTCGTTCCCTCCATTGGGAATATCCTGTGGCATCAGGAAGACACTGTGCTCCCTTCCTGACACCATTTTGAAAGGCTTCCCAGATTGTCTCCAGGGGCCTGCTAAAATCCAGCCCAAAATTCCAACTCAGGCCTGTTTTATAAAGGTTTAGCATAACCTCCTTGACTGTGTATCTAATGTCTCCATTAGTAAGATCAAGGACCTTGTCTGTTTCTTTAAATGGTTTATCAACTTGGTACTGCCACCTT
Organism: Carcharodon carcharias; assembly: GCF_017639515.1. NCBI lineage: Eukaryota > Metazoa > Chordata > Chondrichthyes > Lamniformes > Lamnidae > Carcharodon > Carcharodon carcharias. The sequence continues at coordinate 88,148,504 of NC_054470.1, forward strand.
CAAAGATTTATGCAGGCAAACCTCCAGGTCTCTCTGTCCCTGCATCGTATTTAAAATCGTTGTAGTTAATGTTATTGGGATAGCACTGGAAAAGGGTTTTGAAGTAGAAGAACACCCATTGAATGGCAGAGTGGGCTCGAAAAGCTGAATAGGCTACTCCTGCTCTTATTTATCATGTTCTTATTGTACCATTTTGCTTATGTTTCCTCTCCTCATTCTTCTTTCCAAAATGTATCATTTCATATTTCTGTTGCTAATTTTCATCTGCCATGTTTCTGCCCATTTCACCAGTCTGTCTATAACGTCCTGAAATTTGTTACTACCCTCTTCCCTCCGCCCCACCCACCATCCAGTGAGCCAATCCGAGTAAATGAACAAGAAGTGAAACCAGTGGCAAATTCTAAAACATCCTGGCTTTGAAAACCCAATCTCCTCTCCTCTTCAATCTCCTCTCCTACATTTAAGCAGCTGTAACTTGAGGTCAAATCATTTGCATACCCATTGGCTTTGGTTGTGTATCTAATGTCTCCATTAGTAAGATCAAGGACCTTGTTTGTTTCTTTAAATGGTTTACCAACTTGGTACTGCTACCTTCAAAGATTTATGCAGGCAAACCCCACTGTAGCATGGGAAAATTGTACTCTGGGGCAAGGAAACTTGGTGCAGAACTTTACCAGAACTTTGAACGTCTGAAGATTTCAGCTAGGTTGAAGAGCAGCCACATGTATTAAACATTTTGGTTGATGGAGTTCACCAATTGGATAGCGTTTTCAAAGAGATTGCATAGGTACCATGGGCTGAATGGCCTCCTGTGTTGTAAGATTCTATGATTCAATGGAGGGAAAAATTATGTTGAGTGAATAACCTGTGCCCATTCGTTGTGATACAGGCAGCATGTAAACTTAGTGCTCCCATCTCATTTTAATAGTAACTTGCAGCCTAGCAGTAGACAAGTTGCTGAGTGGCTCTATGCCTCGAGGCCCAAGAATTGGCAAGGCTGACCCCACTTAAAGCTAGCCTGCACTACTTATAGTCAGCCTGTACCTCTTAAATAGGAGGTACATACTTATTGCAGCAGGTGCTGGAAGTGTCTGCGGAAGAGTGTCTGACCAAGATGACAGTGCAAATGGTACAACAGAGAGACAGTGCTCCATGATTCTCTGAAGCAACACTGGAGACCTTGGTGCAGGAGGTGGACAGGATAAGAGAGGTCCTCTACCCATAGGGAGCCATGAGGACTTCCAAACAGACTGGAGAAGGTAAAAGGAGTAGATCGCCATTGCCATCAGTGCAAACAATCTAGTCCTGATGATCATGAAGCAGCGCAGGAAGAAGTTTAATAAATCACTCAAGTGGTTCAAGTCAGTGACCGCACCTTCAAATGCCATACCCTTAAAAAAAGCTACTAGCCCCACACACTTCCCCATTCACCACCCCACTTCACTCAACAACCAACATTCTCTACCAAGCACAACTCACACCAAACAACCATACGTCACACACCCTCACACCCTCAACATTGCTGCAAGCCTCACACCAACATCCAAATTGCACACACTGCCAACTATTCCACAATGACACATAACCCAAACAAATTGCATCACATTCACTACCCACTTCTTTCTGTCTTGCAGGACAAAGTGGCACATAACTGCAGGTGTTATAAACATCCAGCTTATATAGCTGCAGATGGTGTAACCACACACTTCCTGCTTTTCCCCTTTTTTTCACTGCGACCTTACCCTTGCAACCTTTTCCTTTCAGATACCAAGGCACTATCACCTGGTAAAGCACTGGTGAAAGAGCATGAAGTACAAAAGGAGCAGGAGAGTGATGATGAAGGAACACCATCACTCAAACTTGCATTCACAGCCACCAGCTCAGATACTGGTACTGCGCAAACATTAGAGGGTAACATAGAGATAGGATCTCTGAGTGGAGAGTAGTTGAGCACGAGTGGGCTGAAGTCAGAACAGGGGGAAAGGGTAGCATAAATGCCAGGTCACCAGAGGGTAAGGTAACACAAATTCTGCAGGGGGCTCAGATGAGAACTTCAGTGGTGTAGTGTACGTGAAAAGACTAATGGAAAGGCAAAATGATGCTTGGTTCTTTTACGGGTCTGGTAGAAAGCCTTTCATTGTCAAGAAGCATGGAGGAGTCAAGTATCAAATTCATGCAGGGCTTTGCATAAAGCTTGGATCCATTATTAGAGGAGCACAGATATCTGGGAGGGTTGTAGAGCTGGACGAGATTACAGATATAGGGAGGTACAAGGTCATCTAGGGATTTGACAACATGGATGAAAATTTTAAAGTTAAGGTGTTGCTTGACCAGGAACCCATGCAGGTAAGCGAGCACAGCACCAGGGAGAGAAATCATGAGAAATCATGCCTCGGTACTTCTCCTGTTTCCAGGCACCTTATTCCTCCACCCCCCCACAAACCCCACTTTAATCCTCCCCCTCAATCATGCATGATATTTTTTCCCCTTTCAAGATTCACAAATCAATTCACCAAACAATCACAGAAAGGTCCTAGTAAAATGATGAGGCCCACTGTTGGCATCTGGTTACAAATATCGTCCAATATATATGAAGCATGGGTCATTAATACTCAGAGCAGCAATGATATAATGCAGTGTTAGTTTGTGTGTGCCCTATATGTGACCCAACCATACATTAAACAAACTAGAGAGTACAAATTTTACTTTAACAGCATCATGCAATATTGTTAACTTGACAGGAAAATATCCCATTAGTTATTTATAACATTGTGCAGACGATGACAATGATTTTTGTGACTGCCTCAACCCTTATTAACATGTTCTGCACATTTAGCCATATGGACACAGTGGCAGTAAATTCATATTTGAGGGAAAGATTCAATACTTGCAACCCAGATAAACTGCACAAGATCTTTTCCATTCTGACGAAGCAGAAGACCTACTCCTTCCTGGGTGCATATTATTCAATATAATTATTTTATACAAGGGGTGTAATTGGATTCTATTTTATCAGTAATTTCACAGGTTAGAAAGATCAAATGACTCCTGAGCACTAATTTGAACAACATAGGCCTTCACTGTCAGTGAGAAGCATTTGAGTCCTCAGGTGTCTCTGTGTAACACAACATTTAAGGGGCCAGAGGACAAAGACTGAATGGTTCACAATTGTATCTGTGTTTTTTTGATCAGCAAGTCTTAAGGCTCTGCTGATTGTTGCTTCTCACAACAATATACTTTCTATATCTACTTTGCAACACAGCTTTATCACAATATTTCAATCCCTCAGAAAACCAATAAAAAGCACCAAGATAGAGTGGGATAATAGGTAAGTAGACAAAAAGACAGGATTGGAATGGAAAAGACTCTTGGGAATCATGTGCAGTATGAAACAGGTTACTGATTCACTGTGAGCCATTACCCACTTCTGACCTGGCAATTTCACCACACAAATCGTGCTCACAGTAAACTTTTATTAGCAACAAAATAAACAAAACTCCAGCCATGACTCTATCCTGTATTCACAAGATTAGTATGGATGACAAGGCCATCTAACCTAGTTCATCTCACCCATCCCAGAATGCCATATGAACATATGTATTATGAGCAGCAATAGGCCATTTGGCCACTCGAGCCTGCTCCACCATTTGATAAAATTGCTTACATTATACCAGTGATTACAACTCAAAAGTACTTAATTGGTTGTAAAGCAATTTGGGACATCACGAAAGGTGCTGCATACATGTAGGCTTTGTCTTTCTTTCATTACACCTGCATGCAGTAGGCAGAATGACTGTAAAGCCAAAGAAAACTATATCAATCTCAGTTTGAAATTTCCAATTGATCAGGGCTTAATAGCTTTTTGGGGAAGAGAGTTATAGACTTTAACTACCTGTTGTGCGAACAAGTGCTTCCTGAACTCACCCTTGTACAGCCTAGCTCTAATTTTAATGTTATGCTGCCTTGTTTTTGACTCTCCCACCAGAAGAAATAGTTTCTATCTTCTTTATCAATTGCTTCAATCATCTCAAACACCTCAAGTAGATCACCCCTTCATCTTTGACATTCAATGAAATGCAAGCCTAGGCTGTACAATATGCCCTCATAATTTAATCATTTTAGTCCCAGTATCATTTTGTGGATCTGCACTGCTCTCATCCAAGGTCAATATATCCTTCTGAGGTGTATTGCCCAGAAATGAACTCTGTACTCCACAGCTGGGCTAACCAGAGCTCATTAGAACTGTAACATCAGGGCGCTGATCCATTACAAGGAACAGACCTTTCAATGGCTGGGAGATGTTCTGCTCTATTCATGGAAGATGATAAGATCAACGAAACAGTGCAGGCAGCAAGTTGGTAGGTGCAGATCTGCACAGTCATCACTACACTCCTGTAAAGCAACACAGAACTAGAAGCCTCCATCCCCTGCTAAGTATATTAAATCCAAAGAGCATTATTGGCCCCCTTTCCTGGAGATCCAGCCACAGTAACGGAGGAGGTGGTAGGGTAAGACATGGAGACAATGAAGAGAAAATAATTGATAAAGATAAGGAAGAAGGGGGAGAGGAGCCCAGAAATTGTTTTCTTACTGACTGTGATGAAGACAATGATGTTGAGGATGATGAGGAGGAGGAATAGGAAACTAAGAAAAGATCTCTCAGAGTTCCAGGAAACACATCCGGCCCTATATTCTTCATAACCCCTTCATTGTGACCAATGACAACAATTACTTTCTTATTCCCGCACACCAGCTCGGAAACTGTCACCCAATGAGGAATTTGATAGTGTAATGCAGATATAGCTTGGGTGATTCACAGAGCACAAGAGTCAGAGAGTTGGAGGTGGCTGAGGATATACCACTTTCCCTGCAGAGGCTGCAGTTTCATTTGCTGCAATCAAAGTGGACTAAATAAGAATATCTTTTGGGTTCTAATGTCCCTTGTCGATTTTGAGAAGTAACAGCAACCATTGAAAGGACAGGGAATGCAGCTGCAATTTTACTGCACAAACTATGTACGTATCTGCCTTTACCTCAAGAGTCGCAGTTATTGACTCAGTTGGCGCTTCCTGGACATATGAGAGGACACTTGCCTTTGATGCCTTTGGCCCACAATGAAAGCTGCCACATGGCTATGCCATCTTTCAGCATCAGATGACAAGTGACATGCCAGATCAGTCAGCTGCCACAAATACATCTAGTTGAAACAGCTGTGCTTGTGAATGGTTATCATTCTCTGGAAAGGTGATGCTAACTGAAGAGGACAGAGAAGGTTTTTTCTAATTGAGGCAAGATTCCTAAGAGTTCAGTGCATCCTATGATTATATGTATCATGTATCTATATACAGTACTGTATATTGACACTGACAGGCAGGGTTCATCTTTTAGGCAGTTAACTGCCCTGGAGTATTGGATGGTGCAACCTTCCTCGCATTCACCTCATAAGAGCGGCACTTCCAATTTGCCAGCAATCAAACATTGGATCTGTGCCACTGTCATTTGCTCATGGATTCTGCTTCATGCCCCATTTTTGCAAGGGATACCTTCCCTATGATTAAGTGATTGAACACTTCACCACTACTTTATCACCACCAAATTGGGTTAGGTTTTATGGGACAGAAATTTGATCACATTGTGTCTGTTTTGTGCGTGATTTTTGGTATCCTGTGTTCCAACTATATGCAATACCATTTTAGGTCAAGCAATATTCAGACAGCTAATAAAAACAAAAAACTGCGGATGCTGGAAATCCAAAACAAAAACAGAATTACCTGGAAAAACTCAGCAGGTCTGGCAGCATTGGCGGAGAAGAAAAGAGTTGACGTTTTGAGTCCTCATGACCCTTCAACAGAACTGGGTGAATCCAAGGAGAGGGGTGAAATATAAGCTGGTTTAAGGTGGGGGGCGGGGGGGTGTTGGGTGGGGGGAGAGAAGTGGAGGGGGGTGGTGTGGTTGTAGGGATAGGAGCAGATAATCAAAAGATGTCACAGACAAAATAACACAGAGGTGTTGAAGTTGGTGATATTATCTAAACGAACATGCTAATTAAAGATGGATGGTAGGGCACTCAAGGTACAGCTCTAGTGGGGGTGGGGGGGCATAAAAGATTTAAAAATAATGGAAATAGGTGGGAAAAGAAAAATCTATATAAATTATTGGAAAAAAACAAAAGGAAGGGGGAAGTAACAGAAAGGGGGTGCCCCACGGAACTCATTTCTCGTTATCTTGACTCCCTTCACTCTCCCCTTGTCCAGTCCCTTCCCACCTACATCCGTGATTCCTCTGACACCTTACGTCACATCAACAATTTCCAGTTCCCTGGCCCCAACCGCTTCCTCTTCACCATGGACATCCAATCCCTCTACACCTCCATCCCCCACCAGGATGGTCTAAGGGTCCTTAGCTTCTTCCTCGAACAGAGGCCCAAACAATCCCCATCCACCACTACTCTCCTCTGTCTGGCTGAACTTGTTCTCACACTGAACAATTTCTCCTTCAACTCCTCTCACTTCCTCCAAATAAAAGATGAGGCTATGGGTACCCGCATGGGCCTGAGCTATGCCTGTCTCTTTATGGGGTATGTGGAACATTCCTTGTTCCAGTCTTACTCCGGCCCCCTTCCACAACTCTTTCTCCGGTACATCGATGATTACGTCGTTGCTGCTTCAAGCTCTCGTCGGGACTTGGAAAAATTTATTAATTTTGCTTCCCATCTCCACCCCTCCATCATGTTCACATGGTCCATCTCTGACACTTCCCTTCCCTTCCTTGACCTCTCTGTCTCAATCTCTGGTGATAGACTGTCCACCAATATCCATTACAAGCCTACCGACTCCCACAGATACCTCGACTACAGCTCCTCACACCCCGCTTCCTGTAAGGACTCCATCCCATTCTCTCAGTTCCTTCGCCTCCGTCGCATCTGTTCTGATGTTGCTACCTTCAAAAACAGTTCCTCTGACATGTCCTCCTTCTTTCTTAACCGAGGTTTGCACCCACGGTCGTTGACAGGGCCCTCAACCGTGTCCGGCCCATCTCCCGCGCATCCACCCTCACGCCTTCTCCTCCCTCCCAGAAACATGATGGGGTCCACTTTGTCCTCACTTATCACCCCACTAGCCTCCACGTTCAAAGAATCATCCTCCGCCATTTCCGCCAACTCCAGCATGATGCCACCACCAAACACGTCTTCCCTTCATCCCATCTGATGACATACATAGGGAGTGTTCCCTCCGGGACACCCTGGTCCACTCCTCCATCACCCCCTACTCCTCAACCCCCACCTATGGCACCTCCCTATGCCCATGCAAAAGATGCAACACCTGCCCCTTCACTTCCTCTCTCCTCACCGTCCAAGAGCCCAAACACTCCTTTCAACTGAAGCAGCATTTCACTTGCATTTCCCCCAACTTAGTTTACTGCATTCGTTGCTCCCAATATGGTCTCCTCTCCATTGGAGAGACTAAACTGGGCGACCGCTTTGCAGAACACCTGCGGTCTGTCGCAAGAATGACCCAAACCTCCCTGTCGCTTGCCATTTTAACACTCCACCCTGCACTTTTGCCCACATGTCTGTCCTTGGCTTACTGCATTGTTCCAGTGAAGCCCAAAACAAACTGGAGGAACAGCACCTCATCTTCTGACTAGGCACTTTACAGCCTTCTGGACTGAATATTGAATTCAACAACTTTAGATCTTGAACTCCCTCCTCCATCCCCACCCCCTTTCTGTTTCTTCCCCCTTCCTTTTGTTTTTTCCAATACTTATATAGATTTTTCTTTTCCCACCTATTTCCATTATTTTTAAATCTTTTATGCCCCCCCCACCCCCAATAGAGCTGTACCTTGAGTGCCCTACCATCCATTCTTAATTAGCACATTTGTTTAGATAATATCACCAACTTCAACACCTCTGTGTTCTTTTGTTCTTTTGTCTGTGACATCTTTTGATTATCTGCTCCTATCCCTACAACCACACCACCCCCCTCCATTTCTCTCCCCCCACCCAACCCACCCCACGCCCCCCCCACCCCCCCATACCCCCCACACCCCCACCTTAAACCAGCTTATATTTCACCCCTCTCCTTGGATTCACCCAGTTCTGTTGAAGGGTCATGAGGACTCGAAACGTCAACTCTTTTCTTCTCCGCCGATGCTGCCAGACCTGCTGAGTTTTACCAGGTAATTCTGTTAATATTCAGACAGCTCTGGTGGCCATCTTAAACAGGTTTTAGACATCTTTCAAATATTATTGAAGGACAAAAGTTTGAATCAGGACCTCTCCCAGAAAATGATTAGAAAAAAGAGAGGTATGTGCTATGCACACTCCACTCAGTTTTTCATAGAATCTTATAGCACAGAAGGAGTTTGTTCGGCACACCATGCCTGTGACTTGCCAATTAGCCCCACTCACATACTCTTTCCCATAGCCATGCATGGGTTCTTCAGCAGCTTAATCAACAGTGCTCATTTTCTTTAAAACTTACTTTCAAGTAGAGCTAGGTGGAGTAGAAGCAATCCTCCTAGTTCCACAGCTCTGGTACAAACTGCGGCCGCTCCACACTAAACCCCCAATCCCCTTTTATTCTCTTCGAGACCCTCCCAAGACAATTCAGGGCTGCTGCTGGTGAGGCAAACAGCTCAAATTGGTTCTTCTCAAATCAACAAACTGCCTCTGGATGCTCAATTGGATTTCTGTTGGTTTCTGGAAATATGCTACTGATGCCGATGCCAAATCTCAGCCCATCTTCAGGCTTCTGGTGCGTACCTCCATTCTGCACCTGAAAACAGGTGGAAAAGACTTCCACGCCTAATGCCTTTGTTAAAGTACCAGGCAGAGAACTGTCATAAATGGTTGTAATTTGTGTTTGCACAGGTTATTTCAATGTCAGGATTTCGAGATTTTATCGGCTGCACACAGCAGGTTGGTCCTACATTATGTACAAGTCGGGTGAGACCCTCCCTGCTCTTCCCAAACAATATGTATATTGGGGACAGTAGAGTAGTGGTAATATTATTGGACTAGTAGTCTAGAGACTTGGACTAATACTCTGGAGACAAAAGTTCAAATTCCAACATAGAGAATTTAAATTCAATTAATAAAGCTGAAGTAAAATGACAGTCTCATTTATAACGATCATGGAACCACTGGAATGTTTTAAAAACCCATCTGGTTCAGCAATACACTTTAGTGAAGGGAATCTGCCATTCTCACCTGGTCTGGTGCTCACATTACCCCAGATCTATATCAATGTGGTTGACTATTAACCACCCCTTGAAATGTTGTAGTAAGTCACTCAGTTGTACCAAACTGCAACAGAAAGTATTGTGGGTGTTTCTACACCATATGGACTGCAGCTGCTCACTTCCACCACCTTCTCAATTGCAATAAATGCTGGCCTTTTCAGTGATGCTCACATTTCACGAATGAATTTGAACAGTCTTAATATCAATTTCAGAAGAACTTTCACAAATACACCAGTGTGACCTTCTTTGTGTTTGGCGTTTTTTTGGCCTCTGACCGAGACTCCCAATTTAAGTAGCAGTTGTGTTGCATTATAAGGAGTTTGTGATTTTATTGTGACTTTATTGATGAAGGCTCAGAACTGAGGCAAATCATGTGGGATCCTTAGAACTGGCAGCAAAAGAAGACTTTCATTCCATTATTCTGGACTGGATTGAAACCGTATTGTAGTGCTAAAAATACAACATCCTAATCCCTTGCATCACCCAATGGCTCAGACTATGCAGTAAATTTTCATTAATGCTCCCGGCATGGAACGTTATGCATTCATCCCCCCATGAGGTCCACCCAGATGGAAAATTATCAGGAGCAAAAATTTTATTTTCCAACATATGGTCTCAGCATGCCTGCCCTAAAAGCACTAAATACAGAAATTATGTTTTAAGCCAGGTAATATTCTTATTTTTTAATTGTGCACCAAAATACTGATTTAGTGGATTTTGGTCTTCAGCTTATTAATAAGCCCTTTGTAACTGAAATTGTCTACTTGTCATCTCCTTCCACCAAATGTAATGCACTGAGGACTAAACAGTGAGCCCATTATTCAAATGGTAGCAGTAACTGAATAATGGATTGTACCAGAAATAAAGCATTTTCAGAATAATCCCTGATACAGTGTTATAAAATTAAAAGTTTTCTGTATCATGTTTCTTTTTAAACCTGCAATACCGTGATCATCATTGAAAATATACACGCTCAACTCTGAACATATACTTAGGATCCTGGTGGGAATTCTGTGCTGTAAAATTTTATGATTACAACTTAAAAGCCAGGTAATGCCTTGTTTATGGAAATGCGCAGAATATGAAAGTAATTGAGAGGGTCATTTGCCTGTTTATCACCTGAAACATCTCAGTAGCTCTGCATATATTGATTTTTTTTAATATAAATGTCAGGTCTGTGGTCTTTTACAGAGGATCAATGTGTTGTCATCAACAATTGCAAATAACTGAAGGAAATTAATTCCAATGCGCCTTTGATCTATTTTACGGCACTAGTAATTTCTAATGCAGTGGTGCATTCCTGTTCTGGTTATGAACACATACGTGGATAACAGAGGGAATTCTGCCAGCAGAATTTGAAAGAGAAAACATGTACACTAGTGGAGTGTAGGAAGCATTCTATTTCTGAGGGTAACCTGGTTAGAAGCTGCTGGTGATCAAATATTTACTGCCAGTTTGATCCAATATTTACTCAAAATGCAAAATGTGATCTTGATTGCTTTTGTGAAAGATATCTTAGATGTAACATTGGTGAGGGGAGAAGGGTAAGGCTGGTTTTTTAGTTGCAACAGCAGAGCTGAAGCATAACAGGAGGCTGCAGGTGAGAAGGGACTGTAAATGCTCACAGATGGAGCAGAGGAGGCCATACAGGGTAAAAAAATAGGATGTTGCAGAGACAGTTCCAAGAAATTCAAGGTTAAGCCACAGGCTAGAAATGCTTTGGAAAATTGGAAATTGCTGCTGAACAGCACATAGAAAAGTAAAAGACTGAAAAGAGCTTGGAAAGGATAAGGGGAAAAACAGGAAGTAGTTAAAAAATATTTCTAACCTTTGAAGCAGGCATGGATGTGATTTATGATTCTGAAAATATGTACTTAGTTAAAGGGCTTTAGGAATACTGGAATCATTCATAATGCACCGGAATGTTCACAAACTGATAAATAATGACTACTGTTAGGGAGTACTCTTGAAACTTGGCATAATGATAACAAAAGGCAGCATATTTCTCATTGTATATTCAAAGTCACCCTTGTAACAAACTACCAACTACTATGGAATCTAGTTAATCTTTTCAACCCTGCATTTAATTCAAACTTTGTGGAGAAATCACTCAGAATTTGGTTGGGTGGGAGAAGGCTAGTATAGTCAGCAGTTATTATCTTTAAATTTGTGGCATGAAACAGGGCTGTGTGGCAGATTTGTACACAGTCACAGGCTTGCACAACAAAGCTAGATACAGACAATCATATCATTTTGTTCCTCAAGGAAGTTGACAATGTTACATTAATGTACAAGACAGAAACAGGCCATTCAGCCCAAAAGTGCTGTGACATCATTTAAACTCCATGCAAACCTCCTCCCAACCTATTTCATCTACCCCTATTAGCATAACCTTCTCTTTCTTTTTCCTTGTGTGCTTATCTAGTTTCTGCTTAATTGCATTTATGCCATTTGCATCAACTATTCCTTGTGCTAGCCTGTTCCTTATTCTTACCATTCTTTTGATTAGAACATTATAGAATAAAAATGGCAGTGATTAGCCATCACAGCTTTGGATCGGTGATCCAGAAGACATTATGAGATTAGAATTAGGATCAAGATTGAAATTTGAATGCCACTTTCTTAGTGAAAGAACATTTTTTGAGTATATTTTGCAATCATTGCTTGATTCAGAATCATTGTGAGCCAAACTATCACCTAGAACTATATCGCTATCAAGCAGAGATAAAACTACCAAGTGATAATTGATGGTCAGCAGATACCAACAAAAAGGGAATGGGAACCAATGACATCACTTGACTTTGTAGAGGGGAAAATTGTTTAAGCTGCAATCTTGTTTTGCCAGTCACATCAGCAAGCAGATTTCGAGCATGAAAAAGACATGTATAAAATTCAGTAGTATTGAAATTGTTGATGGGATTAATTTCTACGTCTCTGAATGACTATTTTTATTTGCAGGCTTATGCATTATGTTATCAGCTTTAAAATTTGATTTGATTTTTTTTCCCAGCCCTGAGTGAAGTTACTCATACAAGCAACAGACTTCCATAGCTCCCTGCCTTCAGGGAGTTTTCAGTGCGCTCTCCCCCACACATGCGCAGACTTTTGTGCTCACACTCCTCCCGCCCCCACCCCAGCAGCACTGAACTTCTCAGCACATCTTTCACGCTGGCTGGCCATTAATCGGCCCACCTGCCGTACCCACATGACAACCCAAAAATCCTGCCCTTAAAGTCAAACTGTACTTCTTAAAGGCAAGGTGCATTCTGATTGTAATGGGGATGGATGTTATGAAGGAGGAATTGGAGACCAGGGAGGACCTTGTGAAATTATGCAGAAGGCCAGGGAGATTTTCAGATGCAATGCTGGTGGTCTTAGGGAGAAGGTGGGCATGAGGAGAGAGGTTCTGTCCCATCACAGGACCAGATGGCCCTTAAGGGAGATCATAGGAAAGTAGTGGGAGTACATAGTCTTTGCAGTCAATGCAAGCAGTTCTATCGAAGGGTCATGAGGACTCGAAATGTCAACCCTTTTCTTCTCCGCCAATGCTGCCAGACATGCTGAGTTTTTCCAGGTAATTCTGTTTTTGTATAGCCCCAACAACCTGGCCACAAGATATTTAATGATCTCACTCAATTGGTTAAATTCAGTGAAAGCACCTTTGCGTGCCAATATCCACCAAATGCAGCACTATAGTGTCACACACTGCTCCATTCACCACAATATATTAATGACCTAGACCTTGGTCTATGGGGTACAATTTCAAAATTTGCAGATGATACAAAACTTGAAAATGTATTGTAAACGGTGAGGAAGATAGTGTAGAATTTCAAAAGAACATAGGTTGGTGGAATGGCAGACGAGTGGCAGATGAAATTTAATGCAGAGAAGTGTGAAGTGATTCATTTTGGTAGGAAGAGCATGGAGAGACAATATAAAATAAAGGGAATGATTCTAAAGTGGGTACAGGATTAGAGGGACCAAGATGTATATGTAGATAAATTATTGAAGGTGGCAAGATAGGTTGAGAGAATGGTTAACAAAGCATACAGAATCCTTGGCTTTACCAATAAGGGCATAGAGTACAAAAGCAAGCAAGCTATCCTAAGCTTGTATAGAACACTGGTTCAGCCTCATCTGGAATGTTGCATCCAGTTCTGGGCACCATACTTTAGGAAGGATGTTAAGGCAGGTGCAGAAAAGATTCATGAGAATGATTCCAGAAATGAAATACTTCAGTTATGTAGATAGATTGGAGAAGTTGGGACTTTTTGCCTTGGAGAAGAGATGGTTGAGAAGAGAAAATCATGAGGGACCTGGGCAGTGTAGATAGGACAAAACTATTTCCATTGGTGGATGGGTCAAGAATCAGAGGGCACAAATTTAAGGTAATTGACAAAAGAAGCAATGGTGACATGAGGACAAACTTTTTTTCACAGCAAATGATTAGGATCTGGAATGCTTTGCCTGAGAGTGTGAGTGGAGGCAGGTTCAATCAATTGTTTCAAAGGGGAATTGGATTATTATCTGAAAAGGAAGAATGTGCAGGGCCACAGGGAGAAAGGGGAAAGTGGCACGAGGTAAATTGCTCTTTCAGAGACCCAGCAAAGACACAATGAGCCGAATGGCCTCTTTCTGTGCTGTAACTTTCTATGATTCTATCACCACTTCATTCACCTACCAACAATCTCCATCAACCATGCCACATACTTTACATTCATAGCCTCCCCTGACCCTCACAAACTGAGCACTGCTGAAAGCCATATATTCACATCTCACAGCTTACATACATTGTTTGAGGATGACAGCATATTTCTACCCAATTCACTTTCTCATATCCCACTCCTTGCTCAGCCCACAATCTCTTCTGATTTACAAGCTACAGATGGTATCACAAAATACTTCTTGCATTTCCCACCAACAGCCCCCCCACAACACACCATCACCACCCCCCACCCCCACCTACTTGCCAATTCCCTCACCCATCCTATCTTTCTGCCTTTCTCCTTTCAGATCTACAAGAACTGCCACCTGACCAGGCAGTGGAACAGGAAGCTCAAATCCTTGAGGAACAAGACACAGATGATGAAACACTGTCAGTTGATTTCGCACTTCTAGCCAGCAGCTCAGATACTGGCACTGTGCAAACTTTAGAGGGTAGCAAAGTCAAAATCTGCACGTGGTGAGTCACTGGGCATGAGTGGACCACAGCCAAACCAAGTGAAAGATGCCAGCTGCCCTGAGGACAAGGTTGTAAATGAGTTCTGCTACAGATGGCTCAAATAAAGACTTCGACGGAGGGACATATAAGAAAAGTCTGAGGGATGGGGATACACACCAAAACGCTTTGTGCATTGGAAGGTCTGCCAGAGAACCTGTTGTCGCTATCATGGAACATATAGAGACGTTTGGTACCGACTTGGCACAGGTTTTTTGCACAGAGCTTGAAGCCCATCCTTTTCAGCACGATAATGATAGCAAATTCCAATGCAGTGGATCCAATCATAATGAAGCGCCTGATGGCTCAGCTTCCAATGCTGCACAAGGAATAGCCACCCAACATGTCAGTGTGTCAGTGGAAACTCCGACTGAGATCATGGAATCTCAGGTTATTGCCATGGAAGCCCAGCTTGCCGCCACGCAGGCTCAGAATGTCGCCAACATGGCAACGGATATCAGTATGCAAAGGAGCTTTCAGGATCTCACAGCAATCTAGCAAGCTGTTCTTCAACAGGATTGCTGAGCCACCCCAGAGAACTGGCAGTGGCTTCATGGAGCACGATAATGCTGTCCTCTGTCAGGATGACAGTATCTGTGCTCCCGCCACTACCACCCTGCCTGTGTTATTGCTGTTACTTGACAACCAACCAGCCCAGACTGCTGCTGCCCATATTGAGGTGGTGCAATCTAAAGCCAGGTATTCTCAGCCCTGAGCTGCTCAGGTGCATCCCATAAGACCATCAAAAATCTCCTCCACTGAAAGTCAAAAGCCTTCCACCAGTCATGCTGCAACCACAGCATAGTGGCATTCGATTAGGTATAGGCACCTAGAGAATGCACAAAGGCATTTAGTTGAACATTTTATAGAATAGTGGCTGTATGATTGACTAAATTTAATATAGAATGGTTGTTTAGTGGTTTTGTTTATTTCAAATTGTGGCCAAGAAGGGCCAAAACAGTGTTCAAGATAGTAAGGGACTGTTGTTCCATGAGGATCTGAGGTTGTATTCACAGGAACTGGAGTCACACAACATGCTCAAGGACAGGAATACTGCTGTTCCAACTGCGTCCTCAATTGCTGCTCTTCCTCAGGTGCTTACTAACTATCTGTGCTGTTCATTATGATCATCAGGTTTTGGAGGATACAGCAGACCACACAATTTGGGTTACCCAGTCCAGTGAGTACTGGTGGGCTCCTCCAGAACAGTTGAGCTAGTGGAACAGTTTTTTCAACACCACAATCAATTGCTCACTGATGTTTCTCATGGCAACATGCCTCTCATTATATAAGTGCTGGGCATTTGTGCTTGGTTGCAGAGGGGAGTTATTTGCCGGATGTAGAGTGGATAACCCCTGTTGCCCAGCATGGTTTGTGGTGGTGGCTGAAAAATTGTTGGTAAAGCACACTGGTGCAGAATGCATTATGCCTGCTGGCAGGATAGCGGACATTCACCAACAAGATGTACTAGGGTTGTCACACACCAGCTACACACTTGGTGAGTGGTACACTTTGTAGTTGTGGTACATCTTACCATTGAGATGCAACATCCTCAAAACCATGTGCGCTCAGTCGATGGCACCCTGCGCCAAGGGGAAGCTCACTATACAAATGTAGATTTAAAGCAACTTTTAGAAACCTTAACTGGAATTTGAAGATTAATTTCTTCACCCAGAAGGTAGTGGGAGTCTGGAACCCGCTGTCCAAACCGATGGTAGGGGCAGAAATGTTAATCACGTTTCAAAGACTGGCTAGCTCTTTTTCGGCTGACGACAAATGGGCTGAATGGCCTTCTTCTACGCCATAGAACCTTAGAAAAGTTACCATGCAGAAAGAGGCCATTCAACCCATCGTGCCTGTGCCAGACAAAAAGAGAAAAAAGAAGCTAGCTGCTCATTTTAATCTCACTTTCCAGCACCTGGTCCATAGCCTTGCAGGTTACAACACTTCAGATTCAGATCCAGGTGCCTTTTAAATGAGCTGAGGGATGCTGCCTCAACCATCAGTGAATTCCAGATGCCCACGACTCTGGGTGAAAAAATTTTTCCTCATGTCCCCTCTAATCCTTCCACCAATCACCTTAAACATATGCCCCCTGGTAATTTACCCCTCAGCTAGGGGAAACAAGTCTTTCCTGTCTACCCTATCTAGGTGACATGGGAAGTGCATGGGATGATGGGATGATTGAGGAGTGAACCAAGATCGTGGAGTGATTGATTCCCTCGGAATTCGGAAACGGGAGGTGAAGATGTGTTTGTTGGTGGCAGTTTTGGTGAATGATCATTGACCTGAAGCAGTGATTCTCGCCACAGATGCTGCCTGGCCTGCTGAGGATATCTAGCGTATCGTGTTCTGATTTCAGATGTGCAGCATTTTACTTTTGTGCTTGAGAAAAACCGGAGCTCTTTTCATTAGAAGGAAGGTGATTTGGTAAGTAGATGAAAATAAACTTAAGTCATCACTAAAGAAGTGAAAAGTGGTAAAACCAAATCTATAATTGCTTTGAAAAGGTAAGCGTATAAATATGTGAAAATAAACAAATTAAAGGGTATAGGGCAAGGGAACATAAATAAGACCAAATAAACAGCTGTTTCAGAGACTACAAAATTCTGTGATTCTACTCTAATCTAATCTAAATGCACTGCTTGCTGTGACAAACCAGATTTAATTCCTAGTCCGTGCTGAGATAACGGATCCCAGCTGGGGAGGCATGAGTCACTATAACTTGTCTTTACGTCCCTCATTCCCATTGACGTTTGCTTTCCAATTACTCCTAATGCACAGTGTGCAAATGTGAACAGCAGATGAGGACAAGATTGTCTTGGCTATGATGTTTCACACCTCCCTTGCCAAATGGCCTGACAAATCTTACTATCTAGATTCATGTGAAAAATGGCCTCTTGGAGGAAGGGGAGAAATGGAATAAGAAATAAGAGAAACCATGATTTGATCTATCACAAGCACATCTAGTTCTACAACTTAACTGTATTTGAACCTTATAGATTTAATATAAATTAGGAGGTTTTTTTAAAACAAAGGTCCACACAGCAGTGGATACTGTTTCTGTACACTGAATACTTGTCATTTGCCAATGGGCAAGGAGGTAAGCAGAATTTCCAAATTATACTTTACCATGGACATAGTATGCTGGGAAGCTTCCTAGTGAAGTAATAATGAGCAGGAAACATTGCGGACTGATAGTATTATCAGGAGAACTGGTTGGGAGGAGTTATCATGTGTGATAGTGCAAGGAAGACGAATTAACAGACGCATGCTCACAAAATCTCTGAAGCAACCCAGGCTAATGACACAATCTGCAGATGGTAATGCTGCTCTAATTCAGCTCTCTCACACTGTCTGGGTCTGTAAACCAGCTCTGTATGATAATATCCATAAAAATATGGAACTTGCTTTTGGAGGAATGACATTCAGAAATACCCCTATAATTAAACAGAAAAAGAGTGATTATACTGAATTCTTAAAGTTTAATTTCAAGGCTGTGACACAAATTGAGATTGTATTAAAACACAATGGCCGATATTGTCCCGTTGGTGGCGGAAGTCATGGTGGGCATGAGTGGATAATATTGCAGGAAGGCCAAAAATTGGTTTCATGCCGTTGTAAAACATGTTTGCAATCGTCCGCTCTGCACATTAATGGCACTCCATGTTTCCTGCTGCTTAATATTGGGAACTTCATTGTATACATATGCAGATCATTATAAGCCCAGCTCGCTGGAATCATCTGTCCACACTGGATCATCCAAGCACATCGGTGTGACTGCACACCGACATGTTTCACAACTGTACATAAGTAACATGCACCTGGCAAGCTGCACTTCGCTCGGGACTTCGAGATTTGTTCGCCTACCTTGTTTCGGGCAGCACACGCAGTCATCAGCGCCAGACCTCGTAGACAGCACCACATCACTTTTAGAGGGGGCTCATGGGCATGTCTCTACCTACTGGACCAGCCATAAGGCAGGGGTGGCTTTTCAACAGCTGCAGGGCTAGGGCTTGCTTGGGGAAAGGGGAGAAGTAGCCTCAGGCAAAGGGAGAGGCTGCAGGCAAGGGCTGTACTGGGGAAAGGGGGTATCTCAGGGTGTGCGTGGGGGCACAAATTGACCCGTGCAAGTGGCTTCAAGATGGTGAGGGCTGAGGAGGCAGTGCCCAGAGGAGCTGAGGCTAGATGGAGATTTGAGGATGTGTGTGAGAGAGTGAGTGGTGATGTTCCTTGAGCTGGCAGTGAGTGAGATGCCAGCGAATGTGTGATGGGCTTTAATGTGTGGGTTTAGAATGATGAGATGGTTGCCTTACCCTTGCAGTACTGGTGAGATCATTCACCCTCTTTCTGCATTGGATGTTCAACCTCTTCTGTGTAGCGTTGGTACTCATCACCAATGCCATCACCTACCAAGCCAGAGTGGTGAGATTGCTACACCTCCTGCGGTCAGAGTGGGGGTAGAGAACATCACGGCAGGCACCAGGGCATCCAAAAAGTATTCTAGGGATATGTCACTGAATCAGGGGTCTGCAGTCTTCTTGCCTTTCGGGGCCATGTCTTCTGTGCAGCAGTCTGGGAGGTGTGTGTGCAGCTGCACTTTAAATATGGCACCCGGCATGATGAAACAGTGAGGTGATGGCATGATGGGAAAATGAGAGCCTGTCCACCATTGAAACAGCGCATTTCTCAGGAGTACATGATTAATGAGGTGGGACTGGGATGATATGGCGTGAAAAGCAACCATTGCAGCCAGTGGGTAAAACATTCTTTTGCCCACCCGCTATAGCATTTAGTGCAAATCTGGTATGATTCCACCCTATATTTTAACCAGCTAGATATGGGTGAGATAAGAAAAAGAAAACTGGTATCCTTCTATTTTGGCTTATTTATGTGTCGTTTGAAGTATTAGCCTGCTCATTTATTTTCATTAAAAATTTTCTGCAAATAGTATATCATGTTCTGTGCACTTGAGTCTCATTTTAACATACTTTGTCAAGTTTATGTTCTGCCAACAGCTACCAGTTTTGGAGCCCTATTTAATAAGCTTATGTAACTGCATGCACAGCGTCACGTCAAATGAAAAATAAGATCAACCAAGAACTAAATAGCCAGATCAGGAACATGAATGCATCTTTATGCATCTCAGAAAGTGGTTGTTTGAGCAGAATGGCGCATAGACCAGGTCAAGGGGTGGAATTTTATGCCGACGGGATTTTATAGCCCTGCTAAAGTCAATGCACTTTTGAACGGCTTGCCGCATTTTACGGCCCTGCCACCGCTGCGGTGGAGCTGTAAAATTCCGTCCAGAGTCTATCACACAGCCAATGTCTGGAAGTATTTAGTCAAGGTTGATAATGTAGCAATTTATAGAAGGAACTGAACTAAAAACTTTGATAGAATTTTAAAGAACCATTTGAGATAACTTTAAAGGGCCTCAAAACCATTTAATTCCTTGGGCTGAACACAATAAACCCTAAATGAGAAGAAGAAAAAAATATATGGAATCCTGGCAATCATCATGAAGGAGCCATTACCACAGTGGGAGATCAACTGGAAAAGAAATAAGGCAACACAGTATTTATTTTTAAGAAACATGACAAAATAAAGCTGGGTACCTGTAAAACCATTAGCCTTCCATCTGAGCCAGCAACAGAACAGAATTAATTAATAAGAATAAAGTTTAGACATACCCTAGGTGCATAAAAGCCAATATATTTTTAACAGGAACAGTTCATTCCTGACTAATCTCTGTAGTTTTATGAAGTAATATTCCAGGTACACGTTGAAGAGCAAAATATATACCAAGAGTGCTGAACTGAATAGAATATGCAAATATTGGAGCTAACATTTGCTTCAAGTCGCAGCTGCAACTTTGTTAGAAAACCCACCCTGAACATCACTGAAGTTCAAAAAAATACTTATCATAATCATCCTTGATCCCGAGGTCTGCACCCTCTAACATCCCAACTTGTAGTTTCATTCCCAATCACTGACTGTAACCTCCAAACCATCTGCCTTCCCACCGCTCAATCGCCCTCTTGAGCCTATGGTTTCCCTCCCCAATTCCCCACAGCCCTCCTCCGGTTGCAGGAACATTTCCCCATGTGCCTGCCAACACAATGGGGAGGTCCAAGGTCAAAGATCCTGGTCTCCTCAGATTTCACGTTAATACCTGGCTGGAGGTGCCAGAAGTGGAAACTTGAATTTACCGCTCCCACCTCCCCCCCACCCCACCACCGCCCCCCCCCCCCCCCCCCCCCCCCCGCCCCACCCCCGCCCCACCCTCCTAAACTTCCAGAAAGTCCCACATGAAAGGCTATTATACAAGATTAAAGCAGTGAGTAGACAAATTAAAATTTGAAGGCACATAAGGAATTAGCCGGTTAAAGAAAACAGCATGTACGAATTGCGAGAGATTGGACTATGCCAGAATATTCCATATCTATAATTTCTGCACTACCAATGATTTGTGTGCAGAAATTTTCAGTCATGTCATGATGATTGGAAATTGTGACTGAGTGAGCTTTATCTATAACTTCACCAGCAAACCAAAAACATATTGAATATTTTAAAGAGAACCTATTTCTTAGAAAATACAAGAAAAGACACTGACCAAAAATGGCTGCTATGAGCTACCTGATATCTGGAATTATAAATTGACCTTTTCTGGAAAGTTAGTTTTTGGATTGCACTGCCGACATGCTGCTCATGGAATTCCACACCTGGGAGCGTAAAGGTCCACTTCAAAAATGGATTCTTGAAAGGAAGGCATTAAAAATGCATAGTGCTGGATTTTAATCAACTGTAATTCTGTCAAGACAATGGGAACTGCTAACCAACCAGATACCCAACAGACATTCAAAACCCCCTGTGGAGGATGAAATAACCCCATCTCCTGTTGGCTCCTACTAATTTGAAATGTGTCAAAGCTTCTGAGATGAAAGATCAAAAATGTGATTACTTGTTCTACAATGATGACTGCAAGACATGTTAATCAAATTCCTTTTCTTAGAATATACAGGCAGAAGCTTTAAGAACTGGTTTTGCCAAGCCAGAAAGAGAGAGAAAAATCAAAGTCATCTGGAAACACTGCTGAAGGAAGCAGTAAGGAAGCTCTCTCTCTCTGAAGCTAAGAGTGTTGCCTGCAAGATACAGTTACCAGAACTTCAATTCAACTCCAGAATTTTAATGGAAACCAACTAACTTCAAACAGCCACAATGTTCAACAGTCTACACCTCAAGGACAAGCAAATGAGTATTGCTGAAAATAGAGACATGTCTAAGCTTTTTGTCTTGTACTCATCAGGACACTGTGCATCAGGAGTGCAGGGGGAAAACAACAATTATACTGTATGTGAAGAGAGTACTGATTGGTTGGCAAGTGGCATTACCATGGAGAATGCATCACTGATGGTAACTGACAGTTGACTGCCAAGCATTGTTTGAAATTTAAACCAGGCGGCTTGACCCTGATTGGTCAAGGCATTTGCCTTGCCCTGAAGAATGAGTCAGCGAATGGTTGTCACTTATTTTGTTTAGCTGAAACAGGCGCAATGTACGTACTTGTTCTTTCACAGGGCCCTGTGTATTAAAATATGTAGCTTCCGTGCACGCAAATGTGCCACATTGAGAGCCTGACTGACAATCTTAAATAGGTTGTAAGTGTAATTCTTAGCACATTGAGGATTATTTAGCAAATGTTGTCCAATCGCTGGGTGGGTGCAGTCTATACCCTGCCCATTGTGAATAGTGGCTGGGACATGCTGTTTGATATGATCCGCCAGTCTTTGGGATGTATGGCCTACATACCTAGCGTCACACTAGCACCGTGATAGGCATAACAGCTTTTTGACTTGACAACACCATCCTGTTGGTGGTGAATACCACTCATGAATGCTACTGCATAGTGGAATAGTGGAAGCATGAAACAGCTTATGTCACCTGCTGGTCAAATTTTTGAGATACCTTGCCCTTCCAGGGTAATATAAGGTAAACTGGGCACTTATCAGTGCCAAAAGTGAGTGTGTGTGTGTGTGTGTGTGTGTGTGTATGACCATCCGAGGAGGCTGAATAAAGGGGAGTCAGTTCACTGCTCCTCACCCTGTCATGACAGTATGTTGACTGAACTAAGGGAGCCAAAATTAAACAACAAATGAATTGGGGGCAAGGAATAAGATTGATTAAGAGATCTGGCAAAAATAGTAGTTTGAAATTGACCATGCCCACTCATTGCAATGCTGCAAATCAAACAAAATGCTTAACTATTTATAAATCTAAGACAGCCATTTGTCATTCTGCAAACATTTTTGTTAATTTATTTGTAAAATTGTGGTAGATCAAATATGACATGATTATGAAAATCTCTTCCCATGAGTCATTTGGCTCTT
The DNA here is from genome assembly GCF_017639515.1 of Carcharodon carcharias. Taxonomy (NCBI): domain Eukaryota; kingdom Metazoa; phylum Chordata; class Chondrichthyes; order Lamniformes; family Lamnidae; genus Carcharodon; species Carcharodon carcharias. The sequence continues at coordinate 88,171,357 of NC_054470.1, forward strand.
GTCATTCAGCAATTAGCAGCTGTGGTTCAGTGGTAGTAATCTCATCTATGAGTCAGAAAGTTGTGGATTCAAATGCCCATCTAGAGACTTGGGCTTGAATTTTGCGCATGCCATGTGTGAGCGATTGGTGGGCCCGAACGCGGATGTGATATTCACTTCCGGCCGTGATTGCAACTGACAGGCAATTTCACGCTGGCTGGCTATTTAAGGCTTGGCCAGTGTTAGGTGCGCCTGGTCATTGGGACAGCACTGCCGGCAGAGGAGGAAGCATGGTGCACAACAGGTCCAATGGGGGCCTAGAGGGGGGAGTTCAAAAACTGTACAAGCATTTTCCTGAAGGCTGCCAGGAGTTGGTGAGGAGCCTTAGGGAGCTGTCCAGGAGGGAGTCTAATATCTGGCAGCAGTTATGCCCTCAGCACCCGCTGGGCACACCAGGTGGGAGGGAGGACAATGCCAGTGGACATTCTGCTCCATGATTCTCTGACGAGTGCCTGCAGACTCTTGTAGAGACAATGAGTGCCCGGCATGATATTCTCTCATGCCACGGGATGGCAAGAGGAGGCCAACCCACCTGACGAAGACCTGGATGGAGGCGACTGTCCGGGTGAGCAGGCACAATGTTGTGTGCCACACTTGGATCAAGTGCCAGAAAAGGTTCAATGGTCTTCTGTGATCCGTAAGGGTGAGTACCAACTTTTCATGAAACTATGTCTTGGAGGGTGACCATTCATCAGGGGTGTGAGATGAAGAATGCCAAATGACCAATAGCCCTGTGCTAACCAAGACTGGGAGATGTGCCCGCTTGCCTTGTGTGTATAGAAGGGTGAAGTTTGCCAATCTGATGGGCACCTCAATCTGCACCTCCTTGGGGTGTGGGGGGTGGGGGGGGGTGATGGTGCGGGGGGAGAGCGGTGGCGAGGTTGGAATGGTATGGCAGGTAGAGGGTACACCAATATATGCACTTTTGCCCGTAAAGGAGAAGAGAAGCCATAATGCGATGGAACACGAATGGGTGGTGGGGTCCTCAACATACTGATACTTTCCAAGTTTGAGATGGATGCCGTGGACATGGAATACAAGCATGGAGCAAACTCTACTGGTCACAGAGAGGCAGGGGTCTCAAATAAAAGTAAGAGACCAGTGGACAAGAGAGAGACTGGGAACATGGATAAGAAATGTAGGATGGTGGCATCTCCAATGAGAAGTTCTAAGCAACAGTCCCCAATCACAGTGCCTCAGTGAGGCAGTTGTCCATTCTGACAAGCAGCCGCAGTTTATGCACAGTCACATCGTTACAATGTGATCAACTGACACATTCTGTTCCTCCCTCAGAAGCGTCAACCTCACAATGTCCGATAAACCCTGAGGACCCTCCTTTGGCACCCGAGGAGGAACAGCAGACAGATGCACCCGCGTTACATCATCTCTCTGAATCAAGTTCAGATACAGGCACATTGGTGGCCAATAGTGTGTCAGATCAGTTAGTAGTGCACAGTGGTGAGGACACACCACACTCGCTTGAAGAGCTGGTGGAGGCACAGAGTGCCCAGGGCGCCGACAGTCAGAGGACTGCTAGAGACCAGGAGCATGCTGAATCCGAGGCAGACGATGAGCCTCTGGAGTTGTCCATCAGATAGCAGATGCTGGATGTCCAGCGGGATGTGCGGGAGGATCTGGCGGAGATCTCTGAGGATCTACGTGCCATGGCCTCTGTTATGGAGGAGTCGATGTGGAGCGTGAGCACTGCGTTGACATGGAGCCCTGAACTCCATTGAGAGCACAATGACTCACATGCTCCAGGAACACAATCAGGGGTTTCAAGGGCTGCACTCAGACCTGAAATGGCACACACTGACAATGATCTCAGCAGGTCATTGCTAGTGTGAGAGATAGATGAGGCACCAAGTCACTCTGCTAGCTGCCCATCCATCGTTAGTGAGTTCAAACCAACCTTATGCTGGTGGACCAGCTGCATGTCACATCTGCAGGCTCCTCTTAGGGTGCTTCAGACGGAAGCAGCAACTCCTCCACCACTCTGCCAGTGCCCATGGCATCTGATGAGGCCGCAGTGACTGAGGAGTGCCCAGCCATAGTACTGGACATCACAGTCAGCAGGCTGCCTCTACTGCCACTGCCAGCAAGGTTGGGGGGTGCACCAAGATGCAGCACTCACAAGTGAAGGTTTAAGGCACTATAAACACAAGAGGGGTTGTCACGGGTGGTATTACCTAATTTGAAATGTGTTGTATGTTCAAATATTGTAAACATGACCGCCATTTAAATATGTAATTGTGTTTCATAGTCTAAATGTGCTTTATGTTTCTCATAGGTGTTGGGCTTGTGACAGATGGGAAGGGCTGCAAACTTTATTTCAGAGGTAGTTAGTTGACATTGGAGGTTACCGGATGACCTCATCAGGAAAGCTCAGTAAGGTGACACCATCCTTGCCCTCACTTTCAAGCCATGCCTTGGAAGCCTAACTGAATGAACGGAGAATCAAGGCCTTCCTGGTCTCCCTGCTTCTCGCAAGGTTCCTCACTTCTGCAGCCACATCCTCACCCTGGACCTCCTCCGACTCCTCATCAGACCCTTCAATTCAGTCATCCTCTGCAGCCTGGGGAGTTGCTTCGCTGTCTTCATCCTCTGAATGCTCCCCACCTTGACAGAGCCGATTTGTGCAGAGCACAGCACACAACGACAATAAACATTGTGTGTGCCCCCTGATCGGGCCAGGCATCTGAACCTCACCTTCTGCAGCCCAATGATCCTCTCAATCACTGCCCTTGTGTGTGGAGGCATGACTCCTATTGTACCCCTCCTCCGCTTCTGTTCTTGGGTGCCAGAGTGGCGTCATAAGCCACCTTTTCATGAGATAGCCTTTGTTATCCAGCAACAATTCAACTGAGCTGGAGCGACGAACAGCCTTGGGAATGTTGCAGGATGTGGGCATCATGGGAGCTGCCAGCGAGCTGCACTTACTTGTAGAATCTGTGTCTCATGATCACAAACTAACTGCACATTCATGGAATGAAAACCCTTTCTGTTCACAGAGGCATACAGTTCACCTGCCACATGATGGCCACATAATTACAGTCGATGGCACCCTGGATGTGGGGGAACCCAACAATTGCTGTGAAGCCTCTGGCTCACTCAGCCTGGCTGGCCTCATTGGTCTGGAAATGAATGAATGTCATGACACATCTGAAGATAATGACCCGCTTGACGCAACTGTGGGCAGCAGATTGGGACACTCCACTTAGATCCCCCATTGACCCCTGGAAAGAACCAATGGCAAAAATGTTGAGGGTTACTGTGAACTTTAGAGCCACTGGAATAGGGTGGCCACCCACACAGTTGGAGGTGATCTCCAGTCCAATCATCAGATGTATGGAGCTTACAGTCTCCCTAGAGAGGTGGAGCCTCCTTCAACACTGGGCCTTGGACATGTTGAGGTAGCTGGAGCACTGCCTATAGATTCTGGATGCAGGACAGTGGTGTCCCCTGTGGAATTTTCTACTGACCCTTCTGCCTTGACCTTCCTGCTAGGCCTGCACCCCATGTGGCTGGGCCTCTCCTCCCATGGCTCGCTTTCTGAGGTGCTGCCTGTGGACACCTGGCCTTCTCTTCCTTCTGCCCCTTGCAAACTCTTCAGAGGAGGTCCCACCAGTGGAGTATTCTATTACCATTTGCTGCAATGCAAATGGCACTGTCTCATGCACTGAAGGGTGCATTCAACAGAAACCCACCAAGAAAGTTGGAGAGACAAAAGAGTTCTCAAAGATAAGCTAGCAATGCAAAGAGTTCAGCAGAAAACACAGAAAGGGGTATGAACTATCAGATAAAAACCAAACTCTCACCTAAGCCCCTAGCTACTCACGCTGCCAGGCCCCTGGTCCTCTTTTATCATGCCCTGGAATGAGAAACCCATCAAATTGGAATGGCCGCCTGCTGTGTTGCCCAGGTGACAACCGCAAAATTGCATGGGCAGCGTAAAATTGAAGACAATTGACTTCTTAATGGGCTTAATTGCCCATTTAATTGTCGGTGGGCACACTTGCGACCCCCATGTGTGCCTGCCGATTGCAATATGACGCAAGGGTGTGATGGCGTCGGGACGCTCGCCCAACGTGTTCTCCCGCGATTTCGTGCTCGTTCAGATTGGCTGGGCGTCTGCACACACAACGTAAAATTCCAGCCTTGAGCTTACAATCCAGGCTGACATTACAGTGCAGGACTGAGGGGGTGTTGCACTGTCAGATGTGCTGTCTTTTGGATGAAATGTTAATAAATCAAGGCCTATCTGTCTGTTGGGTGGATACAAACGACCCCATGGCACTATCTTTTAAGAGTAATGAAGTCCTCCATTGTATCCTGTACAATATTTACCCTCAACCAACATCATTAAACTGATTAACTGAAAACAGAAATTGCTGGAAATACACAGAAGGTCAAGCAGCATATGTGTATAAAAAAGCAGAGTTAACATTTCAAGTTGATGATATTTCATTCGAATTGGGAATGTCAGAACTGTAATATTTTGTATGTAGGTCAAAGAGGGGGAGAGTATGATGGAGGGAGGGTGAAAAAAGAATAAAATAGATGGTCTGTGAAAGCGTGGAAGATGAGAGACATTCAATGACAAGAGAGTTGGTGAGGCAGAGCCAAAGAGAGGAGTAATGGAACAAGTAAATAAACCAAAGATATGCCATGAGGAGGTGTTAATGGCAGAACAATCAACAGCTGCCATCCAAAAGCAAAAGTAAGAGTAAAATAAGGTTAAGACCAAAACCTGCAAAGTGAAGGAAAAAAATGGGGTGGGGGTGTCAGAGAATACAGTCTGAAACTGGTGATCCAGCATTGAGTCCAGAAGGCTGTAAGTGCCTGATCAAAAGATTAAATGCAAGTTTCTCGAGCTTGTGTCAAGCTTCTTGGACACTGCTCTAGGCCGAGAACAATGATGTCAGTGTGAGAGCAAGGTGGAGAATAAAAATGGCAGGCCACCGGAAGATCAGAGTCATGCTTGTGGACTCATTTGAGGGAAAACAAAGACATATTAGAAGTGTTGGTGCAGAAGGTTATATTGCCAGAACAGACGCAACGGAGATGGAGAAACTGGAAAAATGGAATGGAGTCAAGATATGAGTATGATCGAGGTAGTTGTGGGAATCAGTGGGCTTATAATAAATATTTGTTAATAGCCTTCCCCATAATTCAGACAGAGAATTCGAGGAAGGGATGAGTTGGAGATCTACCATGTGAAGCTGAGATAAGAGTGGAAATTGGAGGCAAAGTTGATGAAATTTTTGAGTTTCATTCACTAAACCAATTAAGCGGTCATTATATCATTGCTGTTTGTGGGCCCTTGCTGTGTGAAAATTGGCTGCTCCATTTCCTACATTACAACAATCACCACAATTCAAAACTATCTCATTGACTGGAATGAGATGCACTGAGATTGTAAAAGGCGCGTACAAATACAAGTCTTATTTTTCTCTTTTGCTGAAGCTGTATAATACTCTGGTCAGTTTGAATATTGTTTGTTTTGATGCTAGGTCATCAACCTGAAATGTTAGCTGTGTTTCTCTCTTCACGGATACTGCCTGATCTGCCTGAGGAGTGTTTGTCATCAATTTCTGTATTTATTTCAGATTTCCAGCAGCTGAAGTATTTTGCTTTTTGAATATAATACACTAAGTAGTATAGAAAAGGTTAATTCTGGTAACTATTTCAAGTCAAACCATAACTGGAGGACAAAGGAATATATAAATAAACTGGTAAAAGGAATAGTCAGGACTGATGTCTGGAAGTACTTCTTCAAATAAAGAGTGATCCATTCTTGGAATGATCTGCTAGGCAAATAGTGGAAACAACAAATTTCTGCTCCAGTAATTCTTAAGTCATTCAATAGGCAGTTGGACACCGATAGGGGATCATAAATCATATCACAAATCATAGGATAAGCCAGATGGACCAAATAGCCACCCCATTTGTACTTAGATTTTTGATCTCCATCCTATTATGCAGTAGTAACTAGGACCTGCTAACAGAATGCATATGAAATAGCTAATTCAGTTTTATATCAAATGACAAAAATACATTGAGATCCCAGCATGGGAAAGCACCACTGACTTTGTGGCAATGTTGATGACTAACACCATATCATGTAATGTGCTCCTAAAAGATGAAGTGAACCACAGATTGTTTGAAGCCACTAAGGCTTTCTGAAGACTCCATGGGAGAATATCAGATAAAGGGCATTACATTGAGGACAGGTTTTAAAGGCAATACCAATATTATCCTTACTCTATGTCTACAATATTTGGGGCACTTATAATTGTCACATCAGAACACAGTCATTTCCACCAAAGTTGCCTGAGAAAGATCATGAAGATTTGATGGTGGAACAAGATTCTGGAAAACTGAGGTCTGAAGAAAAGCAAATATGACAGTTGGGGAGGCAATGATAGTAAAGGCACATCTAAGATTGGCTTGTCATTTTATCTGGAAGACTGATGCTAGAATACCCAAGAAAGTTTTCTGTGAAGAGATGATGTTTGGTAACACTCATGTGGCAGTCAGATCAAAAGATAGAATTATTGCCAAAAGACAAATTCTAAAAAATGTGGCATCTCAACTAACACATAGGAACATGTCGCCAAACATTAATTTGCATTGGTAGGACAAAGCTTGAAGCAAGTGTCTTCTTGTTCACCTTTCAGGGAAAAGATGACCATGTTCATCATTTGGGGTGTTTGTAGGTGGGTGCAAAAAAGCTGACTGCTAAGGCCGATCTGCTCTCAGAAAGTTCTGTCGCAAATAGGACAGGATACTGCAGATGGTTGTGTTTTAGACAAATTGCTGGCTCAGGATTTCTTCTTTTGCATTTTCTTTCTGCCTCTGTTATGCACTTGCATAATTCGCAGCAATCCTGGGCAAGTTTCTCCCAGGACACAAAGTCGATATCAAAATTCCTAAGTGATGCCTTCAGAGTATCCTTGTAGCACATTCTTTGACCACCATGAGATCACAGCCCAGACTCAAGGTCTGCATAAAGGATTCGCTTTGGTAAGCGAGCTTCAGACATTCTGGTTACATGACCAGCCCAACTCAGTCGTGACTGTCTCAATATGGTGTGACTACATGGCATATCAGCTTGGGTAAATACCTCTGTGTTTTGTATTTTGTCCTGTCACCCGATCTTCAGAAGCTTCTGAAGGTAGCTCAAGTGAAAGTGGTTGAACTTCCTGGCATGGCACTAGTGTACGTGCAATCATTCTATCTTTTGAACTGACCACCACAAGAGTGTTTACCAGGCTTCATCACCTTACCACAGAAAACCTTCTTGGGTATTCTAGCATCAGTCTTCCAGATAAAATGACTAGCCAACTACGCATGCTTGGAGCTGAGTGGGCAGGACTATTGCTCTATATACTTTCAGATTGGTAAGCAGACTTACTTCTTTCCATCTCCAGACTGATTTCGAAATCTGCTGAAGGCTACCCTAGCTTTGGCAACACTTGTGTCTCATCCTCAATATAGACAGGTTGAGAGAGTGTGCTGCCGAGATAAGTGAACCAGGTTCTGGTCATGGACTAAAACATTGGGCTTATGATAGGCCTTTATTGGAGCAGGCTGTGACATTACTTAAGTTTATTTCATGCTGATCATAAGGCTGAAGTTGTTGCATTCATTGGAGAACATGTCCTTGCAACATTGTATGTCCAGCTCTGAACCTGCTAGTTGATTCCTCGAACTAGCTGTGCAGTCATTGGCAAACGAGAAATCATGAAGCATGTCCTTGGAGACCATGGTCTTTGCTCAGAGTTATCTCAGATTGAGCAGCTTCCTGTCTATGCCATTTCGTACTTCAATGCCAGGATCACCAACATGGAAGGCATTGGAGAGCATGGCGGAGAAAAACATGCTGAAGAGGGTTTGTGCTAGCACACAGCTCTGCTTAACTCCATTGATGACTAGGAATGGTTCAGAAGACACACCATCATCCAGGACACATGCGAGAATGTTGTAATGGAACTGTGAACCATTGTGATGAATTTCTTAGGGCAGCTGATTTTTTCCATTACCTTCCAAAGGCCCTCACACTGACAATGTCAAAAGCTTTTGTCAGCTTAAAAAATGTGGTGTGGAGGTCTATATTCTGTTCTTGACATTTCTCCTGGAACTGCCTAACAGCAAACACCATATCAGTGATGCCTTGAACTTTCCTAAAACCGTACTGACTCTCTGGCGGCAGATCCTGATCGAGATGTTGCACTAAGCAGTTCAGAAAGATTCTGGCAAAGATCTTGCCAGTGAGGAATGAGGTTCCTCTATGATTGGTGAGTTCATTTCCACTTGTAGAGGTAGAAGATTGAGGCATCTTTGTATTCGAGTGGGATGGCTCCTTGTTCTCACATAGACTGAAAGAATTCAGTGAGCTTCTTGACCAGGCATTGACCTCCAGCCTTGTAGACCTCAGCTGGGATAGCATCAGCTTTGCTGTTAGATAGGAGCTTGATTGTATTCAGTGTTTCTAACAACATGGGAGGGTGATGAAGAAAACAGTTGGTGACAACCTGTGGCAGCCTTCTTCATTGATGGATGAAGGCCAATTGAGAATACGATTAAAGCGCTCTGCCCTTCTTTCTGGAATTTGGGCTTTTTCTGTGAGCAGTGTTGACCCATTGGCACCAAGCATTGGTGATGAACCAGTTGACTGGGGCCCATAAACAGATTTCAGTGCTTTGTCAAATCTGCATATGACTGAGGTTAGTCTGCTTTCTGATTCAGCTAAGCATCTTGCATCTCTCTGAGCTTGCACAGGACAGTCCTGTGGATATTTTAGTCGGCATCTTGCTTGTCATTGAGGTAGATCTGTAGAGTTTCTGGATTACTTCATTGTTTCATCCAACAAATCTTCATACTTATGAGAGGTAGGGCCAAGAGCCGCTAGAGCAGTGGGGTACACTTATACCCCTGAAGATTGCCCAGTCATCTTCAATGCAGTGAGTATCCAGTTTTGCTGTACACAGGCAACTCTTGAGTTTCTCAGAGAGATTCCTTCAGGGCTGCCTGTTTGAGCTTTGAGACATTGTAATGCTTCTGGACCTTCATTTTTTGGGAGCAGAGCGGGGGATAGATCTTGATGTTTAGCTTTGAGATGATAAGACGATGGTCAGTCCAGCACTCAGTGCAGCACATGGCTTTCATTACATGCACATCCTGCCTCTCCTTCTGCCTGTTGATGACATAGTCGATTAGATGCCAATGCATAGAACGTGGGTGCATCCAAGACATCTTGTTGTGATTAGGGAAGTGGAAAACTGTGTTGCTAATTAAGAGCTCATGTTCAGTGCACATCTTCAGTAAGAGGAGAACACTGTTGTTACAACTGCCAACCCCATTTTTTTCTGATGACCCCTTCCCAGGCCTGGTGATCTGCAGCAACTCTTGCATTGAAGTCATCAAGAATGATTAGTTTGTCTGACTTTAGCACAGTAGTAATCAAGGAGTGGAGGTCATCATAGAATTTGTCCTTGACTTCATCAGGTTCGGTCATGGTAAAGGCGTACACTCTGATGAGAGTTACCTGCCTGGTGCTGTGCAGGGGGATTTTAAACACTATCAGACAATCATTAACACCCTTGGGACGATAAGGATAGAGCTCGACAAGACACAGAAGACATCCTGGTCACCCACTGCATTTAGATCCATCTCCAGTCGCCTAAATTCATCTTGCCATTGGATCAAGATAAGCGAAGAGAGACTGAGGTTGATAATATCCAGTTCTCCCTCACAATAATCCAATTCACACACAAGCCATGTTCATCATTTTTCTATCATCTGTAATCCATCATCTACCTATCACAAGTCCTGTAACAATGGACAAGTGATGTATAACGGCAGGTGTGGATGCACTAGGAACTGTAGCCACAAACCTACATACAGATGGCTCAGACCATAGGGTTATTTTTCTGATGTGATGGCTCATGATAGCAAAGCCCGCACCAGCTTTTCACCATCCTTCTTTTTCATGGCATCTCCAAAAGAAAGAGTTCCCTGAGCTGACTCTCCTCAGGAAGATGGGTGTCGCTGAGGGTAGCGATCTGAACATTGTACCTAGTCAGTTCTCAACCAACAAGGCAGCTCTTCTCTCAGGTCTGTCGACTGTAGTGTTATCCATAAGGGTACACACGTTCCATGTTCCAATGGTGACCAGTGTCACCTTTGCTTTCCTTTTTGAGATTGACTTATGACTGCATTGATAGGATCCTTGCCAGCTGTGGCCTGTTGGCCAGGGAGGTGAAGCAGACAATGTTTAGGACATCTTTTCTAGCCCCTTCCTCATCCTAAGGAGGTGAGAAGTAATCCTGAAAAGGGCTACTCAGTCACTCAAGGGGCTGCTGAGTTCCACTTTAGCTTCCTTCCAGTGAAAAATGACCCTGTGGCCTGAGCCGCCTGTGTGCAAGTTTGTGGCTACAGCTCCAAGTGAATCCACACCTGCCGTTATACATCACTCGTCCATCATCACAGGACTTGTGATAGATAGATGATGGATTCCAGATGATAGAAAGATGATGAACATGACTGGTGTGTGAATTGGATTATGTTGAAGGACAGTTGGATATCGTCAGCCTCAGTCTCCCTTCGCCTATCTTGATCCAGTGACAAGACAAGTTTAGGCGACTGGAGATAGATCTGGATGCAGTGGGTGACGTCTTCTGCGTCTTGTCGAGCTCTACGTGGTTCACAACATGATGTTAACCTGTCTTTAAGATCCTTGGACCTTAGATTGATCTCATCCAACGAGTCCGCTGGATTCAGTCTTCACATGCCAGGGCCCTAAGTTGCCGAAGGTAGGTGTCCCAATGGCTACTCGCACTTGATTTGACTTGCCCATCAAAGTGGTTTATTGGGGTGTGGCTGTTGTCGCATGCTAACAACCACTTGGAGTCTCGGGTGAGAGCTGGGTGAAGATGAAGACCAATATAGATTTCTTTTTATTTATTAATTCATGGGATGTGGGCGTCACTGACGAGGCCAACGATTATTGCCTATCCCTATGTGGTGTAGGGACACTCACAGTGCTGTTAGGAAGGAATTTCCATGATCTTGATCCAGCTATAGTAAAGGATCGGTGATGTAGTTCCAAGTCAGAATGGTGTGTAGCTTGGAGATGGTGGTGGTGTTCCCAGGCACCTGCTACCCTTGTTCTTCTAAGTGGTAGAGGTCATGGGTTTTGAAGGTGCTGTCGAAGGACCCTTGTTGAGTGCATCGTGTAGATGGTTAAGCCACTCAAAAAAGTGTGGCGAGCCTGCCTCTGAGGGGTGCTACCTCTCGCTTACACCCCTTACACCCCAAACAGCTATCCAAAGAAAGGAAAGCCCAAATGAACTTAAGCCTTCAGTTCAATCTCACATAAGATGTCTGGTATGTGAGAAAACATTCCCAGCAAAAGACTTTACAGTCCTATAAGAAGTTACAACCTGTATTTATTGGAGGTGAAAAGATCACAGTCTGTCATCATTGACAATGATCATCTCAAAATCAATTAAAGGGGAATTGATTGAGGTTTTTAAAAGGAAGAATAGAAAAGGATGCAGGAAAATAAAGTTGGAGCAGATAGCTCCAGTTGAAGAGATAGGACTAACATATGTAAGTTGGGCCAAATGCATTTCAATGGTAAAATTTCTGTGATTCTAGGAAATATGTATTTATGATACTGTAAACTATTTAGATTAATTTATCCACGTTATTTAAATAGTCATTGGATCATATGTCCACTGACATCCAACCTGTTTTTAACATGCACACCCACATGGAATAATTTTGTTGCATAACTTTTCCTGAACTGCTATAATGTGTCTGCAGCAATAAAAAAATAATTATGAATCATTTTTTATTATTCATTGTGAGAAAGGAAACTGCAGAACAAATACTAGTCTCGTCTGATGTTCAAGCTCAATTTTCCCCTTGAGGGTGAGTTTCACCAGTTGTGTTTATGTTTGTCTGTGGGAGAGAGAGAAAACTGAACTGAGGGAGGTCCGTTCACACATCATTCAAATTTGCCTTCTGGTAGGTCAACCAAGGGGGAAGGATTGATAGCTTCTGTGGAGATATTTTCAGGCCGGATGACACCACATTTTAGGCTGAGGGGAATGGATAAATAAATAGATCTGAGCATAATTCAAACAACCTTGCCTTATTCCACAAATTTCCTCAAACTAATAGCATTTACATAACACTCAGCATGGCAAACAAGTATGCAGGGGTGAGACTGGCCAAAGACAAAAAAGTCAGATTTTTTTTGTGTGACAAGGAATCATGCAATTATAGCACTTCTTATGATTTGCAGTGAAATGCAAATGTTTCCAGGCCACTTCAAATGGGTGAAATTATTAGATTTCAATTGAATGAAAAAATTAGTTTTCCCTTAGCTTACCTTCTATTACTGTCAAGACTGTGGACCAATGCACTTGTATAAAATCACCAAAGTGACCTCAGCATTTCAGCTTTCAATGCAATTAGTGTATGTAATGCAGAATGAAGTTCAGATTAACAACAGCACATAACCTTACTAGATTATATACATATGAAGTAAAGCAAAGGGCGACAGCAATGCTTCACAAGATATTTTCCAATGTGATATCATTTTAATTCACCACCACCTTCTCAAGGTCAATTAGGCATGGGTAACAAAGGTTGGCCTTGTAAGCGACACCCACATCCCATTAACAAATATATATACATAAAAATAATTCATGAAAATTAACGCACCCCAGATGCCAGCAAAAACAAAACAGTAATAAAACAGCATAGTGATAATAAGTGCTGGAAAAACTCAGCAGAGCTGGCATCACCAGTTGGGAGAGAAACAGAGTTAAAGTTTTGAGTCGAATATGACTCTTCTTCAGAACTCACTCCTCTGTGTCTCTCTCACAGATGCTACCTGACCTGCTGAGTTTTTCCAGCACTTTCTGTTTTTATTTCAGATCTCCAACATCCGCAGTATTTTGTTTTTATTTAAGAAGCATAGTAACATTTGGTATGGTATTAATAAGGTTTGTGTTTTATAGATCAACATATAATACATCATATAAATGAAAACCAGTGTTTTTAAAGTACTTTGTTAAAATATTCTTACTTTATGTTCTCATGTAGGTTTCAGCCAAACTCTCCATATTCCATGGTGACAGAAGACTCAGTAAAGCCCCTCTCCCACCAGCACACACATTGTGATCAACTCCTCTCCCCTTCAACACACACACACATCCTTATTCCGAACTAGCCCCCCTCCACACATTCACTCATGCCCTCCCTCCCATTCCAACTCAGCCCCACTCACTCACTCATGCCCTCCCTCCCATCCTAACTCAGCCCTACTCAATCACTCATCTGCTCGCCCCTATCCCCACTCACTCACTCATGCCATCCCTCCCCACCTAACCCCACTCACCCATCCCATCATTCTTCGCCATCCCCCTTGCTACCTGGATTTCTTCACCTTGCCCAGATTTGGGGGAGCTGGAGTGGAAACACTGCAATAATGATGATCGATAAAAATGATAAAAGGGAAACATTTTATAAATTAGACTCAAATCCTAAACCTTTGGAAAAAATTGATTGATGTGAGAGAAAAGCAGCTGTCAGGGCCCAAACCTGAGGCCTTGGCCCTGCTCAACCCCCAAACCAACCCCCCACCCACCTCACCAGGCCTCAGATTCCCAGCTCTCAGGCCTCGGCCTCACTCCCTCCTATCCCTGCTCATCCCTCCACCCCCTCCCCCCCACCCCAGCCACCAGCCATGCTCCCTCCTGCCCCCATGTCCCGCGCTTCCCTCCCTAGACTTCAGCCCCACTCCCGCACCCCCTACATCCTGGCCCTGTTCCTCGCTTCCCAGCCCCACTTCCTTTAACCCCACTCCTCCATCCCCACTGCCCCGACCCCACTCCCTTCCCCACCACTCTCCCCCCACCACCACCCCCCCCTTTCCCAAGCCACACTCCTCCCTCTCCAGGCCTTGGCTCCACTCATCCCTCACCCCAATCATCCACCCCCCCACCTCCCCACTCCCACCCCAACCAGCCCTACTCCCTCCTCCCACAGACCCGGGATCCCAGCTTCCAGTGCCCAGGCCTTGGCCCTGCTTTCTCCCCCCACCCCCCGTCCAGCAGGAACAACTCCTGCTGTGGAGATGGTACCAGAGAGATGGCCTAGCACAGCAAGGAGCTGTACAGGCTGCACATTGGAACAGCAGTAACTGGGGTTATAGCCTCTGCACCTCCCAATCACAGAAAGTGGTGGATTAAAGGGAAAGGTGTTGAGTGAAGGATCCCCCAACCAGGTGGGTGTTTGGAAAAAAGTTAAAAAGGTAGAATTCCATGATCCAAAAGTGTGAATTCCATCAAATGGCAGAAATTTCTCATGCCTGAGCATGATATAAGATAATATGCTTATGCTTTTTACCCAAGATAGTTCAATAAAAAATGAAATATTTTTGTAAGTAATATATTTTTGTGCTTTTTGTTGCTTGTTATTCTCATGCTGTTTGGTGGCTTTTTGTGCTGACTGATATTCACTGGGTAGAATTTTTCTTATGGCAGGCGGACTCTGCGGGAGTGGGCAGGGACAGGTGGGGGCAGCCGCAGAGCAGGTGGGCCAGTTAAGGCCCGCTCAGCGTAATTCGCGGCTCCTGAGATCAGCGGGAAGGGGCAGGCAGCGGTGGGAGGCCAATGTCCGCCGGGTCCAATGGTGACCCGGCAGTCTATTCAAAAACAGCGCAGTCAGCCGTCCTAAGGCTGCCACTAATTTTGGTTAGTAGCTACATGATGGAGGACGTCATCGGAGAGCAGGCGGGTAGGAGGGCAGGCTGGCGGGGCAGTCAGCCCCGAGGTTTTCGGACCTGCGTACTCATTTCCTTAAGTCCCAATGATTGCTCCTTCTCTTTCAGAGTGAGCAAGCAAGGCAAAATCAGAAGGTTGATTTATGCCCATTTTTGTTTTGTTTCCTTTTTGGGAGATCAGCTTTCTGATCATTTTTCTTCCTGCCACTGGTGGGATACACAGTCCCTGTGAACTTGATAATCCTACTGTAACCTCCCTTCTACTAAAGATGGAGCATATTGCTTGAGTTTGCATTAATGCTATTTTTCTTTAAGTACCTATCAGTACAATTGGGTCTCATAAACGAGTTTCCTGATGCCAGCACTTCCTTACGTCCCAGTTAATTTAATGAAAGCACAATAGTTGGAACGCTATTCGTTCATATTTCTGATCGTGTGCTGCACAAAGGAAAGCATAGATGATGCCATTGGATATAAATAATAGCAAATTAATCCTGTATTTATTCAACATACAGGAGGAGTGCAAAACGGCTCTGGGTCACGAAAGAGGCATAAATCTACAAAACTGGCAGATTGAGCAGAACAGCCAAACTAATGCTTAAAATATTTAGAAATTACACCTTTTGCTAAACTGCTGCTTCCTCTATAGACTGTTTTCAGGCTTACTGATATATGTATATGAACTGTATATTGTTAGCAAAGGACTAATTAAAAAGAGAATAATGGATATCTAACAGTGATTACAAGGCAGTAATCTTATCAAGGAAATTCAATGGTGCCATAAACTGCATGAGTAAAGTTCAATTGTTTTGTAATCATCATCTCAACCCTGAAATAAGATAACAGCCTGGAAACCTCTTCCATATGAGATATTAACATGTATAATTGAGTGCATGATGGTGGTTTTATTGAATTTTTGTTTCCAGTTACAGGCAATATGGGTACGGTCACAAACAGCCAATGCATCTGGGCAGTTCTATACAATGGCTGCACTGGAGGATTAACAACTACAGTGTTACCAGTGTATGTTTATCAAGTGATAATCCACTGTTGATCACTAAGAAATAACACAGCGTTGTATCAATTCAGTCTCCATTTGAACGGTACCGTTCTGTAGCAAGATGCAGTTAAGTGTTGCCACGTACCCTGGAGCATGTTCAGGAAGCCAGGGTTCACTAACACATTCCACAGTGTCATCTTTATAAGCTGCAACAGCTGCATTTGTTTTTTCTCATCTGACTTTCCTACTTAGTGTAGTATGAAGGAGTTGGAAAAAAAATCCCCTTTCTAGAAAAAGGAACATAACTGCTGTGGTCCAGTTGGAGGGACTGGAGAAGAAATGCAACAATCACTTTTCTTAAGGAAATCAAATCTTCCATCCTAGTTTTGAGGCAATGTTAAAGTAGAAAAAAGGTTTAAGCTTTTATCATGACCTCTAAAATAGAATTATGGTTCCTTTTATTTCAAAAATGAACATAGAGAGTAATTTTGATAGCATTAAATCCAATGCTCAGTTGGGGGTTAGTTTGGATCCAGACAAAGGTTCATATTTCAGACATATATTGTTTAACTGTTAAGCCGCTGTTATAATATAATGACCAGATCAATTTAACTACTTTCCCCTTCAACCTTAGCTGATGCGCTCTACATTAGTCAGACATTTACATTAATTAACATTATAAATCATAGCTCCCTCTAGTTTAGCGAATAAATGCGATACACAGTGTATTGTTGAGCTATTTAGACCAGGAGAGCTTTAAGTACAATCCCCAGTCTGCACTGAGTTAACTGATCTCAGCCAGAATATTAACAGGCACATTTCAATTGGCTTGGTAGCCCTGGATGAAGGAGGGTTTCAATTCCGATTGTTGTTCTGTGACCTATGCTGAAAAGTGCATGTGAATGGCAGAGTGACAACACCTCCTTATCGTGACAGACTTTTAATTTAAGTAGAGGTACAAAACTAGCAGCATGAGTGTGTGTGTAGATTCTGAGCTGAGAGCGCAGTGTCCACCATATTGGTATAGGCATCAAAAGTGATGTCTCAGGTTTGTACCTGAACTAGACATTAGGCCCTTTATAAATGTGCAGGCCAGTGCAAACTAGTTTCTAGACCTTAAGGTATACAAAAAACTTAAAATGGATAATAATAAAATTTGGCAACAAACCACTAGAATATAGGATGCATTACTAAGGTACACATTTTTTGATTACAGCGTGTATTATTTCTTCAATTGTATATTTTCTTTTGTATAATTCCTTAAAACCAGGTGCAGGTGAGCAGGAGAAAGAGTCAGCAGGGGTGGGGAAACAGTAGCGTAAGTGCCAGCTTGCTGGAGGATGAGTTGCTCACTAGCTCTGCCATAGCAGACTCAGATGAGGACTTTGATGGGCCAGGCTATAGAAGAAGGCTTATGGGTGAACACAATACATGGTGCACATGGAAATCCTGTTGGAAAGCCTGCACACAATGTCAAGGAGTGGGGAGGAATACAACACCAACTTGGCACAATTTACACAGAGCTTAGATCCCATCCTTTCCAACAGGGAATGGGTGGTCACCTTCATTATAGACCATTTCCTGGGGAACCAGTGATGATGCAGCATCTAATGGCTAATGTCTCAGCTTCCATTGCAGAATAAACAGCTTTCATCAAAAATCTGAGTGCTACAGTGGAAGACTGCTGTCAGGCAAGCTTGGACTTCTGCCAACTACTGCTGGCTTAGGATACTTCTAGGGAACAGTAACATCATAGTTATGGGCAAAATTGTCCCAGATTTGCACTAAGTACATTATCGGGCATGAAAAAAGCTGTTTTACCCGTTGGCCGCAATGGTAGCTTTTTCACATCGTATCGTCCTAATCCCACCTCATTAATCATGCACGCCCGAGAAACATGCCAGGTCCTCTCACCATCACATCAGGCCTTCAGTAAACCGGACGTCTTATTTAAAGGTCACCCCTGCAAAGAGCTGGCACAAGGGATAGGAAGCTGCTGTAAACTGATGGCTGCCAAATTTAGCAACCCCTCCCTTGAGCGCCTACTGGATGCAGTGGAGGCCCATCATGAAATCCTCTATCCCCACTCTGGGTGAGGGCCAGCAAGCAAGGTCACCAATTCAGCATGGGAGGCGATGGCAGCAGTAGGCAGGGTCAATGACCTGCAAAAGAGGACAGCTAATCAGTGCAGGAAGAGGATGAAAGTATTTTTTATTTCTTCATGGGATGTGCACTTCGCTGGCTGAGCCAGCATTTATTGCCCATCTTCTGTTGCACTTGAAAAGGTGGTGGTGATTTGCCTTCTTGAACTGCTGCAGTCTATGTGGTGTAGGTACCACCCACAGTACTGTTAGGAAGGGAGTTCCAGGATTTTGACCCAGTGACAGTGAAGGAATGGCAACATGTTTCCAAGTCAGGATGGTGAGAGACTTGGAGGGGGATTTCCAGGTGGCAGTGTTCTCATCTGTCGGCTGCCATTGTCCTCTAGATGGTAGTGGTCGTGGTTTTGGAAGGTGCTGTCAAAGGAGTATTGGTGAATTCCTGCAGTGTGTTTTGTAGATGGTACACACTGCTACCACTGTGCGACAGTGGTGAAGGGAGTGAATGTTTGTGGATGTGTAGCCAATCAAGCAGGCTGCCTTCTGCTGGATGGTGTCAAGCTTCTTGAGTGTTGTGGGAACTGCACTCACCCAGGCAAGTGGGGAGTATTCCATCACACTCCTGACTTGTGCCTTGTAGATGGTGGCTAGGCTTTGGGGAGTCAGGAAATGTGTTACTCATCGCAGGATTCCTAACATCTGACCTGCTCATGTAGCCACAGTATTTATATGACTAGTCCAATTCACTTTCTGGTCAATGGTAACCCCCAGGATGTTGATCGCTGGGGATTCAGTGATGGTAATGCCATTGAATGGCAAGGGGCGATGGTTGGATTCTTTCTTGTTGGAGATGTTCATTGCCTGACACTTGTGAGGAGCGAATGTTACTTGCCACTTGTCAGCCCAAGCCTGAATATTGTCCAGGTCTTGCTGCATTTTGCCATGCACTGCTTCAGCATCTGAGGAGTCGTGAATGGTGCTGAACATTGTACAATCATCAGTGAACATCCCCACTTCTGACCTTGTGATGGAAGGAAGGTCATTGAGGAAGCAACTGAAGATGGTTGGACTGAGGACACTACCTGAGGATCTTCTGCAGTGATGTCCTGGAGTTGAGATAACAGACCTCCAACAACCACAACCATTTTCCTTTGTGCTAGGTATGACTCCAACCAGCGGAGAATTTTCCCCCTGATTCACATTGACTCCAGTTTTGCCAGGGCTCCTTGATGTTCCACTCGACCAAATACAGCCTTGATGTCAAGGGCCGTCACTCTCACCTCACTTCGGGAGTTCAGCTATTTTGTCCATGTTTGAACCAAGGCTATAATGAGGTCATGAGCTGAGTGGCCCTGGTGGAACCCAAACTGGGCATCAATGAGCAGGTTATTGCTAAGTAAGTGCCTCTTGATAGCACTGTTCATGACTCCTTCCATCACTTTACTGATGATCGAGAGTAGGCTGATGAGGCAGTAATTGGTCGGGTTGGAATTGTCCTGCTTTTTGTGTACAGGACATACCTGGGCAACTTTCCACGTAGTTGTAGTTGTACTGGAACAACTTGGCTAGGGGCATGGCCAGTTCTGGAGCACAAGGCTTCAGTACTATTGCTAGAATATTGTCAGGGCCCATAACCTTTGCAGTATCCAGTGCCTTCACCTGTTTCTTGGTATCACATGGAGTGAATCAAATTGGCTGAAGGCTGGCATCTGTGATGCTGGGGACCTCCAGAGGACTCTGAGATGGATCATACACATGGCACTTCTGGATGAACATTGTAGCAAATGCTTCAGCCACATCTTTTCCACTGATGTGCTGGGCTTTTCCATCATTGAAGATGGGGATATTTGTGGACACTCCTCCTCCAGTGAGTTGTTTAATTGTCTACCACCATTCATGACTGGATGTGGCAGGACTGCAGAGCTTAGGTCTGATCCGTTGGTTGTGGTAATGCTTAGCTCTGTCTATCGCTTGCTACTTATGTTGTTTGGCACCAAGTAGTCCTGTGTTATAGCTTCACCAGGTTGACACCTCATTTTTATCTATTTCTGGTGCTGATCCTGGTATGCCCTCCTGCACTCTTCATTGAACCAGGGATGATCCCCTGGCTTGATGGTAATGGTAGAGTGGGGGATATGCCAGGCCATGAGGTTATAGATTGTGTTTGAGTACAATTCTGCTGCTGCTGTTGATGGCCCACAGCGTCTCAGGGATGCCCAGTCTTGAGTTGCTAGATCTGTTCGAAATCTATCTCACTTAGCACAATGGTAGTGTCACACAGCACGATGGAGGGTATCCTCAATGTGAAGGCGAGACTTTCTCTCCACAAGGACTGCGGTGGTCACTCCTACCAACACTGTCATGGACAGATGCATCTGCGGCAGGCAGGGTGATGAGGATGAGGTCAAGTATGTTTTTCCCTTTTGTTGGTTCCCTCACCACCTGCTGCAGATCCAGTCTAGCAGCTCTGTCATTTAGGACTCGGCCTGCTCGGTCAGTCGTGTTGTTACCGAGCCACTCTTGGTGATGGACATTGAAACCCCTACCCAGAGTACATTCTGCGCCCTTACCATAGAGGAGCACTGATTCATCAGCTGAGGGAGGGTGGAATGTGGTAATCAACAGGAGGTTCCCTTGCCCATGCTTGACCTGATGCCATGAGACTTCATGGGATCCGGAGTCAATGTTGAGGACTCCCAGGGCAACTCCCTCCTGACTGTATACCATTGTGCTGCCACCTCTGCTGGGTCTGTCCTGACAAGTGGGACAGGACATACCCAGGGATGATGATGGTGGCATCTGGGGCATAATCTGTAAGATATGATTCTGTGAAGCTGACTATGTCAGGCTGTTGCTTGACTAGTCTTTGAGACAGCTCTCCCAATTTTGGCACTAGTCCCCAGATATTAGTAACGAGGACTTTGCAGGTTTGAGATTGCTATTGTCATTTCTGCTGCCTAGGTCGATGCCAGGTGGTCCATTCAGTTTCATTCCTTTGAGGCTTTTTTGGGGTTTGGTACAACCAAGTGGCTTGCTAGGCCAATTCAGAGGGCATTTAAGAGTCAACCACATTGCTGTAGGTCTGAAATCGCATGTAGGTCAGACCAGGTAAAGAAGACAGATTTCCTTCCCTAAAGGACATTAGTGAACAAGATGGGTTTTTACAACAATCGACAATGTTTTCATGGTCATCATTAGACTTTTAATTCTAGCTTTTTATTGAATTCAAATTCTACCATCTGCCATGGCGGGCTTTGAACCCTGGTCCCCAGAGCATTACCTTGGGTCTCTGGATTACTAGTCCAGCAACAATACCACCACACCATCATCTCTTCCATTCCGCCAGTGTAAGTCACTCTTCACATCATTCTCAACTCATACACTCACAATCCCATCACACATCCACAGGGATCTCACACCTCAAGGGACAACACTACTAAATCTCACACACACCCTCGCATCTCCATCAGGCTCATATCCTCTGGAGCTTGCGTTCTCATCCTGTCCATATCTTCACTCACCACACAAACATTCCATACAGTGCCATGCGTCCTGCTCACACTCTGTCCATCTGTTTTCATGCAGGAGAAGTTGGCTCACAGCACCAGGGAGATGTCCCTGACTGGGGATAGAGCGGCCCACATTAGCCCCCTCACACACTTGGAAGATCGTGCCATCGCGCTGACCAATAAGGACGTGGACCGTGCTTGCGGGTTTGAGAATGCCATTTTCGTTTCTGCTGCCTAGGTTGATGCTGGGTGGTCCGTCCGGTTTCATTCCTTTTTTGTGACTTTATAGAGGTTTGGTATAACCGAGTGGCTTGCTAGGCCATTTTAGAGGGCATTTAAGAGTCAACCACATTCCTGTGCGTCTGGAGTTACATGTAGACCAGAACAGGTAAGGACGACAGGTTTCTTTCCCTTTCACATTCGTGAACCAGATGAGTTTTACAACAATTGGCAATGCTTTCATGGTCATCACTAGACTTCTAATTCAAGATTTTTATTTTTATGACATCAGCAGCAAACACCATGTGAGGATCCTGCACCACATCATCCCTCCCCCAAAGTAAATGTGAGTGCTGTCTTTCCTGTTTTTGAGTCTCCTGCCATGCATTAATCATCTCTTCTTTGATTCACAGGGAGCTCTGCCAAGCGATCGACACTCTCAGCCAGCCAGACTCGCTCCTCCCCTCCAGTCAAGAGGACACCTCCTTTATTGAAGAGCTGGAAATAAGCAGCCTGGAAGATCCATCACAGTGCTTACCAACACCCTCCATCAGAGACATATACCTCAGCGGGACCTGGATCTAGAGTAGGCTCGGGTTCACAATATGGTGGTTACTGCATGGACATGTGTATGCAGCAGGAAGGGGCAGGTTCAACCGAGCTCCCCGGCACTCGGAGGACAGCTGTGGAGAGGCATCTCTGAGGTCCGAGTCAGATGATGAGCCTCTGGATTCAGCCTTCCAACTCCTCATGGAGAGTCAGCAGAAGGCAGGGGACCATCACACAGAGCTGTTGGAAGCCATCCAAAAGAGTGGTATGTGAGTGGGAGGCTTGCATCTGCCTGCTCTCTGATGAATTGGTGCCCACAGGTATGCGTACAGAGATCCCCAAGTGAATGATGGCAGATGCCCTGGAGACCCTGTCCAGCAGAGATGTACTCAGACCTGCACTCCATCATAGTAGCCATGGGTCAGTTCCTACAGTGGCAATGCAAGAGGGAAATGGGGCACCTTGACATCCCTCCAGGTACTCCTTCCCCTCAAAGAGTCAGGCTGGGGTCCTCGGGCAGGTAAAGATAGGAGGAGCAGCAGATGGACACCCCTGGGTCACCATCTCAGGAATCTCAGAGGCTGTCCATTCCCTCTGAATCACCTTGACCTGTGACCCCCTCAAACTTGCCCTCTGTCACCACAGAGGGAGCAGCTGGCCCACAGGAGGACAGCCAAAACAAGCCTGGGCTGTCAAAGCCTTCATTTTCCAGTGGATACTCGCCAAAGTCATCAGAGAGATCAGGACTGACCATTACACAGACTCACTGCACCCCTGTTGCAGATGTCAGGGCAGCACCTCGAAGTGTTAGTCCTAGAAAAGTTAAGAATTTCTGATCACAAATGATTGCACAGGTGAACATGTTTTGTCAATTTATAATATGAAAATATCTTCACTTTCAGTGAATAATGTAAAATGGTGTCTTTCAGCTTCATTTACTGGCTTCGCGAGTCCTCCCTCTGCATTCCCCCCTCTTCCCCCACTAGCAGATCAGCTACATGCAGCTAGCCCACCAGTGATTCTGAAGGGAGAAGTGTTTGTGCGGCAGGGCCTTTTGGAGCCTCGTGCAAGTACTCTCCCATGCATGTGGATCCTTCCTCTATCACACTCATCTTAATGTCTGAGCATTATCAATGCTGCCTGCTGGGGTTCTCTTTCAGTTGTCCATCTGAGCTGACCTTCATCTCTGCCCACTCACTGATTGCACACCCATGCAGCACCTGTTCCCCCCAATACAAGGCTCCTTTCGCTTTCGATTTTAGAAGAATGATACTGGTAAGGTTTGTCTTCAGCTCCCTGGTCCTTTCCCCTCCCCCAGTCACCCATGCCTTTTCCCTTGTCACTGTCAACACCCCCCCGGCATCACTTTCCACCTCCCCGCCGTCACCTACTAGTCAGAACCCTTTTTTTCCCTGGATGTTCAGGTGACTGTGCACATTTCCTACCTTCCCGAGAATCCCAACCACATCCATTATGACCTCCCTGATCTCCTCCTTCCCACCTCAGGGTCTGTGTCTGCCTCTGAGTCCCCATCAACCACTCTCACTGTCCTTTCTACCATCATACCCTTACCAACCTGCCCCACCAGCTCACTCTGCCCTCTTTTATTCTCACCATTCCCTCCTACCACGCCTGCCCTCATTTCACTCCCCAGGAAGCAGTCATCAACTCTGCAGACCCCTCCCTTGCATGTTCACCTGGACATCCTCCCACCACTCCATCCTCCACCCTTACTCTTTCCTTCCCCTGGACTCTTTCCCCATCCTTCTCCCCTGCAAACTTCTTGCCCCCTTGGACTCCTTCCTCCCACCGAATGGACTCCTTCCTCCCACCGAATACCTTCCCTCACACATTCCTCACCCTTTACACCTTCCTCCCCAGTTGCTGTATTCTCCCCCATTGCCCCTCCTCCTCCGTAGTCCCTCCCCTCCCAACCTTACCCCCTCAGAATGATCGATCCCCCTCCCAACCTCACCTTCCTGACACCATCATTCCCCTCTGCAACCTCAGCGTACCCCCTCAGTACACCTTTCTCTCTTACTCAAACCTAGACCTTTGTCTCCCATTGCCCAATACATCTTACTCCCTCAGTCCAACCTAGACCTTCTTCTCCCACCCCTCTGGTTTATCTTCCTCTCCCAGTCAAACCTAGGCCTTCCACTCACAACCTCGCCAGTATATCTTCCTCTCCCAGTCAAACCTATGCCTTCCTCTCCACCCACTTGATGATCATCTGTAGCAGACCATGGCCAAAATACTGATGTCTCGAACCAAACCCTCAATGGTGACCTTCCACCTTCCATGAGCTGCTTCGCGGCAGTGCCATGTGCATGAGAATCCACCTAGTATGCGATGCACATTCCTTCAGTATCCAGTTGCTGTTGGGCTCCAGCATCTTCTGCTCCTCAGATGTCCATGATGTGAGCAAGGCCTTGAGGGTAAGTCCCAACTTCTGCACGTCACACTTGTCAAAATGTTCTGCAGCAGTGTGTTTTTCTGCCGACGTGGGCAGTAAATTTGATGTGGGGGAATGATTCCGGTGAGCAGGGATTATTATGATATGCAGATATTATGAAGCGGCAGATAACGCATGCCGTGCAGACCAAATCCACGAGGGAAACATGGTCGCGCTATCACAGCAGTTGCAATTTGTATTTATTTCAAGATACATGCACTGAATTCAGAAGTAATAAGTCCACCAAGACTTATGGAGATTAAAAAAATTAAATTAAAATATTTATTAACAAAATAAACGATGTCAAGCACATGCATAAGACTATAAATTTCTACTATAATAACTCCTAAAATTCCTAATTAACCTGACTCCCAGTTACACCCCCTTTAAGGCAGTACTCCAAAAATAGATTTTAGATTTTAAATAGATCCACTAAATTAACACAATACCCTGGACAGTGGAATTCCAAATGGCTTTTCTCCACCTCCAGTTTCAGTAGACAACAGACTTACGCACAAATACTGGAGGCTCCATTAAGGCTATTTCATACACTTCTGTTAGATCTCACATGGCCTTGTCCTGACATAACCTCATTCTCCTTTATATATTTTCCCTCTTTTAATATGTCTTTGAAACTGTACCTTCCTCACAATATAAAAACTTTCATGTGGCTACTATTTATTGTTAGTAACCTTTGGGAAAAGTAAATACATTCCATAGTCTTGCTTATCTGGCTAGTTGTAAACAGACTAAAATCCCTTTGAAATCCAAATCTCCCTTCATCTATCTAAAAATGCAAATTCCCTTCATACCTTACATGCTAAACCAGCATCCATGTTTATTCATCAGCATATCAAGCACCTAGCTTCTTTTGGTGAGTTAAAGCTTGCAGTCCATTTGACTCCAAATGTAATTAAGTCGCACACAGACAGACCCAACTATACTTACTCCATAAACTTACTTTACAATAAACCATTAAAATATTATGAAAATCATTATACTTTCATGACACAGATGTATTAAAATGAAGCTCTCAGCGTGCAGTGGCAGGAACATAACCCATCATTGACTGGTGGAGCAGATGATTGCAAACTGGTCTTATAACAACGCTAAACCGATTTTTGGCCTTCACGCCATATTGTCCCCTCATGCCCACCGTGACAGACGATACCAACGGGCATGGAAAATTCTGCCCTATGTTAGTAGCCTAGTAATCCAGAGGCCCAAACTAATGTTGCACAGACACGATTTCAAATCCCACTACAGCAACGGGGAATTGAAATGCAATAAATAAATCTGGAACAAAAAGCTAGCCTCAGTAATGGTGGGCATGAAACTACTGGTGTCATAAAAAACCTCATCTGGTTCATTAATGTCCTTTAGGGAAGGAAATCTGCCATCCTTATCCCATTTGACCTACATGTGAGTCCTGACCCACAGCAGTACAGTTGACTCTTAAATATCCTCTGAAACAGCTTAGCTTGCCATTCAGTTGTATCAAGTTGCTACAAAAAAGTCGAGATAAAGATTGGAAGAACCACCCAGCATTGACCATTGGATATGACAACGTTTAACCCAACAGAGGCCAACCTGCAAAGTCCTCCTCACCACTAAGTGGGGATTTGTGCCAAAATTAGGAGAGCTGCCCCACAAACTATTCAATTAACAGCCTTACATAGTTGTACTAAGAGAATCATAATTTTAATAATGTCCCAGACTCCTACATCACCATCCCTGAGGTGGCAGCTCAGTAGTATTGTCAAGAGGGAGTGACCCTGGGAATTCTTAACATTGACTCCAGACTTCATGTAGTCTCTTGGCATCAGGCCAAATATGGGCCACCTCCTGTTGTTTACCACATTCTGCCCTCACTCAACTGATGAATCTGTACTCTTCCATAATGACCATTTGGAAGAAGCATTGAGGATAGCAAGGCCAAAGAATGTACTCAGATGGACGACAGGGGGCACATCAATATCCAACACCAAGAGTAGCTCAATAGTACCACTACTGACCAAGCTGAACATATCTGCCAGACTTGGTTTGTGAAAAGTGGTGGGAGAACCATAGAATGATAGAACCATAGAAAAGTTACGGCACAGAAGAAGGCCGTTCAGCCTATTGTGTCTGCACCGACTGAAAAAACTAGCCTCCCATTCTAATCCCATCTTCTAGTACCCGGTCTGTAGCCTTGCAGGTTACAGCACTTCAAGTGTAGATTCAGGTTACTTTTAAAAGAGTTGAGGGTTTCTGCCTCCATCACCAATCTGGACAGTAAATTCCAGACACCTACCATCTTCTGGGTGTAAATGATTTTTCTAATATCCTCTCTAATCCTTCTACCAATCACCTTAAATTTGCGTCCCTTGGTAATTGACTTCTCCGCTAGGGGAAACAAGTCTACCCGGTCTCCTCTATCTAGGCCCCTCATAATTTTGTACATCAAGTCACTCCTCAGCCTCCTCTGTTTGAAGGAAAATAACCCAGCCATGGCAACATTCTTGTAAATCCCTTTTGTACTTTCTCCAGAGCAATTATGTATTTCCTGCAATGTGGTAACCAGAACTTTACACAAAACTCCAGCTGTGGCCTAACCAGCGTTTTCTACAGTTCCAGCATTGCATCTTTGCTTTTATATTCTACACCTCGTGCAATAAAGGAAAGCATTCCATATGCCTTCTTTACCATCTTGTCTACATCTCCTGCCACCTTCAGGGACCTGTGGACAAGCACTCCAAGGTCTCTCACTTCCTCTACCCCTCTCAATACCCTCCCATTTATTGAGTATTCCCTTGCCTTATTTGCCCTCTCAGAATGTATTACCTCATATTTCTCTGGGTTGAATTCCATTTGCCACTTTTCTACCCACTCAACCAAACCATTGATATCATTCTGGAGTCCACAGCTATCCTCTTCACTATCAACTACACGGCCGATTTTTGTGACATCTGCAAATTTCTCAATCATATCTCCCACATTTAACTCCAGATCAGTAACATATACCACTAACAGCAAAGAACAGCACAGAGCCCTGTGGGATGTCACTGGAAATTATTTTCCATTAGCTAAAACATGGGTATACCATTACCCTTTGTGTTCTGTCACTGAGCCAATTTTGGATCCAACTCACCATTCCCCTTTAGCCCATGGGCTTTTACTTTTCTGATCAGTCTGCCATGTGGGACCTTGTTAAATTCCAGACTAGAATCCATGTAGACAACATTCACTACACTACCCTCATCAATCCTCCTTGTTACTTCCTCAAAAAACTCAATTGAGTTAGATAGACACGACTTTCCCCTAACAAAGCTGACGATCACTGATTAATCCATGCCTTTTTAAGTGAGTTTGCCCTGGCTCTCAGAATTGTTCCAGTAATTTGCCCAGCACTGAATTCAGGCTAACTGGCCTATAATTATCTGGCCTATCCCTTGAACCCCTTTTAAACAATGGTACAACGTTTGCAGACCTCCAGTCCTCTGATACCTTGCTTGTATCTAGTGAGGATTGAAAAATGATCCTCAGCGCATCTGCTATTTCTTCCCTTCTTTCTTTAACAGCCTGGGATACAATTTAGCTGGCCCTGGTGATTTACCCACCTTCAAGGATGTCAGTCCCTCCAGTGCTTCCTCTCTCATTATGCTTATTGTATCCAACATTGCACACTCCTCCTCATTCACTTGAATATCTGCATCATATCTCTTCTTTGTGAAGACAGAGACAAAGTATTCAGTAAGAACCCTGCTCAAAGCTTCAGCATCGATGCATAAGTTACCTTGTACATCCCTGATAGGCCCTACCCATTCCTTGGTTATCCTCTTGCCCTTACCGTACTGATAAAACATCTTTGGTTTTGTTGGATCCAGTACCCTTGGTTTGTTGGGGCTAAAGGACCCTGGGTTGCATGTTTGTTTTGGGGTGATCGAGTTGGTACAGAGACAGAAAACATCAGTAGATTGTTGTTAGAATAAACACATGCTGTTTATTTACAAACAAAACTCAGCAGCTACCCTTATGTGCTCACAACTGAAAACTCTGCCTACGCTCTTCAGAGTCTAACTCAAGACTGTCTCACTGAGGTAGTCCGCGCTGCTCCGCTATTGGGTATTAAGATCATGTGAACTTACATTACAACACTTATCTTAAAAGCATATTACAAATCAGATCACTACATGGTTTTCCTTGATTTTACCTGCCAATATTTTTCATATCCTCTTTTTACTTTCCTGATTTAATTTTTACTTCACCCCTGTATTTTCTACACTCCTCTAGGCTTTCTAACATTTTTTTTTGTGAATTTCATAAACTTTCTTTTTCTGTTTTATTTTACCCTGCACCTGTATGCTTCTGGATAACCAAGGGGCTATAGATTTGGCAGTACCACCCTTTTCCTTTGTGGGACAGGTATACACTGTGCCTGTAGAATCTTGCTTTAGAATGCCTTTATAATACTGATTTCCCTTCAAGTAGCTCTAACCAGTCTGCTTTTAGATCTCTTTTCAGCTTCATAAAATTTGTCTTAACCCAATTTAAAACTTTTACTCCTGTTCTATCTTTATCCTTTTCCATAATTGTGCTAAATCTAGCTGTATTATAGTCACTATCTCCAAAATGGTCACCCACTGCTACTTCATCCATTTTCCCAGCTTCAATTCCTAAGAATAAATCTAGAATTGCACTCCCTTTCATTGGGCTTGTTACGTACAGGCTGAAAAAGTTCCCTTGAATGCAGTTTAAGAATTTTGTGCCCGCTGTGTCTTTCACATCGTTTGTATCCCAATAGATATTAGTATTGTTGAAGTCCCCAACTATTGCTGCCCCATTGATTTTGCACTTGGAAATGTGCCTACATATTTTCTCTTCTATCACCCTCTCACTATTTAGGGGCCTATAGTACACCTAGTAGTGTTGCTGCCCTTTTTTTTATTTCTGAGTTGAACCCATAAGGCCTCATTTGATGATTCATTTAGTATGTCATCCCTCCTCATGGCTGTAATTGAGTACTTAATCAATAATGCCACACCCCAACCTTTTTTAGCCCCCTCTTTATCCTGTCAGAACACCTTTTATCCAGGGATGTTGAGCTGCCAAAGTTTCTGTTATAGCAATATTTATCATGCTGTCATGTGTCTATCTGTGCCAGCTCATCAGTTTTGTTTATTATAGGTCCTTGCATTTAAATATATACCTTTTAACACTGTCAAATTCATGTGCTGTACACGTTTTAACCTTTGGTTCTTCTATCTTTCAGAGTCACTTGCTAATTTTCTGTCTCCTGCTCCCTGTTCTGAATTTGTCCTAACTAAATTTCCTTCACATTCCCAGCATGAGGAAAAATCCTACTTGACTTCATCTCACCAGTCTACCTCTTACAGATACATCTATCCATAACAATATTGGTAGGAGTGGCTATTGTAAAAACTACAGAAATCTTCCAGCCTCTTTTACCCTCATGAATTCTGTCTCTAAAGTGAGCAGGAGCTCCCACCTGCATTCCATACGGTGAATGTTAAAGTTAGTTTTATTTCTGCTTAAGGTGCAGGTCTGGTTAACATTTATCTCTTTTGCTCCCTTGCCTCTCAGCCTGTCCCCAAGATGACCTGTTTGTTCCTGTGAGCAAAAACACAGATAAACCCAGAACACTAAAAAGTACCTCCCTGGATATTCTATTGCCACAGCAACATAGCATTATTAGGATGTTCCCAACAGAAATGTAAGTTAATTATTGCTTGCCTTCAAAACAACCCTTTGATTCTGGAACACATATTAATAATTTATATCTCTAATGGAGTTAATAGCCCTCTTTACAGACTTGCAAGTTCCACCGAGAAACCCCTTTGTTTACAAAGGTGCCTTTAGCTTCTTTGATCTAGGAGCTACATGAATAATTTAAATCCTTTATTGAATAACTGTAGGTCTCCTGCCCCTACCAAGCTCAGAGGTAGGTCATCCATTGTTTAACTCTTCCCTCTTCTAACTCTGACATTATTAAGTAAACACAGTTTATTCTTTAAACTGTAATCTTCTGAGTGGTCTGAGTTGCACTTATTTCTCAGTTGTTTATCAGTTTCTCAATCAGATGTTTCCAATTTTCTACATTTAAATTCAATTCCTAAAACTAAAAGTTTTACTACTAAAACACAGGAATTATCAATTTAGATATTTGCAACTGCTGCTCACCAACAACTTTTCAATGTCAATTAATTTAGGAAGTAAATGCTAGCCTTGCCAGCCACACCCACATTCCATGAACAAAAAAAAATGTTCCAAGGGCTTCTTGAGTGTCATAGCACTTCAACAATCTATTCTCCAATAGCTTATTAGGAGTGTTGTGGCATCGCGATTGAAGATTGACATTGATTCCAGGGAGTACGGCCTCTCTCAGGATAACAACATTCGTCCACCCACTCTTCCCACTCTGCCAGTGCCCTTACTGTTGCCAGTCAAGTAGTTAGCCCAGACTGCTAAAGTCTGAAGCCAGGCCCTCTAGGTCCAAAGCTGCTCAAGGCTTTCCTCTAAGGCTGTCTGTCGTTTTCACAACTGAAGACCAGCAGTCTTCCATCAGCCCTGCTGTAGCTACTAAGGAAGCACCACACAGAAGCACTAGGGCAAGGCAAAGGCACACAGAAGAAATGCAAAGATAATGTACAGTGGTAATTAGTTTATTTTTATACCCATTAGGTCAGGGTTTGATTTATAAATTTGAGTTGTAATGAATATTTTATATTGTGTTTTACTTTTGTATTGTTGAAAAGTGGATGATGTAATGGACAGTGAGAGAGGAAAGGTAAGGAGTGTGGGACTGTTGGTGAATAGGGGGCTGTGGTTGAAGTTACCTGTGTTACTTGCTAATTACTTAATCATGTAATCCTGGGCAGCCTCCCTTCCTTGTCCTGTTCCTCCACTTCCTCCTCCTCCTCCTCATGCTCCTCAGCTTCTCACCTGATAGGCAGTGGCAAAGGCTGCTCCCTAATAATGATTAGATTGTATAGCATGCAACACAACATTGCAACATTGGCTCCCACTCAGCTGAGTACTACAGAGTCCTCCAGAGCAGTCAAAGGAGTGGAAGCATTGCTTGAGACACCAAGAGTGTGTTCTATAACATTCCCTGTGGCAGCCTCTCCTTAAATGTCTGCTGTGCAGATGTGCATGGGTTCCGGATCAAAGTCATGAGCCACCTTACAAGTGGATAACTTGTATCACCCAGTAGCCACCTTTTGATTTGCTATGGTGGTTCAAATAAATCTGGCGCATCATTATTGTTGCTAAGAGACCAGGCATTCACCTGCGTGACATGTTACTTATGATCGTACACCAATTGCACGTTGAGGGAATGGAATCCCTTTCAGATCGGGAAAATGGCAGAGTTGACATGAGATGCATAATAAAGCAATGTAGATGCAGGTAATGACATCCTGCATCATGAAACCTGAGCAAATCCTCATGCTTGCTGCATCTACTGGCCTCTTGCATGAATGAATGTGATGAAGCTGTCTCTTTTTGTAAACAGAGCCTCTGTGACCTCCTTCATGCAGCAGTATACTGCAAACTACAAAATGTTGCTTATATCTCCATCAGCAGCCTGAAATGAGTCAGACACATGAAAATTCAGAGCAACAGCCACCTTGACAGCCACAGGCATTGCAGTCCTTGCCCTGCTCTGAGGTTGCTGTTGTGGCTGCAACAGTTGGCAGAATTTAGTCATTATCCCTTTGGTGAAGCATAGATTTCTCAATCATTAGTTGTCGCCAAAATTTAAGGATAAGGATTGCAGCCTGAACAGCCTGATCATGCTCAAGAGGAAGGCCTTCTAGGCCACCCAAAGGTCCAAGCTGCGGGTTTTAGTGCAAGCCCTTAAGTCACCAAAAAGATAATTCAGAATCATCCAGACCGCTCCCTGTAAACTACTGAAAGTCAAGTATAGTGAAGCTCGCCAAAACACAAAATTCACCAATAGCCAGAAGAATTAACCTAGCAACTAACCTATAAGTCATCGATGATCCCTTTAAATAGGACTGGTTTGAGGATGAGGGGTTGTTTCAGTTTAATGTTGCTGTTAGATGTGGAAGGTTAAGAGAGCAGGTAGGCTGATGTGTGGAACTTGAAAATAGCAGCACTGGCGTCAGATCAGTGTTACAGATTGAATGATACCCTGCTCTGCATGTTTCTAGTGGTCATTAGGTGTATAAGTGCAAACCTCTTTACAAATATGGCTTTTGGTACACTCCCCATCAGAAGTGTGAATAAATGTCACAGATGCCATTTTTGAGGCCTTTAAGATAAAGGCCCTTGATGTGCCCATAACCCTAATTTCTTCCGCTGTATTTATTCAGTTAACTTGAATTGATT
Organism: Carcharodon carcharias; assembly: GCF_017639515.1. Lineage (NCBI taxonomy): Eukaryota > Metazoa > Chordata > Chondrichthyes > Lamniformes > Lamnidae > Carcharodon > Carcharodon carcharias. The sequence goes on from NC_054470.1 coordinate 88,204,382, forward strand.
TTTGCTCAATAGAAATTAATAAATCAGTACTGTTAGGAAATAGAGATAGTTTAAGTAGGTTATATTTGTATTTGTTAGTGTTAGGAATGAATTTTAGCTTTAAAGGTTAAGGTTGATTTGTATATCTGTATCTGTGTGTTAAGAAAGGTCAAATTGAGTTTTATTTTCACTTTAAGAAGATGCTTGCACTTCTAATGCGTTTTACAACTCCTAAAGAGAAGATAAACAAACAAGGGTAGAAGAATTGGACTGTTGCCTAGCAACAAGGGGCCAGAGAGGTAAGTCCCTCCCACAGATACACATGGAAGAAGAGAGAAACAGCAATTTATTTTGGGAGATGTTGGAGTTCAGTTAGTTTGAAGAAAGCTCTGAAGTAGAAGCAGCCTAGAAGGGACAGACAGCAAGCCCCAAGCTAAGGAAAAACCCCAAAATCCAGGGGGCTGGAAAAAGAGAAAGTCCAAAGTAGAGCTTCTAGTCAAAGGCAGGACAGGAACCTGGAAAAGGCCCTGTTAAGTGAAGCTAAGAGTGAGGATAAAAGAGAAGGTTCCAAGCTTCAAGTTTAAAGCTTCAAGCTGCAGAAAGCAGATTTAAAGTGAGAACAGTTTGAAGGAGGCAAGAAGGTCCAAAGAGACAACTGACAGTCTATAACTCTTTGCCAAGGGCATGTGAAGTAGTGTGTACTGTTGACGGCTGAGCCAGTGAGAGAGTGTGCATGGAAGATAGCTTTAGTGCATGTGGTGACCTAGGGAAGAGAAACATCAGAAGGAGAGTTCAAGACCCTGCAGGTGAACCCTTATGGAAGACTTATGAAAAAAAACATTGGTTTGGGAGAAGATTCCAAAGTGAGTTACTGGAGAGTGGAAATTAGAAACCCTCGTGTGAAAGATAGAGTTCAGTGAGACAGGTTGCCTCATGGTGTGTCAAGCATTTGGTGGGAGTTGAGGAGAGGTCCATAGCATCTGTTTGAGGTGGCATCTGTCAGAGTGTGGTGTGTCTGACCACAGGGTGCCTATTGGTACGTGGACTGTGTATTTACTGTGGACATTAAAGTATAAGATAGCTTTTGTAACTTGGGTTATCCTTACAAATCTGTATATATCTGTAAAGGTATAGTTGTGGGTGAAGTAGCATTGTAATATTGTTCATCCTTTCTTATTGAATAAATGTTTTATCCTTTTGTTAAGTGTTCATTAGCTGACTCCTGTGACTCTGTTCAGTAGCTATTCTCTACATATCTAAACTGACAAATAAAAGTTAGGATCGATCAAGCTGGGTTCCACTGGGATCATAACAGTGCAAATTAATCAATTTTCATAAAACTGCATAGGGTTATTTCAATTTGAATTAACAGAAAATTCAAATTACACAACATCAAATGAAGAACTGAATCTTGAGGCTACAAAATAGATGCAAATGACTTCTTTAACACTTGAAATGGAAAAATGACAAAGTGCTTGGAATCTTCTTAGTTCCCCATATCACAAGCCAGCCTTAGAAAGCAGTGTTCATGTGGTTTCAGTACATTAGGGTTATGATTTTTACAAGAGATGTACAGGACTATAATTTAGCAGGATTATCTGAAAACACAAGTTATTTTTAGAGAAGAAACTAATCAGTAAAATCAACATAATTACATAATAATTTTCCACAAATCTTTAAGAAGGGGACTAAAAACTCTGTAAGGCCCAACAATGGGCACAGACACAGTGATGCGCAATTAACCCTTGCCCATTGAAAGTAATGCCAGCAACAAGCAAATTTGGTGCTGCCTGCTCATTTTTATGATGATAGCATGCAGCCCATGTTGCTGAGTGACAGCATGGTCAGCATAGGGTACAATTTTGTGCGAGGCTAGCACCAATTAAAGCTAGTCTGTACTTCTTAAAGACAGTCTCCATTTCTTAAAGGGGCTATGCATTCTGGCTGCAGCAGCAGTGGCTGAGAAACACATTAGAAACAGAAAGAAACCTGAGTAATGACACAGCAGGCCAGAGAGAGGATTCCTACATTCACAAATGCAATACAGGAGGCCTTAGTGCAATTTCTGAATGCTGCATTGGAAGTTCAGGCTGAGGTCATAAAATCTCTGTTAATTGCCATGCAAGTCCAGCTAGATGCTTGATGCGATGCAAACTCACACTGCTGCCATCATGGTTGGGAATACCATTGCTCAAGGGGGTTTGCTGGTTTCACAGCAATCGAGCAACTGGTGCTCCTGCAGATTACAAGGATTGCTGAGGTGCCAACCCAGGGGTTTGGCAATGACTGTGATGCACAAATCTGCTGTCATCTCCCAGGATGACAGCATTCATGCTCCCACCTTGCTGTTATCGGTCACCCAGCCAACCCAGAACTGATGCAGTATGTGCTGATGGGTGCAGGCCAAAGGTGGACTCTTAAGGCATAGATCTACTCGAGGGCATCCTGCAAGTCTCCCTTTTGAAAGTTAGCGATCTTGCTTCAGCCCTGCTGCAGCCACAAGGGTAGCACTGTGTAGGAGCCAAGCAAAGGCACCTGCAAGAAAGACACTTGGGGAATTGACAAGGGTGATTAGTTGAGTTTTGTATGGGTTATTGTATATGTTATTGGAAAAATATTGGTGTGCAATGTTTGTTCTGTGGTTTCTTTGATTTCAAGATCATAGCCAAGAGGACACTGTGATTGTCTGCGACAGAGCAATAGTATGAGAAAATGTTGAGGAACGGGGATCTGGGGTTTATTCAGGGGAATCAGAGTCTGATGATAACCTCAGGGACAGCCATCCAGCCTGCAGATATACTGGCTGCCTGCCCCCTTCCTCCTCCTCTTCTAGCTCCCACACCTAAACAGGTCACTGAAACACCTTCGTGTTGACCCAGATATGGAAGATGCAGCAGATTACCACAATCAGAAGACAGGCTCCAGCAAATACTGGAGGGCTCTCTCCATGCTTCACAACTTTGACAATCTGCTCCTTGACACTCCTAGTTGCAGCATATCTCTCATTGTAATAAGTGCCAGCCACATGTGGTGGGGCTGCAGAAGGGAGCCATTATCTACATGTAAATAGCCATTGTTGCCGAATAGGCACCCTCTGGCTCGACGTGGTTTCTCAAAGATGTCTGGAAGTACAGACTGGCACAGGATGAAAGCAACATGGCTGCTGTCAGAGTAGCCGGCATTTACCAACATTATATTTTGGGCATTGTCGCACACTAAGGGCTGAATTTAATGCCCGTCCAGAGGTGAGTTCAGAGGTGGGAGCCGTGCAATTGGGTGGGAGAGTGCAAGATGGAGATCCTACTGCCTTCCCCACTCCCTCCGATTAAGTTGGGCAAAAAAGCTTGCAGGAAGCCTTTCCACCCGGAAGCCAATTGAGGCCCTTTAGTGGCCACTGAAGGGCCTCACCCTGCTGCTGATGGAACTCAACCAGTGGCAGGCAGGGGGTCTCACCATCTGGGGAGGTCACCCAGAAAACCCTGTAGCCGATCGAGGGACACAGAATTAGGAAGAGGGGCCTGCAGGAAGCCACCCTTTCTTCTCTCCATGTCGACTCCCCTCCCTATTGTGGGGCAGCCATGGGTCAATATATTGTTTGTTGATTTTACAATTATTAATGTAATTGATTGAATTATATAGTCATTAATTGGGCTAGCCGGAATAATATGGTCACACTAGGGGGAGATATAAATAAAGCCACTGTCACCGTTGATTCTTTAAGAAGGGCTTAGTTTGCTAAGCTTTCCTTCCTGTATATGCTTGAATAAACTTTGATATTCTACACATCTCTTCTGCTGGAGTGGTGCTTGAACTCCTCCACAACACTCCCCTCCCTGTGACCCCCATCCTGCCTACACTCACCTCTACCTGAGGATTGATCGGCGATCCTCTGCATTGGATCCAGTGCAATACCGGCAGTGGTCATCGCTCACAGTGGCACTCTCCATACTACGAATCTCCCGGCATCTAGTTGACTGGCAGCTCTCAGGGGCATGGTGGCCATTCCACTATAGGAACTGCTGCAATTTAAAGACCCTGGGGGAGCCAGGAGCCCTGGTGGCAGGGTTCCTGCTACCAATTAGGAACATTATTCCATTGAGGCTCCTGGTGATTGGGTCGGTGGAGGTAACACCAGATGTCACTGTGGGTGAAGGGCCCCCTCACACCCACATTAAATTCTGCCCTGACTGCACGTTCAGTGAGTGGTACTCCTTACGATTTTGGTACATCTCCCCATTGAGAAGTGGCGTTTCCATGATCTCATTAGGCACTGACCGATGTCGTGATGTACTCACTGTGCATAATTCTGGCACATGTACAGAATGCCCATGCTATCAGCCTCTATAATATAGCACCAGAACTGGGCAGGAACACTGACACACATCCATTTTTTTTTACATGAACAAGCTCCTGCAACAATGAAATCAGAGGGTCTATGTCTGTTATCATTACGATTACCAACTGTGATTAAATGTATTCCTGGAAGTTTCATCACATGACTTGCCTCGCGCTTCAGCCAACACATCCATCCTTGAGTTGTGCTGCAGTCCTATGCCAATTAGAAAGCAAAAAAGACTCATTATCCAATTGGATGATGTCTTTGCTGTCATTGAAACAGGTTCCTCCTCCCCCCCCCCCACCACCCCCCCATTTTCAATATTTTTATATCTAGTAATAAGTAATATTAAAAAAAAACTAATGAAGACAATATTTTTTCATGTCTCAATGTTTTTTTTCCAGGGTTGCACATAGCAGGGTCTTAGAGATTGATATTCAATTCCTGGAGGCTTCAGGCCAATTCTGGAGGGTTGGCAAACCTAGTTATCATTGTTGTGGATTGTTTGGTGTGGTAGTCATAGATCTGAATTTACAGATGAGGTTGGAGACTAGGCTGTTGGTAAATTTTACCTTTTATTGAATATTAGGCTAACTATGTACAATATAGACTCAGCACGAGGCTCTACATAGAACTAGCTTTCTCCATGCTCTGTTGCCATGGGATCTTACATCACTGATGGTGTAGAATATATATTTTCATATTTAACATTAACCCTTTATACTATACTATGGAGCTGAATTATGCAGTCTAATATCTTGACTGAGTCCCAGGAGTTAAATTCATAGAAGGTGAAATTTAGATCCTTGACATCTCTGGAGACAGTACTATTGATACACCCTCTAACTGGAGTGCACTACACCTCCAGTGCTTCCAGCATGGCCTGCTGGGCATCTTCTGAGAATGTGCTCACACAGGCAGCACCGGCATGCATCGGAAGCCTCTGAACTGGTGCTGACACGATGTCACTCAGCACTGCCGGCTAATTAAACGCATAATTTACAAACTTTGATCACGCAAGTCCATTCAGTATATTCACTTGTCACTCACCAAAGCAAATACATTTAGCTGTAATAGGGGCCTGCACTAACATGAATTAAAACGCCAGAGTAACTTGCAGGTAAGGTTATTTAGAATAACTTTTGCTGTTGCAAGTGTCTGGAAATACTATGGAGTGTTTTTGATGAATTCCTGGATTTGGCATGGAGTTTTGCTGCATCCTCACAGGGAAGGCAGAGGATTTGGTGAAATGACCACAAAAAGGCTGAGACAGGTATGGGGGCTGCAGATGCAGTGCCTCTGGGTAAGCAGCATGACAGGCAGAAGGTACGGAGACTGTAGACAGAAAGCTCTGCACCATGCCCTCTGTCAAGTTAGAGCCGAACCATTCCATGCTCCTTGACAGTAACAGGAGGCTGTCTGACAGGCCAGCCAATCCTAATCAGCATTCCCTGCAAGTCACCCCACTGAGGTCCTCCTCTGGGTCGCTAATAGTAGGATTCATCTGCAACCTCACTTTCTCATGACCTGAACACAAACTATCATTCCCCTCTGGCCTAGTTACAGCCCAGTTTTGCCCGATGACTCATCACATGCAGATCCCAACTCTATGGTTGCCTCTAGGGTGCAATATCTGTGCTGATGGCTGCAATTTCAGGTTAAGTGACAGGGGCTCCTCATGAATGTTGTGCCATTGCTCTCTTTCCTCCATGGCTGGGCAGGTGGCAGATTTTAAGCATCTTAATGCAGAAATTGCAGAAATGCTCTAAGGGAAGGTGGGTGCAAAGCAAGAGGTCTGTGGCCTCACTACCTCCAGCTTGCTCATCACGCCAGAAAGCAAGATGGGGGTGAGCCAGGAGCTGAAAAGGGGTCTAAGGCAGGAAAATACTGTCATCCTCAATGTTCTCAGCAATGCTGGTTGTCACTGGCTCGTCACAACCAGCTCCATGATATGAAGAAACATCTCTGTTGCAGGGTTCAGGAGATGAGGCATCCTTATCCCCCACCAGTTCTGCTCTTTCCTTCTATTGTTTGCCACCTTGCCCTGAAAGAGAGGGGGAGACCAGCATTGATTTTATATCTTTATGTTTGGGTGATAAGCCAATATCAAACACAAAGGAAGATGGTTGTGGTAGTTGAAGAAAATCATCTCATTCCCAGGATTTCAATGTAAGAGTTCCTCAGGGTTCCTTAGGCCCAACCATCTTCAAGTATTTATTATGAACACTGCTGAGGTTACCTCTGGCCAAGCCTGATCCCAGAGTGGAACCCAGCTTGATAGATCCTAACGTTTATTTGTTTGTTTAGATATGTGGAGAGGGGCTAGTGAACAGAGCCACTGAAGTCAGCTAATGAGCTTTTAAAAAAAGCATAAAACATTTATTAAACAAGATTTATTTACAATAATCCTTCATCCACAACTATACCTTCACAGATATATACAGATGTGTAAGGATAATACAAGTTACAAAAGCTATCTTATACTTTGTGAGTAAAAGTAAATACACAGCCCATGTAAACCAATGGCGACCTGTGGTCAGACACACCACACTCTGAAATCAACTGACAGACGCCACCTCAACCAAATGCTATGAAACTCTCCTCAACTGCTCCCAGACGCTTGTCACACCGTGAGCCAACTGGTCTCAATAAACTCCATCTTTCACACGAGGGTTTCCAATCTGCATTCTCCAACAACTTGCCTTGGAATCTTCACACAAACCGATGCTTTCTCTCAGATGCCTTCTGCAAGGGTTTATCTCCAGGGTTTAGAACTCTTCTAATGTTCCTCTTCCCTGGGTCACCACATGCATTCAAGCTGTCTTCCACACACTCTCTTTCTGACTCAGCCGTTAACAGTTCTACCATTTCACATGCTCATAGCAAAGAGTTAGAGATCTTCAGTTGTTTCTTTGGACCTTCTTGCCTGTTGCAAGCTGTTCTCACTTTCAGTCTGCTTCCTGTAGCTTTTGTCTCTTAAAATCTGAAATTTGGAGCCTTTGTCTCTGCCCCTCACTCTTAACTGTACTTAACAGGACCTTTTCCAGATTCCTGTCCTTCCTTTGCCTAGAAGGTCTTTCTTGGACTTTCCCCTCTTCCACTCCCCTGGATTTTTGGGGTTTTTCTTTAGCTTGGGACTGTCTATCTGTTCCCTTTCTAGGCTGCTTCTCTAGCAGCTATCTTCAAAACCAGCTGAACTCCAACAGCTTCCAAATCAAACTGCTGTCTCTCTTCTTCTGTGTGTGTCTGTGGGAGGGACCTGCCTCCCTGGCCCCCTGTTACTAGGCAACAGTCCAATTCTTCTACCCTTGTATGTTGACCTCTTTAGGAGTCATAAAACTCCTCATTAGAAATGCAAGCACCCTTTTAAAGTGAAACTAAAACTCCATTTGACCTTTCTTAACACACATGCACAGAATTACAAATCACACTTAAACTTTAAAGCTAAAACCCATTCCTAACACCCATGAATACCAATATAACTTATTTAAGCTATCTCTATTTCCGAACACCTTTGGAGGAAAGAAAACTTCACAACAGTAAAGGTTTCTTTCCAATGGCCTTACATCCACCTCACACAAACTTATCATAAACCTCTAACAATATCTTATTACATTCTATACAAATAAATATTCAATCTTTTTCACACTTACGCATCATATTGTATAATTACAAAAACGTACTTAAGCAAAGTCAGTACATGTAACAGATTAGCAGAATTTGCACATCATTGTATTATCATAACTCAACTCTTATGTTTCTTCTTTCTCGTATTCCCAGTGTTTAACTCATCAAAGAATGTTCCATTTAAGCCTACAGCTCAATCGTCCTTTTCATTCACAGTGAGCATAACTCCATTCTCAAGCTCATTTTCTGAACTCAAATGTGCTAAATTCTCATTTTGACTTAGCAAAGTCAAAATGGCATTTTTGTACATTAACATCTCATTTCTTCTCTGGTCAAAATCTCTTCTTGCCATTTCAAGGATGTTGTTGAGATGCTTTATTTGTTCACACAAAAGACTTTTGTATTCCTGCTTCATTTGACCTTTAAACTTTTTATGATATTGTTGTTTCTCCAGGTCCCATTTCCAACAGGTCTTTCCACTTCTCTTTAAGCAATGTCAATTATATTCTCCCTGTGGAGTTTCAGAGTTCGTTCCAAACCTTCAACTCTTTTACATAATCCACGAGCTATATCATTCCACTCCTTGCCAGGTTTTAGATGGTCTTTTGCAAACTGTCCACTTGCCTGGATTCCAACTGTTGTATTTTGTATATTAGAACTGGTAATCACTTGTAAATCAGTATCTCTGGTCATTGACTTGGAAAAGTCATTTTTCACTTTTAATCCATTTTGTTGACAATTATTGATATCCTTTTCTGCGGGCACTTTAGTTGTTTTCACATTGTCCACTACTGAGGTTGATATATCAGTAATTTTACTTGGACCAGTTCTTTGCTCAACTAGACCACAATTCAGCAAAGAGTTTTTATTCACAGGAACAACTTTGGAACTGTGACACACCATATCACATATCTTGTCCTTTATCTTCTGCAGTTTGCATTGAAGTTCAAGAATCTCATTATTCTTTTCACGACAAAATGCTAACAATTTTTTAGCTTTGGTTTTTAATTCTGCATGCAATCAATTATTCTGATTTACCAACAATCCCTTTTCTTATTCAAGGCATTTTCCCTGATAATTCATAGCAACTTCTGATGCTTGAAGTTCATTGAGTGTTAACTGAAGATTTACCTTTATTAAGTTTACTTCTATAAGTTTATCATTTAGACATTTCAAGTTTTTAGTCAAGTGTTCTACTTTCTGTGACTGATTCTCAATTGTTCTCACAATTCTCTTCTTTCATACATGAGAGTTGATTTTCTATGTTAATCAGGTTTTCCTTCAATTGCTTATTATCAGCAATAAGTGTTTCATTTTTGGCCACAGTACTTTTCTGAAGTTGGTTAAGATCACTGTGATCAGCTGCCTGCTCAATTGCAGTCATTGCCACATTACTGTCTCCACTAGCCAAATCGTTACCCAGAATAATTCCCACCATAAAAAATCCATTTACCATGTGACTTTGTAAGTTAACTTTATAAAAAGAAACAGGTTCATGAATTCTATTAATACCTCTTATCAATATTTTTTCTTTCATAAAACTACCTGAGACACAAATTGTATCATTAGTCACCATCAATGATTGATCGGCTCCAGTGTCTCTCAATTTTTTAATATGTTTACTTATTTTGTTGGAGGAGTAAGGGAACACTTCTTCCTTTGACACAAAACATCCAGACCCTCTGTTAGCCTGACTTCCTTCACCAGTAATTAAAGAAGAATTTTCTAGACTATCCTGAATCATATCCCCCTTTCCTCTATGTTCTGAGGGAATACATTTCACCTGTACTATTGCTACAGTTTTAACAACCATTTCCTTTACTGATGCAATCTTTCCTGAGGATTACTTAGGTATTCCTACTACTGCAATAGTTCTACCATTTAATCTCCAGCAATCTGCCTGAACATGTCCCAACTTGTTACAATGAAAACACTTAGGCTTTTGAATGTCACTTCTACCCTTAGTACCTTGCTTTCTAGCCTGAGGAGAAATTTCCTGAGAATTCCCAACTGTCCCTTTCCTTCCCTGACTACTTGCCTTCTTTTCACCGTCCCATCTTCTATCCTTCTTGGGTTTATGGGAATGACTGAAAAAGGGTTTAGGTTTATGGACCAGTTCTGCCATCCCTGCTGTCTGCCTAGCTGTTTTAACCTTCTGGTCTTTGACATGGGTTCTAACTACAAGAGGAAATGAATCTTTAAATTGTTCCAAGATAATTATTGCCCTAAGAATGTCATATGTCATCTCTAAAGTCATAACGTCAAAATTACTTTGCTTTACCTTTCAAACTCAATATAGGTCCACCCAGGCTGTTTCCTTATATTCCAAAATCTCTGCCTCTATGCCTCAGGAACTAACTCATATCCACTCAGAATAGGCTTTTTTACTGCATCATAATCCACCAATACCTCTTCTGAAAGTGAAGCAGAAACCTCATGATCTTTACCTACCAACCTACTCTGTAACAGTAATGTCCACTTCATTTCATTAGCTATCTTTTCAAATGAGATAAAGAATGCCTCTACATCCCTTTCCTCAAATTTTGGAAGAGCTTGCACAAACCTAAACATCTCTTCACTGGGTTTTGGATTGAAGGTTTTTTCATCATCAGATCTTCCCCCAGTATCTGAGATCTCTTTTTTAACTTCCAGTCTTCTAAACTGGCATTCCCTTTCTTTATCCTTCTCCTTTGCCTGAAATTCCATTTCCAGCTTGCTTCCTCTCTCCTGCCTTTCTGCTTGCTCCCTTTTAAATGCCCTTTCCCTTTCCTTTTCTTTTTCCTTTGCCTCTAGCTTTTCCAATTCCAATTATTTTTCTTTTTCTTTCCCTTTTTCCTCCAATTCAAGTTTTTCAGTTCCTTGGCTAGTTCAAGTTGTTTGCAACAGGATCTTAGCTAACTCCAGCTGTGACTCACTCCTGGAGAATGTGGTCTCTGTAGTATCCATTCCAGTTTTAAATGCTGTGCTATTATCTCAACTATGTCTGCTTTCCTCACCCCCTCGGGTAATCCCAACTCCAACTTATCCTCCAATTCCATTAGTGTACTCTTGGTTCATTTCTGTAAACCAGTCAGTTACATTTTCCATCTGTAGAAAAGTCTTAGCATCTTCCAAAGCCATTTCAAATTGCAACTGATATAATACACCTCACAGCAACTCCAATTCCAATGTGCAGTACCTCTTTACCTCCACATTCTTGTTTCATAAGGACTCACAGATCCCAACAATATCAAGGATTTCCAATCCCAGACCAACTATTATTCCATGCCCAATCACCCGCTGTCCGCGTTTTAAATCCCGCAAGAGCCCCCACTTTGTTGTGATTCCAGCTGAGGTCACCCCTGGACAAGCCTGATCCCAGAGTGGAACCCAGCTTGATAGATCCTAACTTTTATTTGTTTCTTTAAGTATGTGAAGAGAGGCTACTGAACCGAGTCTCTGGACTCAGCTAAGGAACTTTTAACAAAAGCATAAAACATTTATTAAACAAGAAAATATGAACTATATTACAATATTCCTTCATCCACAACTTCCCTTTACAGATATATATAGTTTTATAAGGATAACACAAGTTACAAAATCTATCTTATACTTTAATGTTAATAGTAAATACAAAGTCCATGTAAACCTATGGCACCCGTGTGTGGTCAGACATACCACACTCTAAAATCAAATGACCACCTCAACCAGATGCTGTGGACCTCTCCTCAACTCTCCCCAGATGCTTGTTACACTGTGTGCCAACCGGTCTCACTGAACTCCGTCCTTCACATGAGGGTTTCCAATCTTCACTCTCCAAGAGCTCACCGTGGAATCTTCTCATAAACTAACGCTTTCTCTCAGATGCATTCCTCAAGGGTTCACCTCAGGGTTTCAAATCTCCTTCTGATGTTCGTCTTCCCTGGGTCACCACATGCATTCAAGCTGTCTTCCACACACTCTGTCTCACCAACTCACCCATCAACAGTGCCACTATTTCACATGCCCATGGTGTTATGATCCCAGCTGAAGTTACCTCTGGACAAACCTGATCCCAGAGTGGAACCCAGCTTGATAGATCCTAACTTTTATTTTGTGTGTTTATATATGTGGAGAGTAGCTACTGAACAGAGGCATAGGAATCAGCTTATGAACTTTTAACATAAGAATAAAATACTTATTCAACAAGAAAAGATGAACTATATTACAATACTCCTTCACTCACAACTATACCTTTACAGATATATACAGATTTGTAAGGATAACACAAGTCACAAAAACTATTGTATACTTTAATGTACACAGTAGTACCCGGTCCATGTAAACCTGTGGCACCCGTGTGTGGTCAGATACACCACATTCTGACCTTAAGTGACAGATGCCACCTCAACCAGATGCTATGGATCTCTCCTCAACTCCCCCCAGATGCTTGTCATACTGTGAGCCAACCGGTCTCACTGAACTCCGTCCTCCATATGAGAGTTCCAATCTCCACTGTCCAAGAACTCAGCTTGGAATCTTCTCCCAAACTGATGTTTTCTCTGAGACGCCTTCCACAAGGGTTCACCTCCAGGATTTTGAACTCTCCTCCTGATGTCCCACTTCCCTAAGTCACCACATGCATTCAAGCTGTCTTTGATGCACTCTGTCTCACCAACTCAGCATTAACAGTGCACCACTGCTTCATATGCCCATAGCAAAGAGTTACAGACCTTCAGTTTCTCTTTGGACCTTCTTGCCTCTTGCAAGCTGTTCTCACTTTAAATCTGAAGCTTAGAGACTTTCTCTCTGCCCCTTACTTAACTTCACTTAACAGGACATTTCCCAGCTTTATGTCCTTCCTTTAACCTGAAGGTTTTCTTTGGACTTTCTCTTCTTCCACTCCCCTGGACTTTTAGGGTTTTTCTTTAGCTTGGGACTTGCTATCTGTCCCCTTTGCTCCAGTCTCTCCTGACAGCAACTCCAAAACCAGCTGAACTCCAACAGTTTTCAAATCAAATTGCTGTCTTTAGTTCTGCATGTATGTCTGTGGGAGGAACACGCTTCTCTGTGCGCAACCCCCCCCCCCACCCCCGCCCCCCCACCGTTGCTAGGCAACAGCACTGTTTTTCTACTCTTATGTGTTTATCTTTACCTTATAGCCATCATAAACTCCTCATTAGAAATACAATCAGCCTTTTAAAGTGAAACTAAAACTCCATTTGACATTTCTTAATGCGCACATACAGAAATACAAACCAAACTTAAACTTTAAAGCTAAAACTCATTCCTAACACCCACAAATACCAATATAACTTATTTAAACTATCTCTATTGCCTAATATACTTCACCAGTGATCTTTCCTCCATCATAATGTCTGAACTGGGATGCTCACTGAAGATTGCACAATGTTCAGTACTATCCGCGATTTCTCAGATACTGAAGCAGCTTTTGCAGCATTTGCAGAAAGACCTGGAAACATTCAGGATTGGGCTGATAAGTACAAGCAATGTTAATGGCACATGAGCACCAGGCAATGACCATCTTCAACAATTAAGAGAGAATCTAACTATCTCTCCTTGACATTCAATGGCATTCCCATCACTGATCCCTCACCACCAACATCCTGGGGTTACCATTGACCAGAAACTAAACTAGACTTGCCATATAAATACTGAAACTACAAGAGCAGGTCAGAGGCTAGAAGTTCTATGGCAAGTAACTCACCTCCTGACTCCCCAAAGCCTGTCCACCATCTACAAGCACAAGTCAGTGGTGTGATGGAATACTCTGTACTAACCTGAATGGATGTAGCTCAAACACTACTCAAGAGGCCCAACTGACACCATCCAGAATAAAGCAGTCCATTTGATTGGCACTGATCCACCATCTTAAACATTCTTTCGTGATAGGCACACGGGGCAGCAGTATGTACTTTATACATGATGTACTACAGCAACTTGCCATGCTTCCTTCAACAGCACCTTCCAAACTGGTGACCTCTATGACCTAGAAGGACAAGAGCAGCAGATGCATGGGGACACCACCAGCTTCAAGTTACCCTCCAAGCCTCACACCATCCTTTGAACTATATCGCTATTCCTTCACTGGCACTGGGTCAAAAACCTGGAACTCTTCCTTGCAGCACTCTGGATGTACCAGATGGACTGCAGCAGTTCAAGAAGGCTACTCACCACCAACTTCCTGAGGCCAATTAGAGATGATCAACAAAAGCTGACCTTGCCGGCATTGTTCACTCCCAGGAACGAATAAAACAAATAAGCGTGCTACAGCTGAATAGCTGGAGATATGTGGAAGCAGCAGGAGCTGTGAGGGTGAGATGGAACATCTGGATGTTATGTGTTTGTCCTAATGGCCAGACACTGCTGATGATTGAGTGATAGGGACATGGTGTGTGGAGTGGCATGAGAGGTTGTTGGTCAGCTGGGTTGGAGATGTCATGTCATTCACCGACATTGGCCAGCTCTGTTAGGTCATTTGTCCTCTTTTGCCACTGTTTTTAGGTCCTCAGAGAAGGAATTCTTGCATTGCCCTGGTTCCTGTTCCCAATCCCTTCTGAGGATGGCCCTTGTAGGCCTCCTGGACCCTATGGAACCATGGCACCTCTCCTCCTGCCCATCTCCCTGACTAAGGGCTTAACATTCACGAACCTGAGAGCCCTCTTTCTGCCCCGGTGTTCCATTTTCCTCTTACAGCAAAATATTCAGCAGCAGCCTCCTGTGGATTCAGTGCAACTTCCCTTTAAGAGGGTTAGACTGCCTTTAAGAGGAACAGGTTGGCTGCACCAGGTGCTCTTGAGCGCAAACAGCTTGGCTCCCTGCTGAGCATTCAGGTAGATCACAGCATGGGCCTTGCTTGGACCAACACTATCATCAGATAAATGAGGAGACTGCACCAAATTTGCATGCTGACTTCCTCTATAGCAATAGGTACAGGTACTGATCACAACTGCCACACTTTTGAAATAACACAGAGCAATTTCTAGCCTGAAGCTTTGACTGATTCTCAACAATTGTTCACTAAGGAGATGGTTTTCACCAGAGACATCTGCAAGAGAAAGGGAACATTATCTTCAACCATATTAGTTTCAATTGATGACAAAACCTAATTAAACATTGCCTGTAGAAAATTTTATCCTCAGGGAAGCATTTTTGTATTCTGTATTCTTTTATCTGTAAAAGCTAATAATAGAATAAAAAAACACAAATCACCATTACTAAATAAATGAACTCTACTTTCAGAAATACCCTCCTAATGATGTTAGAACAGAAAAACATTTTGCTGGAACATGACACTTGATACATCAACCAGTCCAAATAGATATGGCACACATCAGGCTTTATTTTTTCCAGATTCCCCATCACCGGTGGGATCTCACATGACACTGCCTATCAGCAGAAAACCTGGCATGGGACCTCAAGAGCTACTTTCACTTGATGCCTGATTATCCAATCAACCTTTTAGGCTCTTGCTTGGAGAGCTGCACAATCAGGACTTAAAGAGCCCACACCATAATTCCTGATGCTGGATGAGGTCCCACCCACAACACAAGCCATGCCCAAAAGAAGCACTTAGTGGGCCATTTTAAGGAAGAAGGTAAATATTCATGGATTTTTTTTTCAGGTTTGTTTTTGTTTTTATGTGTACTTGCCTGCTTATGCTCTGTGCATTACTCAGCTTTGCTGGCAGGTCTTCCACTTTTGCAGAACCCTCCCCCCCCTCTACACTGGAGACATGAGTTCACCTGTACCACAGATGCGACAGCACTTGTCATAACACGCACAGGCTTCATATGTTTGTTAGAAAATTGGGCTCAAAACACCAGAGGCTTATTCCCCTCCCCAATCCACTAATATCTTTGCATTGGTTTCTACTTAGCTATTATAGTACATCTGATTACCAATTGATGTATGATCGGTCTCATTACAATACATTGGATCCATTAACACCTGCAAATGCAAGAAATATCATTGTATTTCCCCTCAAACTTTTCTCCAGTACAACCCATCTGAATGGCAACCAGCCTTTGCTTTGTATAGGAGATATTCAGAATTAACCATTTTAGTTTATTCAAGTCATCTGTTCAGCACTGCAAAATCCTGGTCTTCATATGAGCATAAGCTATATCATCTTGTCACAAAAAGATCTAGGCGGTTTTATTTTGTAATTTGGGTGGCTCATCCACTGCCTGGACCATTTGAATACCCTCTCAGCTGGATTTTTAAAATTCATTTATGGGATGTGGGCATCGCTGGCTAGGCCAGCATTCATTGCCCATCCCTAATTGCCGTTGAGAAGTGGGATAGACAATCTTGAGGTTCTTCAAATAATCTAAAACTAACACTGCATGAGACTGGAACTTTAAGCCAATTCTAATAGATGTTAATGGACAATTTTAAAAATAAACATTTTTGCTGTAGAAAATCTGTCAGGGAGTTATGCCAGGATTGTACCTGCAGCAGAATTTTGCGGAGCTTTATGGAGATAGGCGTACCATGAGAGGCTTTCAGTTGATTAGAGGTGAACCTCCACAATGGACACCATCTCATCGCCCAGCCCAGAAACACTGTTATAATTTGTTACCCCTGGGAAAGCAGTCTGATTTCTCAGGGAATTTTATATCAGGGGCCATTTCAAATTGGAAAAAAAATGTCACTCAGATCTGAACCCTGAAGTGGGCCCTGTTGCTGCCACTTTCAACTGATTATGCTTTCCGAGACCAGGTGTACTTGTACTGATGGTACACCAGGACCTGGTTGAGAGTCAGAGCATGGAAACCCCAAATTTTAAAACTGTCTGCCTCAGACCTGCTCTTTCCCTACAATGTCAATAGCTTGCAGTGCCAGATGGAGACTCCATCAATACAAGGTCATACACTTATGCTGTTCTTCCGTATTCTGACCCAGTTTGTGGCTGTTCCAATAGATACTGCACGAGGGAGAATGAGAGTTTGCTGGATGACACGTTATAATCCAGTCATCCCACAGGCAGTGAGAGGTAGGATAGTAGGTGGGTGGCCATCCAGAAGTGTAGGAAGAGGCAGGTAGTACAGGAGTCTTCGGAGTGTGTGCCACTCTCAAACAGTTACTCAGTATTAAGGATTGCTAGGAGTGGCGATACCCTGAAGGAGTGCATCATGGCAAAGGGACTGTACAGAAAGAAACAGCAAAACATAGAAATGCAATAGTTGTAGGAGATTCAAGCGATAGGGAAGACAGACAGGCATTTCTGTAACCATAACGTTAAGCCCTGCATGGCGTGTTGCCTCCATGGTGCCAGAGTAGAGGACATCAGGAGACGATGCAGAATATTCTTCCGGTGGAAGAAAGTGAGCCAGTCACACCACAAGTTGTAGTACACGTTGGTACCATCAACATTGAGAGAGCAGGTATTGAGGTCCTAAGATCAGATTTTCAGGAGGTAGGGAGAAAGTTAAAAAGTAGGCACTCAAGGGTAGTAATGCTGGATTACTCCCAGTGCTACATACTAGCCAGAGTAGAAATTGAAAGACAGGGAGGATCAATACGTGGTTTAAAACATGGTGCAGGAGGGAGGGCTTCAGAGTCTTGGAGCACTAGGACCAGTCTGGGACAGAAGGCAACTATTCAAAAGGGATGGGTTGCACCTCAACAGAACTTGGACCAATGTTCTTGTGGGGAGGCTTGCTATTGTGCTTGGAGAGGATTTAAACTCAATTAGCAGGAGGATGTGCACCAGCATATGGAAGTAAAGTGGAATAAGGTGCATGAAGTGAGAGTGTTGGACAGTCCTAGAACAGGAAGTAGTATGATATTCAATAGGAGTGGACTAAGATGGACAATGAGGAATACAAAGACTGGGTTACAATGCATGTATGTAAATGCACCAAGTGTGGTGAATAAAGTTGGTCAGCTACAAGCACAAATAGCAGTGTAGGAACATGTTACAGTGGCAATAACAAAAATGTAGCTTAAAAATGGTGAGGCTGGACACTTAGTATGCAAGGATATAATGTGTTCAGAAAAGATAGGCAAGGAAAAAAAGCAGATGGGGTGACAATAATGATTAGGGAAGACATTGTAGTGTTGGAAAGAGAGGATTTCTTTGAGAGGGCAATAGAGTCTATTTGGTTAGAGCTGAGAAGAAAAAGGATGTGATCACACTACTTGGAGTATTATGAAGGCCTTCAAATAGTGAGAGAGAGATGGAGGGACTAATCTGCAGGGAAATTACAGAGATGTGCAAGAGCCAAAGAGAGGTAATACTGCAGCACTTTAATTACCCAAATAGGGATTGGGAAAATATTAGAGTAAAGACTAAGGCAGGGAGAAGATTTTCTGAATTGTATTCAGAAGGTCTTTCTTGATCAGTATGTTCTTGGCCTAATTTGAAAGGAGACATTGCTGAATCTGATGCTGGGAAATTAGGTGAGCCAGATGGACCAAGAGTCCGTGGGGGAACACTTAGGTAAGGGTATCATCATATCATAAGGTTTAGATTAGTAATGGAGAAGAGCAAGGAACAATTTAATGTAGAACTTCTAAATTGGAAGAGGGCTAATTTCAGTGCGATGAATAGAGATCTAGCCAGAATAAAATGGAACCAGAGACTGACAGGAAAACTTTGATGGAATAATGGGTGATCCTTAAGGAAGAGATGCTTCAGATATAAACAAGGTACATTCCAACTAGTTAAGGGAGACATAAACAGGGTTCCTTGGATGACGAGGGAGGTAGAGATTATACTGAACCAAAAAAGGAGGGTGTATGATTCACATCAGATGAGTTCTTCAAATGAGAACCAGGTCAAATACAATAGGTTGAGAGGGGAAGTAAAGCAGAAAATAAGACTGGCAAAGAAAGAGTATACGAATAGAATGGGAGTCAACATAATAGGGAATGCAAAAAACTTCTACTAGCATGTAAATAGTAAGCAGGTAGCAAGAGATGGAGTGGGTCCTATTCGGGACAAAAAGGGTGTATATGCTTAGAAGTGTAGGGCAAGGCTGTGCTTTTAATGAGTGCTTTGAATCAGTGTTTAGGAAGAAAGAGGAATCTGACAAAGTATTGGTAGAAGCAGAGATAGCAAAGGCAATGGATAGGGCGAATATTAAAAGGGAGGATGTACTGGAAAGGCTTGCAATGCTTAAGGTAGTTAAGTCACCTGGTCCAGATGGCTGACATCCCAGGTTATTAAAGGAAGTGGGCTAGAGATAACAGAGGGGCTTGCCTTAGTTTTGAAACTTCCCTAGATTGGGTGGAGGTCGCAGAGAATTGATGAATGCCAAATGTGACACCCTTATTCAAGAAAGGGTGCAAGGAAAGTCCTAGCAACTATAGGTCAGTTAATTTAACATCAATGGTAGGTAAGGTTTTGGAATCCATGATCAGGGAAAATATCAACAGGCACTTGAAGTTAATTAGATTTGTAAAAGGCAGATCATGCTTGACTAATCTAATTAACTTTCTTGATGATGTAACGGAGAAATTCGATGGAGGGAATGAGGTGGATGTTGTCCATATGGATTTTAAGAAAGCGTTTGACAAGGTAACAGATAAAAGGCTGAATAACAAAATTGAAGCTTATGGAATAGGAGGACAGTGTGCAATTGGACAAAAATTGGCTCAAGGACAGAATGAAGTGAATAGTAGCAGATAGTTGTTTTTTGAACTGATGGAGTGTAGACAAGAGTGTTCCTCAAGAGCCAGTTCTCGGATCAATGCTTTATTCGCTTTATTCTTGATCTTGAAAGCTGGAGTAAAATTACAAAATTTGCCGATGACGCCAAACTTGGAGGAATGGCAAATAGTGAGGATGATAAGAGTTGCCTGCAACAGGACACAGATAGGTTAGCAGAATTGACAGACAAATAGCAGATGGAATTTAATTTTTTAAAAATTCATTTACAGGATGTGGGCATCGCTGGCTAAGCCAGCATTTATTGCCCATCCCTAATTGCCCTTAAGAAGGTGGTGGTGAGCTGCCTTCTTGAAATGCTGCAGCCCATGTGATATATGTACACCCACAGTGCTGTTAAGAAGGGAGTTCCAGGATTTTGACCCAGCGACAGTGGTGGAAAAGCGATACATTTCCAAGTCAGGATGATAAGTGGCTCGGAGGGGAACTTCCAGGTGGTGGTGCTCCCATGTTACCTTGCTGCCCTTGTCCTTCTAGATGGTAGTTGTTGTGGATTTGGAAGGTGCTGCCTAACGAGTTTTGGTGAGTTTCTGCAGTACATCTTGTAGATGTTACTCACTGCTGCCACTGTTCATCGGTGAAGGAGGATGTGAATGTTTGTGGAAGGGATGCCAATCAAGTGGGCTGCTTTGTCCTGGATGGAGTCAAGCTTCTTGAGTGTCGTTGGAGCTGCTGTCATCTAAGCAAGTGGAGAGCATTGCATCACACTCCTAACTTGGCCCTTGTAGATGGTGGATGGGCCTTTTGAAGTCAGGAGGTGAGTTACTCACTGCAGGATTCCTAGTCTCCGACCTGCAGTTGTAGCCACAGTATTTATATGGCTAGTCAAATTCAGTTTCTGGTCAATGGTAACCCCCAGGATGTTGACAGTTGGGGAATGCAATTAAATGTCAAGGGGAAATGGCTAGATTCTCTCTTGTTGGAGATGGTCATTGCCTGGCACTTGTGCGGTGCAAATGTTACTTGCTATTTGTCAGCCAAACCTGGATATTGCCTAGGACTTGCTGCATTTGGACATGGACTTCTTCAGCATCTGAGGAGTCACAAATGGCACTGGACATTGTGCAATCATCAGCAAACATCCCACTTCTGACCTTATGATGGAAGGAAGGTCATTGATGAAGCAGCTGAAGATGTTTGCACCTCGGACACTACCTTGAGGAACTCTTACAATAATGTCCTGGAACTGAGATGATTGACCTCCAATAATTACAACTATCTTCCATTGTGTTAGGTATGACTCCAACCAGCAGAGAGTTTCCCCCCTGCTTCCCATGGACTCCAGTTTTGCTAGGGCTCCTTGATGCCATACTTGTTCAAATGCTGTCTTGATGTCAAGGGCTTTCACTCTCACTTCACTTCAGGAGTTCAGCTATTTTGTCCATGTTTGAACCAAAGCTGTACTGAGGTCAGAACTGAGTGACCCTACCAGAACCCAAACTGAGCATCAGTGAGCAGGTTACTGCTAAGCAAGTGTCATTTGATAGCACTGTTGATTTCCCCTTCCATCACTTTACTGATGACCAAGAGGAGACTGATGGGGCAGTAATTGACCAGGTTGGATCTGTCTTGTTTTTTTGTGTACAGGACATACCTGGGCAATTTTCCACATTGCTTGGTAGATGCCAGTGTTGTAGCTGTACTGGAACAGCTTGGCTAGGGGCGTAGCGTATTCAGTATTATTGCTGGAATATTGTCAAGACCCATACCCTTTGCAGTATCCAGTGCCTTCAGCCATTTCCTGATATCACGTGGAGTGAATCAAATTAGCTGAAGACTGGCATCTGTGATGCTGGGAATCTCTGAAGGAGGCCAAGTTGGATCATCCACTCAGCACTTCTGGCTGAAGATTTAAGCAAATGCTTCAGCCTTATCTTTTGCACTGATGTGCTGTGCTCTCCCATCATCGAGGATGGGGATATTTGTGGAGCCTTCTCCTCCAGTGATTTGTTTCATTGTCCACCACCATCCATGACTGGATGTGACAGGACTGCAGAGCTTAGATCTGATCATTGGTTGTGAAATTGCTTAGCCGTCTATCACTTGCTGCTTATGTTGTTTGACATACAAGTAATCCTGTGCTATAGTTTCTCCAAATGACACTCATTTTTAGGCTGGTCCTGGCATGCCTTCCTGCACTCTTCATTGAACCAGGGTTGATCCCCTGGCTTGGTGACCATGGTAGAGTGGGGAAAATACTGGGTCATTAGGTTACCGATTGTTGTCGAGTACACTTCTGCTGCTGCTGCTGGCGCACAGTGCCTCATGCTTGCCCAGTTTTAATTTGCTAGATCTGTTTGAAATCTATTCTATTTAGTATGTTGGTAGTGCCACACAACATGATTGAGGGTATCCTCAATGTGAAGACGGGGCTTTGTCCCCACAAGGACTGTGCGGTGGTCACTCCTACCGATATTGCCATGGACAGATGCATCGGCAGCAGGCAGGTTGGTGAGGATGAGGTCAAGTATGTAAGTATGTTTTCCCTCTTAGAACCATAGAACTGTAGAAAAGTAAACAGCACAGAAGGAGGCCATTCGGCTCATCCTGTCCATGCCAGCCCAAGGACACCCAGGTGCCCCTTCTAATCCTACCTTCCTGCATCTGGCCCATAGCCCTGCAGCTTACAGCACTTTAGGTGCAGATCCAGGTACTTTTTAAAAGAGTTTAAAGTTTCTGCCTCTACCACCAATTTGGGCAGCAAATTTTAGACACCCACTACCCTCTGCATAAAAAAGTTCTTCCTCATGTCCCCCCCTACACCTTCTGCCACTTATCTTGAATCTATGTCCTCTGGTTCTAGAATTCTCCATCAAGGGAAACAATTTTATCCTGTCCACTCTATCCATTCCCTATATAATTTTGTACACCTCAATCAAGTCACCTGTCAGCCTTCTTTGTTCTAAGGAAAATAATCCCAACCTATCCAATCTCTCCTAATAGCTACACTTTTCTAACCCTGGCAACTTCTTGTAAACCTCCTCTGCACTCTCTCCAGAGCTATTACATCCTTCCTGTAATGTGCTGACCAAAACGGCACACAATACTCCAGTTGTGATCTCACCAGTGTTTTATACAATTCCAACATTATATCTTTACTTTTATATTCTATACCTCTGCCAATAAAGGAGAGCATTCCATATGCCTTCACAACCCTGTCTACTTGAACTGCTGCCTTCAGGGACCTGTGTACTTGTATGCCAAGATCTCTCACTTCATCTACCCCTCTTAGTATATTCTCATTTATTGTGTGATCCCTGTAATTGTTTGACCTCCCTAAATGTATGACCTCACACTTCTTTATGGTAAAATCCATCTGCCACTTTACCATCCACTCCACCAACCCTTCTATATCGTTTTGGAGATTATGGCTATCCTCTACACTATACACTACTCGACCAATCTTTGCGTCACCTGCAAATTTCCCAATCGTGCCCCCCACGTTCACGTCCAAATCGTTAAAAAACAACACAAACAGCAAAAGTCCCAACACTGAGCCCTGTGGAACACCACTTGAGACATCCTATTGATTCCCTCACCACCTGCTGCAGACCCAGTCTAGCAGCTTTAGGACTCAGCCAGCTTGGTCTGTGATAGTGCTACTGAGCCATTCTTGGTGATGGACATTGATGGACACCCAAAGTACATTCTGCACTCTTGCCACACTCAGTGCTTCCTCCAAGTGGTGTTCAACATGGAAGAGTACTGATTCATCAGCTGAAGGGTGTGGGGTAAGGTGGTATGTGATAATCAGCAGGAGGTTTCCTTGCCCATATTTGACCTGATGCAAGAGACTTATAGACTCAGAGAGATCTACAGCACAGAAGGAGGCCATTTGGCCCATCGTGCTGGTCAACAAAGATCTGACCACACTAATCCCATTTTCCAGCACTTGGCCCATAGCCCTGGAGGCTATGGCAATGCAAGTGAATATCTAAATACTTCTTTAATGTTACAAGAGTTTCTGATTCAACCACCCTTTCAGGCAGTGAGTTCCAGACTTCCACCACCCTCTGGGTGAAAACATTTCTCTTCAACTCCCCTCATAGCCTTCTACCTCTTACCTTAAATCTATGACCCTTATTTATTGACCCCTCTACTAATGGAAAAAGTGCCTTCCTATCAACCCTACCTGTGTCCCTCATAATCTTATACACCTCTATCAAGACACCTCTCAATCTTTGTTGATCCAAGGAAAGCAATCCCAGCCTATCCAATCTTTCCTCATAGCTCAGGACCCGCCAGTCCAGACAGCATCCTGGTAAATCTCCTCTGCACCTTCTCCAGTGCAATCACATCCTTTCCATAATGTGGTGACCAGAACTGCATGCAATATGCCAATTGTGGTCTAACTAGTGTTTTAGACAGTTCCAGCATAACCTCCCTGCTCTTGTATTCTACG
Source organism: Carcharodon carcharias (assembly GCF_017639515.1). NCBI lineage: Eukaryota > Metazoa > Chordata > Chondrichthyes > Lamniformes > Lamnidae > Carcharodon > Carcharodon carcharias. The sequence continues at coordinate 88,228,382 of NC_054470.1, forward strand.
CCTCAGCTAATAAAGGCAAGTATCCCATTAGCCTTCTTAACCACCTTACCTACCTGCCCTCTACCTTCAGGGGTCTATGGATATGCACACCAAGGTCTCTGATCTTTAGTACTTTCCAGGGTCCTACCATTCATATTTTAACCCTTGTCTTGTTAGCCCTCCCCAAGTGCACTACCCTGCACTTTTCCTGATTGAATTCCATTTGCCACTGCTCTGCCCACCTGACCAGTCCATTGATACCTTCCTGCAGTTTATGGCTATCCTCTTCATTATTTACCACCCTACCAATTTTTGTGTCATCTGCGAACTTCTTGACCCCTACATTTAAGTCCAAATCATTTATATACACCACAAACAGCAAGGGCCCCAGCTCTGAGCCCTGCGGAATCCCACAAGGAACAGACATCCAGTCACAGAAACATCCATCTACCATCATCCTCTGCTTCCTGACTCTCAGCCAATTTTGGATCCAATGTGCCACTTTGTCTTGGATCCCATGTGCTCTTACTTTCTTAACCAGTCAGCCATGAGGGACCTCATCAAAAGCATTGCTGAAGTCCATGTAGAACACATCAAATGCTTTGCCCTCATCAACACTCCTGGTTACCTCCACAAAAAATTCTATCAAATTTGTCAGATGCGACCTTCCCTTAACAAATCCATGCTGACTATCCCTGGTTAATCCATGTCGCTCCAAGTATATGCTGTCCCTCAGAATTATTTCTAATAACTTCCCCACCACTGAGGTTAAACTGACTGGCCTGTATTTTCCTGGTCTATCCCTTCCTCCCATTTTTTAATAATGGGACAACGTCAGCAGTCTTCCAGTCCTCTGGCACCTCACCTATGGCCAGAGAGGATTTGAAAATTACTGCCAGGGCCCCTGATATCTCTTCTGTTGTCTCCCATCTCATCCAGGCCTGCGGATTTATCCACTTTTAAGGCCGCTAAACCCGCTAGTACTCCTCTCTCTCTATGTTAATTTCCTCTAATATTTCACAGTCTTCCACCCTGATGTATATACCTGCATCATCCTTTTCTATTGTGAAGTCAGATGCAAAGTATTCATTGAGGACTTCACCCATGTCTTCCAGGTCCACACACAGATTTCCTCCATGGTCCCTAATTGGCCCTACTTTTCCCCTAGTTATTCTTTGGCTCTTTTTATAGTTAAAAAAATGCTTTGGTCTTTCCTTTATCCTAACCACCAATGCTTCTTCATGCACTCTCTTAGCTTTCCTAATTTCCTTTTTAACTTCCCCTCTGCACTTTTTATATTCCTCTAAGGTTCCTGCCATATTGAGCCCTCAGTATCTGCCAAAAGCTTTTCTTTTTTCTTAATCCTAACCTTTATGTCCCTTGACATCCATAGCTCTCCGGACTTGGTCCCCACCTTGTCTTTATGGGAACATATTTGCCCTGTACTCTCATTATTTCCTCCTTGAATGCCTCCCACTGCTCTGACACAGTTTTATTTGCAGTAGCTGCTCCCAGTCCACTTGGACCAAATTGTATCTCATCTTAGTAAAATTAGCCTTTCCCTAGTTTAGAACTTTTATTCCCAGCCCAACATTATCCTTTCCATAACTATCCTAAATCTAGCTGAGTTATGGCCATTATCTCCAAAATGCTCCCCTTCTGTTTTGCCTTCCATTTGCCCGGACTCATTTCCGAATATTAGGTCCAGAACCCCCACCCTTGTTGGGCGTTCTACATACTGGTTAAAAAAGTTCTCCTTGATGCATCTTAAGAATTTTGCTCCCTCCCTACCTTGCACACTAAAACTATCCCAGTTAATATCTGGGTTGTTAAAATCCCTTACTATTACTGCCCTACTTTTCTTACACTTCTCTGAAATTTGATTACATGTTTGATCCTCTGTCTCTCCCTGACTGTTTGGGGGCCTGTAGTATGCACCCAGCAGCGTGTTTGCCCCTTTTTTATTTTTTACTTCTACCCATATGGCTTAATTTGATGAGCCCTCCAAGATATCATCCCTCCTCACTGCTATAATTGATTCCTTGATCAATATATTGCAACCCTCTTCCTCTTCTATCTCCCGCTCTGTCTTGTCTGAATACCCTATAACCAGGAATGTTGAGCTGCCAACCCTGCCCTTCTTTTGGCCAAGTCTCGGTCATAGTTAAGATATCATATTCCCACATGCCTATCTGTGCCGTCAGCTCACCTGTCTGATTCCTCAGGCTCCTTGTATTAAAATATGTTCCACTTAGCCTTGCAAAACTCACTTCTTTCATATCTAGCCTATGTTTCCTCTGCCTTCCAGACTCACTTACTAGTGTTTTAACTTCTAATTTTATCTCAGCTTCTCTCCCCTCTGAACTACTTTTCAGGGTCCCATTAACCTGCCAATTTAGCTTAACTCTGCCCCAACAGCATTGGCAAATCTCCCTGCACAGCTGTTGGTCCCGTTGCTGTTCAGATGTAATCCATCCAACTTGTACAGGTCCCACTTCCCCCAGACAGTCCCGATGCCCCAGGAATCTAAAGCCCTCCCTCCTGCACCATCTCACCAGCCATGCATTTATCTGCTGTATCTTTCAGTTCCTGTAATCACTACTGCGTGGCACTTCATGGGGGCCAGAGTTGATGTTGAGGACTTCCAGGGCAACTCCCTCCTGACTATGTACCACTGTGCTGCCACCTCTGCTGGCTCTGTCATGCTGGTGGGACAGGGTATCTGTGACATGATCTGTAAGATATGATTCCGTGGGTGTGACTTTGTCAGGCTGCTGCTTGACTAGCCTGTGAGACAGCTCTCCCAATTTTGGCACAAGCCCCCAAACTTTGGAGGGCCGACAGGGCTGGGTTTGCCATTGTCGTTTCCTGTGCTGAGGTCGACTAATAGACTTTTAATTCCAGATTTTTATTGAATTCAATTTCCACCATCTGCCATGATGGGATGCAAGCCCAGGTCTCTGGATTACCAGTCCAGTAACAATAGCACTAAGCCACCGCAATTCCACAACCAATGGATCAGATCTAAGCTCTGCAGTGTGAGGTAATGCATTTTGACAGAAGTGATGGGGAGAGGCAATATAGACTTAATTTTACAATTCTAAAAAGTGTACAGGAACAGAGGGACTTGGGTGTGCATGTGCATTGATCTTAGAAGGTGGCAGGTCATATTGAGAAAGTGATTAGCAAAGTATATGGGACCTTAGCCTACATAAATACAGGCATTGAGTATAAAAGCAGGGAAGTTATGCTGAACCTTCATAAAGGTTAGGCCCCAACTGGAGCATTGTGTCCATTTCTGGTCACCACACTTACGGAAAGATGGTCCTTGAGAGGGTGCAGAGGAGATTTACCAGAATGGTTCTAGGGATGGGGGGTGGGGAGGGAGGGAGTGGGGGGTTAGTTGCGAGGTTAGGTTTGAGAAGATGGGGTGGTTCTCTTTGGAGTAAAGAAGATTGAGGGGAGATTTGATAGAGGTGTATAAGATTTTGAAAAGCTCAGTTAAGGTTGACAAGGAAAAACTCTTGTCCTTAACTGATAGTTCAAAGGCTAGGGAAAACAGATTTAAGATTTTGGGCAAGAGGGAGAATGTGAGGAAGAACCTTTTACACAATGAGTAGTAATATGCTGGAACTCACTGTCCACAGGGGTGGTGAATGCAGAAACAACCAATAATGTCAAAAGGAAATTGGATGAGCATTTGAAGGAAATAAACTTGCAAAGTCACAGGGACTGAGCGGGTGAGTGGGTGTGATTGGATTGCTCCACGGGGAGCCACCATGCACTTCATGGGCTGAATGGCCTCTTCCTGTGCCGTAAACGAGTCTATATATTTGGATGCTTCTACAAATATGTTCCATCAGCATCATATTATGGTAGTGGCTACATTTCAAAAGTACTTCACTGGCTTCAAAGCACTTTGGAACATCCTGAAGTTGCGAATATTGCTATCTTTATGGAAATACTTCTTGTTGTCTTCTCATTGATATCCTTATTTTTACTTTATTCCACTGGTAATAGGTAACAGGGAAGGATATATAGCACCTTTGTAATATGGTGCATGATATAATATGCTCAAGGCTTCATCATATCTTCGGGTGATTTCCTTGGGTAGTTACAGGTCATAGATTTGTCTTTGCTTTGTTTCTCCCATCTTCTCAACAAAGTCAGCAGGTTGCAGAACATACAACAGTTTGAAAATCCTTTGTATATGAGACAATGTTAATGACTTGTTCATTTAATTTTCCCTCTGCATCAAAATCGGTGCATGGACTTTGAAAGTTCATTTTATTAAATTCTCAGTAAAGGTGCAACATAATCACAACTTATAGATACACTATTAGTCCATGAAAAAGAGCCTTGCTTTAATAAAGACATGCAATGTGATATGCATTTCCAAAATATTACATTCAGTCTAAGTAACTTCTGTCAAGTGCATTGGATGAGACAAGAGGTTAATTACTTGAAAGGGTGAATTATAATTAAACTCATCAATTAAGCCAATTGCCCTAGTTCTAATTTAATTAAAACACAGCCATTAAATTGCATAACTTCCTGCCTCTCCTGATGGAATAATGGAAAAGCTCTGTTAAATGACTTCGAGGAATCAACCAATCAAGAGCATTGAGTTTAGTGAATTATTTGTTACTGAACAATTTGCAATTTGCTGCATTGTACAACATATAAATCACCAAGTTTGAGGCACTCGATCCCTTGATTTCTAGACTGTTAATTAACTCATGGTTGCATGCATATTATAGGATGCTTTCAATTATAATTTTTTATACATGTGATCACAGTTAACTACATTCACATTATAATAATAGCAGAGCAGGATGAGAACAATATTATGATTGGGAACACAAAAGCTTGAAAATGCTTCGAGATCAATGAATCTTCATTTTCTGCCAAAGTGGATGGAGCAGACTGACCTTGAGTTCTGTGGTAAAATAACAGTTTCTGAGCATGGGTTCGTAAAATGTATGGGGGAGAAATTATTCCACGTCTTGGGATTAACCCAACCTGGCCTTCAGAACTGGCTACTTTTGTGAAGGTCCTAATCAACAACCTACATCAGGATGCCTAATTGACATCCACAGCTCGCAGTTTTACAAAAATGAGAGCCGAGATCCAATTTGGAGTGAGCCTCAGAAAGATGTATCTTGGTGTCTGCACCCAGCTCATAACCACTCAGTCAGCTTAAGTGTCAGATTTTGACCTCTTAAAACACACAGACAACAATTTTATTCATAAAAGTATACAGTATGTATCTTTCTGGACTATAGTTATTGTGGCAGTACCTTTAGAATTTGAGTTCAAGTTCCAGTCCTGGGCCTATCTATTTGGCAAGTGTAATACAAGCTTTGAACTCACACATTATAGGAAACTCTCCCAGGAGCAAATCCATATTGGAAGACTTCCCTGCAACTTCCAGCCCTCACCTGCTTTCAAAACAGCCACTTATCACATATTGGGGTCGGTAGGCATAGGATGCATAGGGAAGAGCGAAACTGAAGACCGCACCCTAGAGACCAAGTTCAGAGTTAATATAATTCCTTTCTGTTATTTCTTCTTCCTCTACTCACTCCAGCATGCAATTCACACATGCGTCAATTTTCTCAGACATTGCACCACTGACTGGAATTCACATATAGGTCTGAATTTTATGGCCTCATCATGGCTGGGATGAGGCTGTAAAATGGATTGAGCCATTCTGACTTTGGCGGAACCATAAAATCCTGCTGTCGTAAAAATAGCCGCTATGGGTGGAGTTTATCAGAAAATTATGGGTGCAATGTGAACGGTTTCTCATTCAACTGTTTGCTGTGTGTGAAGCTCCACAGTTTATAACCATGTGGGCACTGTTTGAAGAGATACCTCCAAGCTACCAATCTAATGTGTTTCCTTAGGCATCCTCCAAGACAGCCACATGTCCCAATGTCATTTTTAAAATATTCGTTCATGGGATGTGGGCATTGCTGGCTAAGAGGGCATTTATTGTCCATCCTTAATTTCCCTTGTGAATGTGGTGGTGTGCTGCCTTCTTGAATTGCTGCAGTCCATGTGGTGTCAGTACAACCACAGTGCTGTTCGAAAGGGAATTCCAGGATTTTGACCCAGCGGCAGTGAGGAACAGTTGTACAGGAAGAAGTACTTCATAGCATCCAGTGCCTCTCACTCCACCTGTCAGTAAGATTGAGACCATCCATTTTGCTGCCTCTGCTGCTTCTTTCCTTTCCTAGCCTGCCAAGCCAAACTTTCTCAAATGTTACCTCCTGTCATAGCTCCAAATTCGCTTCTCTTTCTAGTTTTTCTCCTATCTGTCTCCTCTCATGCCTTCCCCAAGCTCATTTGTTCATGAGACCACTTACTCCCCCATCAAACCTATTTCCACCAAACTGCTTACCATTCAAAATCCCTTCCTGGCTACCTGAGATTGTTAATAGTTCCTCCTCCTCTGATACAGTCTCCTTCCCCTTCAGACCTACGATTTGTCATGCTGTTAGTCCAGCACATAGGGCAGAATTTTATGTCCCGCAGGCAGGCGTGCACCTGACCCGATAGGGTGTAAAATAGCGTGCGATGACGTAGGGTGAGCATCCCGATATCATTGCGCACTGGCGCAATATTTTGGTTAGCGAGTACGCGCGAGGGTCAGCATCGTGCCCGCTGACAAGAGATCTATTAAGGCCATTATAGTTTTAATTGAGAGAGATTTTTTGCTGCCCATCCAATCTTACAGTTGGCGGGCAGGTGAATTGGCCAAGCGGCCTTTACATTTTTTATCAAATCTCATCCAAGGGCGGGATGAGGTTTCCGACATTAATTTTAAAAAAATAAAAATGTTTTGACATAATTTTTTTTATGTTTATGTTCATGTGAGTGAGTCCGATGTGGAGACATTTTTTTTCAGACTTTCAAAATCTTTACTTTTGATTTTAAAATTCTTCAGCTCCCTGAGGCAGCCCTCTTCAGCGCTCGCGCTCCTTCCGCCCCACCCCGGCAATACTGAGTCTTTCACGCTGGCTGGTTGTTAATTGGCCAGCCAGTGTGAAATCGCAGTCAGGGGCCGATCGTGGGTAGCGGACCGTTTCCTGGCCGCTCCCGGGCCCACCTGCCCGACGACTTGAAAATCCTGCCCATAGTATTGGATGACCAGAAGTTTTCTCCAATTAAACACTGGGGGCATAAAAATAAAAATAAAATAACAATTTTATCCCACTTCTTGCTCACTGATTGTGGCTGCACCAGACAGTTCACAACCTTGCTGTATTATTTGACCCTGAGCTGACCCTGTACATTCCCCATCAAGATCCCATATTTCCATCTCTAAGATTGTCTGTCTCTGTTCCTGCCTCACCATCTGCTACTGAAACTCTCATCCATGCCCTTGAACTCCATGCTGAACTATTCCAAAGTTCTCCTGACCAGCGTCCCAATTTGCTCCCCTTTCCAAAGTTTTTGTCCAACAAAAACTCTGCTGCCTGTATCACAACTTGCATCAAGTCACAATCGCCTATTATCTGTGCACTTATTAACCTACACTGGCTCCCAGTGACAACACCTCAGTTGTAAAGTTCTCATCCTTGCACTCAAATGCCTCCATTGCCTTATCCCCTTGCCCTCTCTGTGACCTCCTCTGGCTCTGCAACTCTCTGAGTTGCTCCTTAAAACCTATCTCTTTAGCTTTTGGTTATGTAGTAATTGTAGCTTTAGGGAATGTAGGGGCTGTAGCTTTAAGACTTATTGTACTGTGTAGTATCACATGACAGTGTAAATGAATCAGCCCTAAGCGTGGGGAAACTTAAACGGGGAGTTTGTGTCTAGTTGTGGTTCTTAATGGAAGCATGGAACTGCTGCTGAAGCAGTTCACTTTAAATAAATTTCATTGTTTCTCATGAGGAACCTGACTGGAAAACTGAGTCCATAACAACTTGCGATGAGGATAAATTGTTTCCGGCACTGTCCTTCGCTCAGTGAACGTGGGTAGCTTGTATTAAATAGAAGAAAGGGAATGCATGCCACTTCTTGGCAGGATCGACCTCTTCGACTCATCCACAGAGGATTGGAATGAATATATATGAATATATTTCTTTTTCCAAGTGAACAAAATAACGGTGGAGGGAAAATGGAAAGCAATGTCTGCAGGAGTAAAATTTATAACTTAATCTGTAGTCTAATGGCCCCAAATGTTCCTGATTTGAAGACCTTCAATGAAATGGTAGATCTCATAAAGGGTCATTTTCAACCCAAACTCTCCATAATCATGCAGGGGTTCAAATTTAATTCGAGTGCAAGAGCCCCGGGGGAGACCATAGCAACATACGTTCCGAAGTTGAAACAGCTAACTGAACATTGTGACTTTGGGGAGATCCTAAATGATAAGGGATCATTTGGTCTGTGGTGTGCATGATGATGTCACTCAACAATGGTTATTAGCTGAAGAAAATGTCAATTTTAAAAGAGCATTGGATATAGTGCTTGTGATGGCAAGCACTGAGCGGGATTCACAGGCCTTACAAGGTGTACAAAATCATGAAGTTTTCCAGTTGGGGCAGGAACAGACTGCTGGGTGTGGCACAAACTCCTCACTTAAGGCTCCCCACACTTAGGGCTGATTCATTCACCCTGTCATGTGACACTACACAGTACAATAAGACTTAAAGCTACAGCCCCTACATTCCTTAAAGCTACAGTTACTACACAACCAAGAGCTAAAAAGATAGGTTTTAAGGAGCAACTTAAAGAGAGATAGGGAGACAGGCAGTTTTAGACAGGGAAACCTAAAGCTTTGCATCTGGACAGCTGAAGACAGGGAGTCAGCCACGAAGCAGGAGACAGTCCCTATTACCTGATAAGTTAAAAAATATACAAGAGACAGATTAGCAGCAAATCTGAAAATGAATTGTTACCAATGTGGAAGTAACCATATCCCTGAAACTTGTCATTTTAAAGAGGTGGGCTGCCATTATTGTCATAAAAGTGGGCACATACTGAAGAAATGGAAAGCAACATTGAGACAGATTCCCGGCAGCAAACTAAACAGATCGAAGTACGTAATGTGGAAGAACCTGAAACTATTAATTCTGAGCTTTATTCTCTATTTAATGCGAATGTAGGGAAAACAGAGCTAATCACTGTTACTTAGCATGTCAATGGAAAACCTTTGATTATGGAAGTGGTTACTGCTGCATCAACCACTGTAGTGGGGGGAGCACACATTCAAGTATTTAAATAATATGGAGCAGACTTCAGCCAAATTGAAAACATATGCTGGTGAAGTTATACAAGTGAAAGGTATTGCCACTGTACCTGTTTATTACAAGCACTTGACAGCACAGCTCCCTGTGATTATAGTGGAAGGTGAAGGACCAAGCCTTCTAGGTCATGATTGGCTGAGGGAAATTAACCTTGGTTGGCCAAAAAGTTTTTCCTCACATCCCCCCTAAACCTCCTGCCCCTCACCTTGAACTTATGCCCCCTTGTGACTGACCCTTCAACTAAGGAGAACAGCTGCTCCCTATCCACCCTTGTCCATGCCCCTCATAATCTTGTACACCTCCATCAGGTCGCCTCTCAGTCTTCTCTGCTCCAATGAAAACAACCCAAATCTATCCAACCTCTCTTTATAACTTAAATGTTTCATCCCAGGCAACATCCTGGTAAATCTCCTCTGCACCCCCTCCAGTGCAATCACATCCTTCCTATGTGGCGACCAGAACTGCACACAGTACTCCAGCTGTGGCCTCACCAAGGTTCTATACAACTCCACATGACCTCCCTACTTTTGTAATCTATGCCTCGATTGATAAAGGCAAGTGTTCCATATGCCTTTTTCACCACCCCACTAACATGCCTCTCTGCCTTCAGAGATCTATAGACACACACGCCAAGGTCCCTTTGTTCCTCAGAACTTCCTAGTGTCATGCTGTTCATTGAATACTTCCTTGTCAAATTACTCCTTCCAAAGTGTATCACCTCACACTTTTCAGGGTTAAATTCCATCTGCCACTTATCTGACCATTTGACTATCCTGCCTATATCTTCCTGCAGCCCAAGACACTCAACCTCACTGTTAACCACCCGCCCAATCTGTGTCATCCACAAACTTACTAATCCTACCCCCCACATAGTCATCTATGACGTTTATATAAATGATGAATAATAGGGGACCGAGCACAAATGCCTGTGGTAAGCCACTGGACACTGGCTTCCAGTCACTAAAGCTCCTTCTGTTATCACCCTCTGCCTCCTACAACTGAGCTAATTTTGAATCCACCTTATCAAATTACCCTCTATCCCAAGTGCCTTTGCCTTCTTTATAAGTCTCCCATGTGAGAACCAGTTGGCAGAGAATATGTAGCAACGTTCAATATTCCAGGAGGAAGCCAGAAGATATGATCAGGAGACAGAAGAGCTGAAGAATTAGCTGAGTGAAACAAAAGAGGCATTAGAAGAAAAAGTCGTGGAACTTTCCAAAATGCAAGTGGGTGATGAAGCCATGGCCAGGGTTTTCCGGTCATCAGGTGGGCTCAGCGGGGGTGAGGGGCAGTGGCCATGAAACGGACTGCCACCCGAGATCAGGCCCCGACCACAATTTCGCGCTGGCTGGCCAATTAACGGCCAGCCAGCATGAAATGCACACTGAAAGGCTCAGCGCTGCCTGTGTGGGGAGGGAGGAGGGCGAGTGTGGAAGTTTGCAATTGCACGCGCATGTGTGCAATAAAAGCTCCCTGAGGCACAGAAATGTTTTTTTTTATTCATTCATGGGATGTGGGTTTCGCTAGCTAGGCCAGCATTTATTGCCCATCCCTAGGTGCCCTTGAGAAGGTGATGGTGAGCTTCCTTCTCGAACAGCTGCAGTCCATGTGCTGTAGGTACACTCACAGTGCTGTCAGGAAAGGAATTCCAGGATTTTGACCCATGACAGCAACCTCAGGGAACTGAAGATTTTCCAAATAAACAATAAAGAATTTTAAAATGTTAAAAAACATGTCCCCTCATGTGACTCTGTCACGTGAGCACCCGCCGATGAGCGCAATATCCTGCCCCATGGGTAGCTCAACCCCTAAACTGAACCAAGTTGAGATTTCGCCTGAGAGAAGTCTGACCGACTGTGAAGTTAAAGTGAAGGATGAGACTAAACTCTGTGGTAGACAGAAGAATGCAAGATGGAAGATGGTTCAGAAAAGACAATGAATGACCCTCCACAGTATTACAGGTTCAGCACCTTCAAAATTACTTACGAAGCGTCGCCTTTGTACGAGATTAAGCCTGGTACTTCCCAATTTGGAGGGGAAGGTAGAGAACAGTCAAGGGAATCAAGAAATGATTCATGATTTGCATGGTCATAAGCGAGAATTTACTATCAGTGAAATAGTATTTGTGCGAAATTTCGGTGGTGGATTGAGTTGGTTACCTGGTGTAATAGTTTCTGTGACCGGGCCGTTGTCGTACCACATAGAAGTGGAGGGCCGGATCACCCGAAAACATGTGGATCAATTGAGAAGAAAGGAAGTATCTCGACAAACCGATGTTCCACGTGTAACCATTATAGAATCTGTAGTCCCCATTGTGATTGATCAACCAAAGGTAAACATACTAGCCGTCTCTGTCAGAGTGGATAATACTGAACTGCCTATCCCTAAGGAGAGGTGATGGTGTTGTGGTATTGTTGCTGGACTAATAATCCAGAGACCCAGGATAATGCCATGGGGATCTGGGTTCAAATCCCACCATGGCAGATGATGGAATTTGAATTCAATGAAAAAAAAATCCTGGATGACCATGAAACCATTGTTGCTTGTTGTAAAAATACCCTTTACGGAAGGGAATCTGTACATATGACTCCAGACCCACAGTAATGTGGTTGATTCTTAAATGCCTAGCAAGCCACTCAGTTATATCAAACTGCTACAAAGTCAAAAAAAGGAATGAAACTAGATGGACCATCCGACATTGACCTAGGACCAGAAATGACAACAGCAATCACAGCCCTGTCAACCCTTCAAGGTCCTCCTTACTAACATCTGGGGACTAGTGCCAAAATTGGGAGAGCTTGTCTAGCCAAGCAACAGCCCAACAAAGTCATCCTCACGAAATCATACCCTACAGATAACGTCCCAGACTCCGCCATCACCATGAAACGGGGTTCATGAGGATGTCTTGCCCTACCGCCAGGTAAGACCCCAGCAGAGGTGGCAGCACAGTGGGGAGGAAGTTGCCCTGGGAGTCCTCAACATTGACTCTGTACTCCATGAAGTTTCATGGCATCAGGCCAAACATGGGCTGATTACATATGGCCCTCCCTGAGCTGATGAATCAGTGCCGTATGATTAAACATCACTTGGAGGAAGCACGGAGGGTGGGAAGAGTGAAGAATGTACTCTGGGTTGGGGACTTCAATGTCTATTACCAAGAGTGGCTCGGTAGCACCACTACTGACCGAGCTGGCCGAGACATAGCTGCTAGTCTGGGTCTGCGGCAGGTGGTGAGGGAACCAACAAGAGGGAAAAACATACTTGACCTCATCCTCACCGACCTGCCTGCCGCAGATGCATCACATTGAGGATACCCTCCATCGTGTTGTCTGGCACTACTACTGTGCTAAATGGGATAGATTTCGAACAGATCTAGTAACTCAAGACTGGGTACCCCTGAGATACTGTGGGCCATCAGCAGCAGCAGAATTGAACTCAAACGCAATCTGCAACCTCATGGCCAGGCATATCCCCCACTCTACCGTTACCATCAAGCCAGGGGATCAACACTGGTTCAATGAAGAGTGCAGGAGGGCATACCAGGAGCAGCACCAGGCATATCTAAAAATGAGGTGTCAACCTGGTGAAGCTATAACACAGGACTACATGTGTACCAAACAGCATAAGCAGCAAGTGATAGACAAAGCTAAGCAATCCCACAACCAGCAGATCAGATCTAAGCTCTGCAGTCCTGCCACATCTAGTCGTGAATGGTGGTGGACAGTTAAATAATTCTTTGGAGGAGGAGGCTCCACAAAAATCCCCAATCTCAATGACAGAGGAGCCCAGAACAGCGGGACAAAGGATAAGGCTGATACATTTGCAACAATCTTCAGCCAGAAGTGACGAGTGGACAATCTATCTCAGCCTCCTCTGAAGGTCCCCAGCATCACAGATGCCAGTCTTCAGCCAATTTGATTCACTCCACGTGACATCAAGAAACTGCTGAAGGCACTGGTTACTGCAAAGGCTATGGGCCCTGACAACATTCCGGCAATAGTACTGAAGACTTGCGCTCCAGAACTTGCCGTGCCCCTAGCCAAGCTGTTCCAGTACAGCTAGAACACTGGCATCTACCCAGCTATGTGGAAAATTGCCCAGGTATATTGTGTACACAAAAAGCAGGACAAATCCAACCCGGCCAATTACCGCCCTATCAGTCTGCTCTCGATTATCAGTAAGTAGCGGAAGGGGTCATCAAAAGTGCTAACAAGTGGCACTTGCTTAGTAATAACCAGCTCACTGACATCCAGTTGGGTTCTGCCAGAGTCACTCAGCTCCTGACTTCATTACAGCCTTGGTTCAAACATGGACAAAAGAGCTGAACTCCCGAGGTGAGGTGAGAGTGACTACCCTTGACATCAAGGCAGCATTTGACTGATTATGGCATCAAGGAGCCCGAGCAAAACTGGAGTCATTGGGAATCAGGGGGAAAACTCCTTGCTGGTCATACCTAGCACAAAGGAAGATGGTTGTGGTTGCTGGAGGTCAGTTATCTCAGCTCCAGGACATCACTGCAGGAATTCCTCGGGGTAGTGTCCTCGGCCCAACCATCTTCCACGGCTTTATCAATGACCTTCCTTCCATCATAAGGACAGAAGTGGAGATGTTCACTGATGATTGCACAATGTTCAGCACCATTCGCGATTCCTCAGATACTGAAGCAGTCCATATCCAAATGCAGCAAGACCTGGACAATATCCAGGCTTGGGCTGACAAGTGGCAAGTAATGACCATCTCCAAAAAGAAAGAATCCAACCATCGCCCTTTGATGTTCAATGGCATTGCTATCACTGTTTTCCCCTCTATCAACATCCTGGAGGGTTACCATTGACCAGACGCTGAACTGGACTAGCCATATAAATACTGTGGCTACAAGAGCAGGTCAGAGGTTAGGAATCATGCGACAAGTAACTCACCTCCTGCCTCCCCAAAGCCTAGCCACCATCTACAAAACACAGGTCAAGAACATGATGGAATACTCCCCATTTGCCTGGATGGGTGCAGCTCCTGGAACACTGAAGAAGCTGGACACTGTCCACGACAAGGCAGTCCTCTTGATTGGCACCACATCCACAAACATTCACTCCATCCACCACCGACGCACATTAGCAGCAGTGTGTACCATCTACAAGATGCGCAGCAGGAATTCACCAAGGCTCCTTAGACAGCACCTTCCAAACCCATGAGCATGACCATCTAGAAGGACGAGGGCAACAGATACATGGGAACACCACCACCTGGAGGTTCCCCTCCAAGTCACTCACCATCCTGATTTGGAAATGTATTTCCGTTCCTTCACTGTCACTGGGTCAAAATCATGGAACTCCCTTCCTAACAGCACTCTGGGTGTACCTACACCACATGGACTGCAGCGGTTCAAGAAGGCAGCTCACCACCACCTTCTCAAGGGCAACTTGGGATGAGCAATAAATGCTGGCCCAGCCAGCGAAGCCCACATCTCACAAATGATTTTTTAAAAATGTACCTGATGTTGCTGCGGTTCCAGAAAATGAAGATTGAGTAAGAGATTCTAAAGCCATGGAGCTACGGTGTTCCACCCAGATCAGGAAACCACCTGAGAGACTGAGCTTTTAATTTCATAACCTGTGTATATATTTGCAATGTCATGAATGTAATTGTTCTTGTAAATATAAATTGTAAAAAAAAATTGAAAGAGGGAGGAATGTAGCAACTGTAGCTTTAAGACTTATCGTACTGTGTAGTATTACATGACAAGTGAACAAATCAGCCCAAAGCGCCGGGAATCTAAAGGGGCGAGTTTGTGTCCAGTTGTGTTTCTTGATGGAAGGATGTAACGGCTGTTGAAGCCCTGTAAATAAAGTTCACTGTTTCTTATGAAAAATCTGTCTGCAATACCAAGTCCATAACATTTTCCCTATCCTAATTTCTCTTTATGTGGCTCAATGTTGTGAAAAACATTGAATGTTAAAGCAATGTTAAAGCTGCAGCATAACTGCAAGTTATTGTTATTGCAAAACAAATCCATCTACCTGAGGGAATTTAGACAGTTTAAGGAGGGCATACTGACTGAATCACACAATAATGGTGAGGAGATAGTTACAGCAGAGGAGCAGGAACCGATTAATTATTTTAGCTGCAGAGCCTAGACTTTGGACTTCACAAGGCCTGCATTTAAAAGAGGGTTGATGCCTGATCATTGTTTTAGGCACCCATTAGAGTATGCAAATAGATACCCTGTAAGATGCAGACACTGATTATTCGTGTCTGTGCACTTTCCTAAATTGCAGGCCACCATGGTGACCTTCACTGGGATTGGCAATATCATCCTTGTGATAGAGATCAGATTCCAACAGATGGCAAACATTCGTTACTGCCTCAACAATGAAATGGAGCTGTAGGGTCCCTGGTTTTGTGCATGGGCAATTAAAAAATGCAGTTTTCAAAAAAAATCTCCAGTTCAAGTTTCTCAAGGCCCTGAACATGTCTGGTCTTCACTCTCTAGTTGTACAGACACAATGCACGCTTCCTGTAAGAAAATTAGGGATTTGTGCAGGCACATTTAAATCTAATTTCCACCAATTTCAATATTAAATGAAACTCCTGCATATAATATACAAGAGCACCTCAGATCAGTGTAAAAGGCCAGCTGGAATCTTAAGGATGGAATTCTCCCATCTGGGACTAGGTCCCATGGCAAGGGCAGTGACGGGGAGTGTTTCCCAATGGGGAGGCTGACAGAAAATCCTGCGGAATCTTGTGTCCCCAGTATCATTAATTATGTAGTCAGGCATTTCCCGACGTCGAGCGCGCAGGGTGGGCTGGAAAGCACATGCCCTTCTGTCATATCTGAGTGCCAAATTTAAAAGGTGCCCAGACATCTAACTTACTAACAAACCCTGATGTGATGTCTGGAAGAGGAGGTGAAGGTCCAGCAACTCCTCCTTGTGCATCCTGCCTGACCATGTCGAGGTCAAGATGTATGTCCTGTACCCGGCTGATGGGAATAGGAGGCTGAGCAGGGAAACCAACCCTGCATGGGCGCAGGTTGCCGATGCTGTTAGTGCCAAGGCTGTACAGCGCAAGTCAGCCATACAATGCTGGATAAGGATGACTGACCTCATCCGCTCCGCCAGAGTAAGTGAAGCTTCAGCTGCTCACACTAACCACAATGAAACCAATGAATGTCATGGTGTAAAGGCCTTAGTGGCAATGGCATAAAGTCATGTTTCATAGCTCTACTGTAGTGCATCTGCTCTATGGTGGAATGACCACAGTGCCTCCCTTCACCCTTCCACATAGAGAGATTAATGCTGCCTGGAAGAGGGGGGGTGCGGAATGGTCTTAGGTGAAGAAGGCACCAGTAACCTTTGCAGATCAGATGCCTCCCTGAGCCTTATCTTCCACATGGATGGGCTCAGTGCTCTGGAGGGAGCTGACCCATAACCCTTCTGGAACTTGCAGAGTATTAATGCCATGCCACATTATCCAATGGGTTATTTCTAAGAGTGGAAGAATAAGAAATGAATGTGAAATTGCTATGCACAGATGGATGCAACATACAATTCCTCTCAAACCCATCTTCTCTGTTGCCTTTGACAAGAGAAATTGAGGCACCACCAGCAAGAATGGGAGAAGATGAGAGGGGGGCACCCACACCTGAGGGTTCTCACAGAGCTTGAAGAGAGGGCAGCCCAGCTGGCAGTTGTGGATTGGGAACGGGCAATTGGCGATGGGGAGCTTGGACTTGGGCCTCCACCCAGTAAGGATCCATGTATGGCATGGAAACCTGAGGGCCAAGTGTGCCTCCATGTTGGAGACAGCTCATGCTGTCATTTGTTCTCTCCTCTCTCACTTACAGGCGCCATCTCTTTTGAGTTTCAGAAGATTAAATACTGGTTTGATGAAAATACAAAAGAGTTCCATCCAGTGGCTTTCCCAGTGACTTTTCAAAGATGTCAAAGCCTCAGCCAGAGGATTCACTGTCACGGCTCAGCAGAAGCCCTAGCCTAGAGAGGAGCCAGGAGAGATGACAAAAGGAGAGATGTACACATGTAGGGGTATCACAGCAGACAACTGCACCCTCCACTAGCCCAGGGGCACACACCTCAGTGGGTATGAACTCTAGCATAAGAAGGGTCTCACACTCTGGTGTTCAGCGCAGGGACACCTCCGTGGCAGGAGAAGGCAAGGTCAGCCTAGCTCACTAGCACTTGGAGGAGTGCTGGGGAAGAGGCATCTGCGAAGTCCAAGTCCAATGACGGGCCTCTGGAATAGATCTTACAACTGATGGTGGAAGATCGGAGCATCAAACAGAGATATTGGAGGTCCTCAACAGGGTGGCATGTGAGTCAGAGGAGTGCTTCTGACTGCTGGTTGATGTAGTGGTGCTGACGTGTGCGCGTATCGTGGTCTCCAAGGGGAGGTTGGAGACGGAGATCCTAATCCAGCAGATCCTGCCAGAGATGTGCGCAGACCTGCACTCCATCATGGTAGCCATGGAGGATTTTTTGCAGTTGGCACACAAGAGGGGGATGAGGCACCTTGACCTCCCTCCAACTGCTCCGTCCCTCAAGGAGTCAAGCCAGGACCCTCAGGCACCCAAAGGGAGGAGGAGCGGCAACTGATTGCCCCGAGGACATCCACTCAGGAATTTAAGATGTTGCCTGGCCCTTCAAGATTCCTTCTGCTTGTGACCCCCTCAACCTCACCCTCTGTCACCACAGAGGGAGCAGTTGGCCCACAGGAGGACAGCCAATGGAAGCCAAAACCCTCCAGAGGATGGCCGCCAAAGTCATCCAAGGCAATGGGACCAGCTAGTCAGCAGGCTTCCTCCACCCCTGTTGCGGATGTCAGGGGAGCACCTAGAAAAAGAAGCATGCCAAGGAAAATAAATAAATATTGATCACAACTGGTTGCATGGGTGAACATTGTGGAGAAAGAGAGACAATTAGCAAACTTATGTAAATATAATCATTTTCACTTTTATAATGTCTGCTGTCTTGTTTCAACGTGATTCTTAAGGCTCACCGAATGCACCCCCTCCACTTCTCTCCTGCAGACACCCAAGCCCCCCAAATGAATCTACAGGGAATCAAGGATGTGTGGCAGGGCCTTTATGAGCCATATGCAAGCACTCTCCCATGCATGCTGAGCCTTCATCCATCAAAGTCTCATATTCCAGGTCCCTAGCATTGTCAATACTGCCTGCTGGGGTTTTCTCTCATTTGTCCAGTTGAGATGACCTGCATCACTGCCTACCCACTGACCCGACGCCTATGAAGTATCTCAGGATCTCCACCATGAGCTCTGCTTAGTTTCGAGCAGACCAGTAATGGTTGTAGTCACATTCTTTATGAGCTCTGGCACTATTTCCCCTCCCCAGTCACCCACACCCTTTCCCCTATTACCATTGACTGCACCCCAGCATTATGGTCGTCCTCCCTGCCATTACCCTCCAACCTGCTCCCTTCTCATTTGACAATGTCCAAGTCAATGTCCAAGTACTCTTCCTCCCCAAGATTCCTACCCCCTAACCATTCACCTGCTCGGCCTCCTTCTGCCCACTCCCTGAGTCCATGTGTATCACCGTGTCCCCACCAATGACCCTCACCGCCCCTTCACAAGACAATGTAGCACTCTCACCCCCCCATTCTATCGGCTCCCTCTGCCCCCTGTAACCTTCACCATTCCCTCATACCATGCCTACCCTGAGTTTGCTCCCTGAATTGACTCCACTGACTCCTGCCTGTGAGCCCCTTCACATCTAGACACCCCTTCACACCTGCACATAGCCACCTCCCTGCCCCCCACCCACTCCCCGCCACCTGGCACCCACCATGGCCCTTTCTACTCTCCGCCTCCATTCCACCTGCTGTCTTGGTACACCCCTTGTAATACCCTATACAGCACCCACAAACGTAAAAGCCCCCCTCTAGGCCTGCAACCCCCTTCCCAACTTTTTTAAACCACCCCCCCCCCCCACCACCCCCCCCCCCGCCATACAACAGACCCTTGCTGCCCAACCTTTAGCTCAAAATCTGAACGCATGGCAAAGTCCCTGGAAGAAGGTCCGATCCCATGGCAAAGCTCCAGGAGAAGGTCCGAAGCTTGAGTGAGGTCCCTGGAATAAGGTTCTAAGGATAAGCATGTCCCTGGAAAAAGGTCCAAAGCCTGAGCGAGGTTGCTGCGTGGAGAATTCCCGCCTTCTGGAAGATGCTTCACGGAAGACCCAAGTGAATGAAGCTCCACCCACAAGCTGACCAAGGCCTTCTTAAGGTAAGTCCTGACTTTTGCACACCACATTGGTTCAGCCATGTTCTGGACTGGCTTGTTTTCCCACTGGCATCACAGAGAATCGGGCATCATGGGAAGATTCTGGTCGGGCCTTCAACTGGATCCCATTAGCGCGATGCAACTCGGCTTCATGATCTCTGACAGGAATCATGACCACCACCATGGCGGGCAGTATCAGAAGATCCCACCATAATTTCACGATGGCATGAAACCAATTCTTAGACCTCCCACCATATTCTAACCCCGCCCCCCCCACCCACCATTGAACCCACCAACAGGGGCATGGGAGAATTCCACCCTAAGTTGCACATGATGATGGCAGGGATCTGGTTAAGGGCCTCTGCCTAGTTTTTCAGCCCTTGCTTGGCCATTTTGTGAAAGCATGAATAATCCCACTTGCTCTGGAACTCCACTGCCTCATGTGATTATGGATACTGTACTGTTAGTGAAATAGAGAAAAACAAATAGCTTTTAGAAATCTGTTGTTGAATTCAGATTTTCTGCTTCATTTCATTTGGGTTTGAAGGGACACTGTCACCTCAAGTGTGTTTACAGGCAGAACAGCTAGCTCTGAAAACACAGCTATAATTCTGCCATCTTGGTCACCAGGGAAGGCTTGCACTGCAGCAGATGCTCAATCCACTGCTATGAAAGCTTGTGTTGCTTTGCTTGTTTAATAATTTATGTAAATTTTCAAAAATTTAATGGTATACCCAGCTTTGGATGAAATGGCATCATCGATTGAGCTTATGTGCTGCTTTCTGTTTGCTGAGTGCAATGATTTAAAGACAAAGAGTGCTCTTTGAGTTCAGACATCACAGTAAAAACACTGATTTGTAAAGAAAAGTTGCAGACTTGAATATTCCCAACATACTAGGAACACTAGCATAAGGAAACAATTCCATGTAAAATTCACGGTCGAGATCTGTTTACACTGATCATACTGCATAAGCTTCCACGTTATTAAAATTGCTGGGTAATGCAGCATTGCTGCATTGATCCAATCCACGCTGAATGGTGAAGATCCAAGGGAGGTTATGATGAAAATTGGAAGGGGGGGAAGTCACAGCTGCATGGTCCCTACCAGCTCCTCCTGGCCTGTTATATGGGCCACTGGTGACTGACTGGCAGCTGATAGTCCATCTGCCCTCTTGGCGCAAAACCATTAAGCAGGCAGACTAAAGAGGGAGATAATATGAATTGGAATAAATTAACAAAAAAAACACTTCAAAAGTTCAAAAATGGGGCTTGTCATCACTGGAAAGTAATGGTCAAAGCATCTTTGTGTTGAAATAAAACAGAAAATGTTGGAAATACACAGTTGCATTAATATCTAAAACAAGGAAAGGCAGGTTGAAATCATTCCTTCGTGGCACTTCCATAAATGTGACACAAATTATGGCCTCAATATAATGGTGCTCTAAATGTCATTGAGCATTCCCCATAAATATGTACGTGGTAGATAAAAAATGTTCTACTTAAAGAAAAAGCTTTGTAAGCATTTGTTTTGCAGCACAGCACCATCCATTTCTGCAGCATTAACAACCTGGCTGCAGAGGTACTGGCTCCAAAACAGAGCTACAAAAGCACAGACAGTTTTATCATTCTCAGGAGAAGACGTCACTTTAAGAAAGCTGTGGAGGAGGGTGCCGTTCACTTCAGAGAGTTTAAGGCTGGAGTATGATAGATTCAATGAAATGGAACTTGCACAGAGGAGTTCAGTTTGTAGAAAAACTACAGATGTTTCCGTCTCCCTCACTATACAAATTCAAGATAAAGCCATGAGTCTAGAAGAACATTAATCACCATTTTTCTTGTAGGAGGTAGGAATTAAAATCTGTTATCCTGTATACAGTAAAGGCATCATTTTCTTTGCAACATTAAAAAATTTCAGGCCACTCTACATAATGTCAGAATCCATTTCCTTACTATGACAACACCTATGTTCCCATATCCATTGAAATAATATATTACATATGGACAGCATGAGACGGTTCAGCAGGTTCTATATTAGATTTAGACAATTGCTAGGATTGGGATTTTGTGAAATTCTCTTCCAGTTCAGCTTCCAGTTAACTCTCTTCCAATTCTCAAGTTTAAAAATTATTTTGTGGTTGGTTCACACTTCTCTCCTGTTGATTGAAGTTTCTCACCAACCCAATAGACTGCAATAAAGGTGTTTTTCTCCCTGCTGGCTTTGTAAAAGTATGTTTCAAGGAATACATTGCCTTTAGTGATTTTAAGGACTTTATACTGAGTGGCCTGGATTGTCCACTTTAGAGTAGAGTTTTAATGGGACTATATTACTATCTGCCTCTCCTTTTTTATCTCAGCCTGTCGTGTTGTTATAAAGATATAAAGGCACCAATTACTCATAAGGGATTGGGTAAACAAATTTATTTAGAAAATGCACATGAAAACATTTACACATAGGTATAAAGCTTGAAGACACCAGCAGCAGAGCTGTGCGTATGTGCTCTGCTCAAAAGCAAAGGTAAAACTAAAACTGACGCATGACACACTTCCCTTCTCACGAAGCAACACTGCTATCCCTTAAAGTCATATTACAGCACAGCCCATATTTATTTTTGGGGGGACAAGACTCTTTGAAATTATATTGTAGGTTCCCACTTGGATTCCTCACTTCAACAGGATGTCTGCCCACTCTGAGTGGAAGAGGATACCAAAGATCCGCGAGGAAACTTAAAAAGGCAGAAGTGACCCAAAGGTAGGAAAAAAGATTTCTGTTGAAGATCTCAGCCTAGTCAATGGGTCTATCTGCAAGGAGAAGGCCTTTCACTCCATTCAAGTAATAACTTCCCTTCATTATCAGAAATAAATCTGATTGTCTATTAAACCTATTTTCAGTACCAACTTCTGTGGCCTGTTTTGATAATTTATTCCAAATTTTACTCTTTGGATGAAAACGTTCCCCTCACTTTTATTATTGTTTTTTAACTTGTTCTCCTGCTATTTGAAAGCATCAACATTGTAAAAGGTTTGCATATAAAGTCAATTTTCAAAAATTTTATATCTCTTTTCCAAAGAAAACAACACCAATTTCCTTTAACCTTTCTCTTACAACTTAAATTCCTGATCTATGGAATAATTATTTCTCACCTCTACTCTCTCAAAGGCAATGGTATCCTTTATGTTTAAGTAAGCAGAATTATCAGCAGGTTCCAGATGGAACATAGAAAGATATCTGTCAAGCTTAAGTAATAAAAAGTAAACATCTGTATCGAATCTGAATATAACAACTGTCTCAGAAGATTCTGGAACTCAT
Source organism: Carcharodon carcharias (assembly GCF_017639515.1). Classification (NCBI taxonomy): domain Eukaryota; kingdom Metazoa; phylum Chordata; class Chondrichthyes; order Lamniformes; family Lamnidae; genus Carcharodon; species Carcharodon carcharias. The sequence goes on from NC_054470.1 coordinate 88,251,185, forward strand.
ATCTAACTGTAATCAGAAGTCTTGAGGCAAATGTGCTAAGAATCACTTAAAATATTTCCTTTGAATAAATCTATTCTTTTAAAGCAGTGCAATAACTTAAGTACAACAACTTTTGATTTATCATGGTTTATTGGACAAATTAGGTCAAAAGACACCTGTGTGTGGAGGTAGAAGATGTGGGCATGGTTCTTAAAAAATACTTAGCACCTATGTTCACAACAGAGGGAATGATGCAGACATTGAAGCTAGGAAGAAGAGTGTGAAATATTGGATGGGATAAATATAGTGAGAGAGGAACTATGAAGGGGCTTAACAACTTTGAAGTAGATAAATTGCCAGGCCTGGATGAGATGTATCTCAGGGTGCTAAGAGAGGCAAGGGAGGGAATAATGGATGCTCTGGCCATCATTTTCCAATGTACAAGTGTAGCGGAGGACTGAAGAACTGTTAAAGTTGTACCATTCTTTAAAAAGAGTGGAATAGATAGACCAAGTAATCATAAGTCAGTCCGACCAATGTGTTGGAACAGAACATAACCCTGTATGTTTTTATAAAATATATTTTTATTGCTATTTCTTAATTTTAAACTGGACATTTTGGCTGAATAAAGGCCGTTAAGATGGCTGATCCCCCGTCTGTGAGTCACCAGACTCATATGGAGTCAAAACATTAACTCTGTTTCTCTCTCCACAGATCTGCTGAGTTTTTCCAGCATTTTCTTTTTTTATTTCAGATCTCAAGCATCTGCAGTATTTTGCTTTTATAAAATCCTTTGCTTCTTTGTTTCAGGAATGTTACACCTCATTAAGTAGCTTCCACCAGACCACCTGGGGAATGCACAACCCAACTTCAAAGGGCGCTACACGAAGGCTATTTAATTTGAAAAACCACATTTGCTACCGGAATCTGTGAATCTATGAAGACTTCCCAAACACCAGGCCCTCAACAAATAGCACCTCTTCCAACCTATAATGACTGAGACATTATCAGCCTGGAACAGAAAGCTAATTTCCGGACACTGGTTAAATATCCTTTGTTGAAGACAAGTTGGAGAAGTAAGTCACATGACTGGCTTGATGAACAGGTTAATATTGTCTTCCTGAGCTGCAAGCTCCAGTCTGTTGTTTAACATCTGACTGGTAGGCTACACCGAAGCAAGCCCTGCCCAGGTTGGGCAACTGGCCCCTACCTAACCTGACTCTGCTGGAATGTTTGTACCATCACCTACAAAACTGATTCATCTCTGCATGCCTACTTCATCTTATAATGTCAACACCATCATAAAAGCAAATTTTAAAAGCCAGTTTTGAGCCGACTAACCTCCGTGAGGGAATTTTTCATTGGACTTTGATTCCAGACTCTGGAAATCACATGAGCCAATATTTTTTTTCTCTGAGGCCTCTATACTGTAAAACCTTCTTTGCTCTATCCATCTCTTTACTGTGTGTGTGTGGAGGGCAAAGTTGCGGACCCTTCTTTTCGCGGTTTTTGAATGTATGCAATAAACTAACCTTCTGAGTTAATCCTACCTCAAGCTTGTTGTCGGTTATTAGTAGAAATCAGATCACACTAAAACCAGGGTTGTTGGGAAATCAGCCACCATTTATTAAGAATAAAAAACAATTCAAAATACCTTCAATTTATGGACAGGTGGTGAGAGGAAAAATCAGTGCTGTTGGAACTGACAGCCCACCCCCACCTTTATCACACATTCCTGTCCACTAACACTGACCTCAGTGGTAAGCAGATCATTGGAAAAATTCTGCAGGATAGTATAAATTGTCATTTAGGAAGGTGGAATTAATCAAGGCAGCCAGTATGGATTTGTTAAGGAAACCTCATGACTGACTAAGTTGATAGAAATTTTTGTAGAGGTAACAAGAAGATAACAAAGAGGTCAATGAGGCTAGTGCATTTGCTGTAGTCTACATGGATTTCAGCAAGGTTTTTGACTAAGTCCCACGAGGCAGATTAGTCAGAAAAGTAAAAGCCCATGGGCAGCATTTTCCCCTATTGGGGGATTGTGTGGGAGTGGACAGGTTCCCGATTGGCACCCCTGGTTGGGGCGTGCTGCCATTTTACGTGGGCGGACCAACTAAGGCCCACCCAGTGTGACATCCACCCGGAAGCATTGTGCGCTCCCTGTGTGGGCGGGGAGGGGCGGGGATTCCCTGAGCTGGGAGTATGCTCCTTTGCACATGCATGCAAAAGAGCGCACAACAGATCCCCCTGAGGCAAAGTGCTGCCTCAGTGAGATAAGTGTTACTTTTCAAAAGTTAATAAAGGATGAGAAAAATTTTATTGACATGTCCCCTCATGTGACACTGTCACATGAGCTGGGACATATCAATTACTTTTATTAAAAATGTAACACAAATTTTAAATCCCTCATGAAACCTCATCCAGCCCGTGGTTGAGGTTTCATATTTTTTCTGAAGGCCGCCTGGGTTGACTGCCCGCCAACCTTAAGGTTGGACGGGCAGATCCATTAATCATTTTAATTACTTTTTTAATGGCTTTCATAAGCCGTTGACAGGTTGGCGGGCGTGCAGCCGACTCGGCTGTATGCCTTTCGAACTGAAAATCTAAATGATGCAGGGTGACATCGGGACAAATGCCCAACATCATTTTATGTGTCGGCGAGCGGGCCCCGCCCCTGCTCTTCAACCAGAAAACGCTGCCCCATGAGATTCAAGGGCAAGAAACAGGTTGGGTCCAAATTAGCTCAGTGCTAGGAAGCAAAGGTTAATGGTTGACAGGCATTTTTGTGACTGGAAGGCTCTTTCCAGTGGGTTTCCACAGGGCTCAATGCTAAGTCTCTTTCTTTTTGAGGTACTTACCAATGATTTAGAGAAAAATTTAGGGGCATGATTGAGAGGTTTGCAGGTAATATAAAAATAGGCTGTGTGGTTGATGGGAAGAAAACTGTAGCTTGCAGGAAGATATTAATCAAATTGTTAGATGGATAGAAAAGTGGCAAATATAATTCAATCCAAAAAAGTGTGACGTAATGCATTTGTGGATTCCAAACAAGGCAAGGGAGCACACAATAAATGGTAGGATACTAAGAAATGTAGAGGAACAGATTCCTTACGGTAGTAGAACAGGTAGATAAGACTGTTAGTAGGCTTTGAGTAAGTTATAATAGGACAGTACAAAACACTAATTAGGTCACAACTAGCATACTGCATACATTGGTCACATTATGAGGGGCCTAAATAGAATGGATATGAAGGACCTATTTCCCTTAGCAGAGACTTCTATTACCAGTGGGCAAAGATACGAAGATTAAATAAAGATAAAGAAGGATTAGAAGGGGAGCTAAGGAGAAACGTTTCCACTCAGAGAGTGGCAGGGGGTTGGAACTTACTGCCCGAAAGTGCTCCAGAGGCTGAAACCCTCATTTTGTTTAAAAAGTACTTGGATATGCACGTGAAGTGCTATCACCTCCAAGGCTACGGACCAATAGCAGGAAAGTTAGATTATGCTGGATAGCTGTTTCTCAGTCAGCACAGACATGCTGGACCAAAAGACCTCCTTTTGTGTTGTAAATTTTCTCTGATTCTACATTTTTATTTATCTAGGCCGCAGGCCATTGTTCATGATGGGATGTGTCCACCCAGGGCCTATCACAGGATTAGGTGGGAATCCTTTAATTTAAATATAAAGGCAGGGTTTTGACCATCGATTGGGTTTGTGCAGAAATCATACTTAATTTATGAGTATGACAGCTTTCCAGATCATTCAGACCATGGTTCATACTGGTAAAAGTCATTGCTTCAGAGAAAGCATTTGAATGTAATATCGCACCACCCTACATTTGGTTATAGCATTACATGTGCGATATTGAGGATTATTACCCACTCCTTCAGGCCACTGTACAATTTTCATTTACTGGTATAAAGTCAACAGCTGAATGGAATTTAAAGTCACATCCACATTTCAATTTATCAGTCTTGGTAGTTTAGGAACAGTATGGGTGCAAGAACTGCATTTTCTTCCTTAACTGTTTTCACATTCTTAAAAGCTAATAAATGTTGCCAGGTTGAGGATATAAATTCAACCTAACCAGAATGGAATTGGATCAGGCAATCTGTGGAAATACATTTTTCACAGAAGAGCTCTGTTTGTGCTGAGAGTTTTCAAATGGTTAAAATTATCCATGAAAAAGGGAAAAAAAACAAACATACAGAGGCCAGAATCTCCAGGGAATTCAATTTGGACTGCATAAGCCCATGTGTGATATGTATAAACCATATCACTACGGTGTGCTGTCACTTTGAGTTGAGCCATATTAAAGTTCAGAGTGCTGGAGAGAATCTCTGATTAAAAATATCTTTATAAGACTTTTGCAATATCTTAGAGCTTGCTGGAGTGATAGTTAATTAGCCTCTGGTAGCCTGTTACTGAGGCTACAGGAAGTGCACTTAAATTTTTCTGTCTAGAAATTCTGCAACTTATCCAAGCCAAATATCTGCTGGCTTGTTATCTTTTGAGGGTTAATTTATTTAGCATTTTTAAGAATTCTGTCACTTAACATAGCCGAATTTGTGCTAGGTTGCTGGCTTAATAGCCTGTGAAAATACATAGACACTTTGATATTCTTTATGGTTGCTTGCCTTGCATTTTACAGCAAAATATTTTCCACTAGTAATTGGTTTGTTCTATGTGGTTTATTTAAGTTCTTGTGAAACAATGGTTGCTGACAAAGTATCTTGAAAATCAATAATACAAGCTCACATTGTGATCCTGAGTGAATAATGGCAAGTGCTTGAAGAAGCAATGGTTAGCTGCATTTGTTGTAGCATCTGTAATAAAGCTGCAAATCTCCTTTCATCAACAGAACAATGAACCAAGAGTCTGAAGATACATGTCACATCCTGAAAGACAAAGCCAGTTTTATATTTTGGGTGGGATTCCACTTCATAACCACTTGTTGTAGAAACATGTTTTTACTCATGTCGCTTCTGGTTCTTTTGCCAAACGTCTTAAATCTATGCCCTCTGCTTTTCAGCCCTTCAGCCATTAGAAACAATTTCTCATTACTTATCTAAACTTTTCATGACTTTAAACACCTTTATCAAATCTCCTCTTGACCTTATCTACTCTAAGGAGAACAACCACAGCTTCTTCAGTCCACCCATTTATTCATTCCTGAAACCATTCAAATAACTCCTGCCTCTACCCTTGCCAAAGCCTTCACGTTAAAGTGGAAGAAGAGGTTTTGAAATTGTGTATAATACAGGTAAGTGTTACTGGCAGAGTCGGCTACATGTATTATAAGATTTGTGACCTTTTAATCACAATAAATTCTGAAATCCTCATTATACAGCCGGTATTTTAAATGATGAAGAATGTGCTGATTGTCAGTGTGCGAAGAAGAAAAGGGAGCATGGCCTTGTCTGACTAGGTCAGTTCCTTGAATTTCTTGCAGCATTTGTCATAGCCAGTGTACCTCCCATCTCATGGCATAAAAGACTTTGGGCGGAATCACTCCAGATTTTCACTAAGTGCGGTGGCGGGCAGGAAAAGGGCCATTTCACCCGCCAGCTGCAATGGTGGGTTTTTGCGCTGTATTGTCCCAATCCCTCCTCGTGAATCATGCATCCCCAGCAAACACGCCATTTGGCTGGCAGGCAGCCTCCAATTCACCCATCATTCCGTCACCTTGTCGCTTCCTCACGCCAGATGCCACATTTAAAGTGCAACTGTGTGCAAACCCCTTCAGTGGCTCCAGCCCAGGACTGCTGCACAGAAAACATGGCCCCAAAAGGCAAGAAGACTGCAGCCCCCCAATTCAGTGACACATCCCTGGGACACCTTCTGGACATCATTGGAGCCCGTTGCAATGCCCTCTACCCTGACCCTGACCGCATGAGGCCCATCAGTGTCACCAGTCTGGCTTGGGAGGTGGTGGCAGTGGTGGTCAGTACCAACACTGCACAGAAGAGGTTCGCAATCCAGTACAGAAAGAGGATGAAAGATCTCATCCATGTTGCCAGGGTATGGCAACCATCTCATCACTCTAAACTCACACACTCACAAGCCCATCACACATTTACTGGCATCTCACTCACTGCCAGCTCAAGGGACATCACTGCTCAATCTCTCACGCACACCCTTACATCTCCTCTGGAGTATGCCTCCTCAGCACTTACCATCTTGAGGCCACTTGCACAGATCAACATGTGCCCTCACACACACCCTGGGGTACCCCCCTTCCCCAGTAACGCCCCAGCCCTGCAACCTCTTCCCTTGCCTGGGGCTACATCTCCCCCCTTGCCCAAGCAAGCCAAAGCCCTGCAGCCATTGAAAAGCCTCCCCATGCCTTACAGCATGTCTTGTAAGTAGAGACCTGTCAGTGAGCCCCCCCTAAAAGTGATGTGGTGCTGCCTGCACAGCCTGGCAATGAAGACTGCAAGTGCTGCCCGAAGAAAGGCAGGCAAACAAGCTTCAAAGTCCGAAACAAAGTGCAGCTCGCCAGGTGCATGTTGCTTATGTTCAGTTGTGAAACACGTCAGCATGCCCAGACGAATGATTCCAGTGAGCTGGGCTTTTAATGATACACATATGTATTACAACAAAGTTCCCAATGTGCAAAGGCAGGAAACGTGGCCTGCCATTGACCGGTGGAGTGGACAATTACAAACTGGTTTCACGTCGTTACGAAACCGATTTTTGGCCTTCCCACCATATTGTCCACTCATGCCATATTGTCCATGATGCCAGACACCAGTGAGCACAGAAAATTCCACCCTTTATTTGAATATTCCATCCATGGAGTCCTAACATTTTGGCACTCCTCTGTCGCATCCACTTCAAGAAAGGTTTGGAGATCTGAATCACTGAAATGGCGCACTCTTCTTTGGTTCAGGTTTCTAAAGTTACAGTCACCAAATCAGACTTTCGTCAATTTTTCAGATGTTTCAGAAGACCAAGGAAGTTAAAAGCATGACTCTGTTATATTTAATTAAATTGAAGGAGAATTCTGGTTATCATGCTTGTGATAGGGTGCCACATGCATTGGTACATTTTACAGTAAGCCTTTCTTCATGTCCGCACCAAAATAATAAAGTTGACCAGGAGGATGTGTAATCACAGCCCAAGTTTGATCTTTTACTGATTTGAGATACACATATTCACACTTTTTAGTAGGGGGGTCACTACATAATAGTCTTTCCCTCCTTAGATACCTCTGATCAGAGCACTTAATCAGGAATCAAATCTAGTTCCTTTCTTATCCATGTGCTTCAGCATTGTATCAGGCCCATTGCATCATCAGACGTGCTCAGTGTGAAGTATTTTAAACATCTCCTCTTCTTTTCCTTAATGTTAAATAACATTCAGTGGAGGCATCAAAGAAATAGAAGCCCTGATTTTAAGCCTTCCTGCCTGGTGTATACAGTGCAAGTCAAGTCTTAAAATGGTGGCCAGCCATTTGATGCTGTATTCCACCATTATTTTATCTCATGGGTTTTGGGCCTCAGGCAGATTGAGGCCTCATTAAGTTCTTTTTTTTTTATCTGTTCATGAGATGTGAGAGTCGCTGGCAAGGCCAGCATTTGTTGCCCGTGCCCAATTGCCCTTGAGAATGTGGTGGTGTTGCCTTCGTGAATGATAGCAGTTTATTTGCTGTAGGTAAACCCACAGTGCTGTTAGGGTTGAAGTTTCAGGTTTCTGACACTGCAACAGTGAAGGCACAACGGCATAGTTCCAAGTCAGGATGTTGTGTGACTTGAAGGAGAACTTGCAGTTGGTGGTGTTCTCAAGTATCAGCTCTCTTTGTCTTTCTAAGTGGTAGAGAGCATGGATTTGGAGGTGCTGTTGAAGGAGGCTTGGCAAATTGTTGAAATGTCAAGATCCAATTATTAAGAGCCAGATGGGATTTAAATTCAGATCATGCTGCAATGTTCAATCCGAAAGTCCCCTCTGGAACCCTAAGGAATCCTTGGGCCTCTCCTTCATTGACCATTACCATGATAACTTTAGACCCTCCTTCAGTTATTTTGTTGGGAACTGTTTCCTTGAGTCAATGCCAGATCATTCGAGACCCCAAGAACATATAGTTGTCCTCCAACCATGCAATTTCCCACTCCTACTATTGGCTATCATTTCCTTTCCATCGAGAGAATAATGTAAGAAACTAAAATGAAGCCCATGAGTTAAAATAGCCCAGGCCTCACACTAGCACCATGATTGGAGCTTCCATCCTGCCCCAACTTTTGCATGCTTCGTTCCCAACCCAGGTTAAAATTGGGACTAGAATACCTGCCTGGAATTGATAGTTATAACAACGATAACTTCTATTTACTTTGTACATAAGAACGAAGAAAGAACAAAGAAAAGTACAGCACAGGAACAAGCCCTTCGGCCCTCCAAGCCTACGCTGATCATATTACCTGTCAAACTAAATTATTTTGCACTTCCGGGGTCCGTATCCCTCTATTCCCATGCTATTCATGTATTTGTCAAGCTGCCTCTTAAACACCACTATTGTACTTGCTTCCACCACCTCCTCTGGCAGCGAATTCCAGACAATCACTACCCTCTGCATAAAAAATTTGCCCGCAAATCTCTAAAGTTTTCTCCTCTCACCTTAAATCTATGACCCCTAGTAATTGACTCTTCCACCCTGGGGAAAAAGCTCCTGACTATCTAAACCGCTCATGCCACTCATAATTTTGAAGCTTCTATCGAGTCACCCCTCAATCTCCGTCGCTCTAGAGAGAACAATCCGAGTTTCTCCATGCTCTCCTGATAGCTAATAACCTCCAGACCAGGCAGCATCCTGGTAAACGTCCTCTACACCCTCTCCAATGCCTCTATATCTTTTTGGTAATGTGGCGACCAGTGAAAAGATACTGAAAAATCCAAAATGGCATAAATAGGTGAAAGGAAATGAACCTATTTATTTGCCCTCAGAACACTGGAAGGAGTTGCTGGGCAGCTATACCTGACAAGTGATATCAAATTACTTCTGAAATTTGCCAGAAAATCTTGGATGCAGCTAGTGAATCTGACAGACCAGCTCTCATTCCTGAGCTGTTGGCAGCTCTTATACTTGGATCCACAGATGCGCCTTGAATATGATGGATACCCAGTACAAGCAAACGTAAAAGTACTTAACAACCATACCCGTACAAACCAGGCTTTAGCCGCACTTCAGAAATACTCCTTCTGGACAGCGTTTGGAAGAGAGTATGAAATCACTCCCAACACCTTCTATGATAGCCATCGAGCTGAAGAAGACTTGAACCACAGGGTTATTGTCACTGGAGATCTTGGTGTCCCACATGGCACCTTGTTTCAGGCACCTCTGCCTATTTGTAAGGATGAAAACTCCAAGGAAAAGCATCCTCGGGCATCATCTGACCACTCAAGTCAACAGCCCACTTGTTAACTTAACGAGCTATAACTAACATGAGAGATTAAGAGAAGTGGCTAAACACATGGTCAGAGATAGATTTTTAGTAGATATTTAAAGGTGAACAGGTTCAGAAGTATAGGAAGGTACTTCAGAGAATAGTAGCAAAATATCTGAAGACAGTGTATAAATGCTTGGTTAGGTGAAGGAGGGATGCAGAGAAGTCTGAATTCAATAAAACAGTGTTTAGAAGGGGTTAGAAGTAACAGAGCTAGAGTGACATGAGGACATGGAGGAATAAACAAGAGGATAGGAATTTTAATTTTAATGTGTCGGTGGACTGGGAGGCATGGAAAATGATCATGGAAAAGTTTGAGGACTAGGTGGGGCTTCGTAAATACAGCAGAGTTTTGGACAAGTTGAAAGATGGGAGAGCAACGAGTAAAGCATTTGTTTTATTCGTTCACAGGATATGGGCATCAGTGGGTAACCCATCCCTAATTTCCCTTGTGAGGGCGATAGTGAGCCACCTTCTTGAACTGCTGCAGTCCATGTGGTGTAGGAGCACCCACAGTGCTGTTAGGGGAGAGGTCCCAGCATTTTGAGCCAGCAACAGTGAAGGAATGGTGATATAGTTCCAAGTCAGGATAGTGTGTAGCTTGGACGGAGCTTACAGTTGGTGGTGTTCCCATGCATCTGCTACCCTTGTCCTTCTAGGTGGTAGAGGTCGTGGGTTTGGAAGGGACACTTAAAGGAGACTTGGTGAGTTACTGCAGTGAACTTTGTAGATGGTACACTTTATTGCCACTGTGTATCTGTGGTGGAGCGAGTAAATGTTTAAGATGGTGGATGTGGTGCCATTCAAGTGGGATGCTTTGACGTGAATGGTATCAAGCTTGAGTCTTGTTGGAGCCGTACCCATCCAAGCAAGTGGAGAGAATGCCATCACAGTCATGCTTTCACCGTGTAGATAAAAGACAGGCTTTGGGAAGCCAGGAGGTGAGTTACTGTCAGTAGAATTCTCAACCTCTGAGCTGCTCTTGCGGCCATAGTTTTTATATGTCTTCTCCGGTTCAGTTTCCGGTCAATGGTAACCCTCCAGGATGTTGATAGTGAGGAATTCAATGATGGTAATGCCACTGAATGTCAAGAGGAAATAGTTAGATTCTCTCTTGTTGGAGATTGTCATTGCCTGGCACTTGTGCGGCGCAAATGTTACTTGCCACTTGTCAGCCCAAGCCTGAATATTGTCCAGATCTTGCTGCATATGGTCACAAACTGCTTCAGTATCGAGGAGTCACAAATGGTCCTGAACATTGTCCAATCATCAGCGAACATTCTCACTCCTGACATTATGATGAAGGGAAGGCCAATCATGAAGCAGCTGAAGATCATTGGGTCTAGGACACTATCCTGAGGAACTCCTGCAATAATGTCCAGCGGCTGAGGTGATTGATTTCCAACAACCATAACCATCTTCCTTTGTGCTAGGTATGACTCTAACCAGTGGAGAGTTTTCCTCCTGATTCCCATTGACTTAAGTTTTCCAAGGGCTACTTGATGCCACATTTGGTCAAATACTGCCTTGATGTCAAGGGCAGTCAATCTCACTTCACCTCTTGAGTTCAGCTCTTTTGTCCATGTTTGGATGAAGGCTATAATGTGGCCAGGAAACAAGTTGCCCTTGGATGCAAATTGAGCATCAATGAGCAGGTTATTGTGTCAGTGACTTTGCTGATGACTGAGAGTAGACTGCTGGGATGGTAATAGGCCGGGTTGGATTTGACATGCTTTTTGTGGACACGACATATCTGGACGTTGTGAGGATTGTGCGGAAGGAGGACCCTGGGACAGGCAGTCAGTAGCACCTAGAGACGGTGTGAGAGGAGGATCTGTTTCTACCTGTCAGAGCAGAAGTGTGACATCAAAGGAAAACAAGTAGATGATTGGTGGGCATCTCTTCTGTGTCTCTTTTGATTGGCCAGGTGGTTTAAATCAGGAGACGTTATTACAGCTGAAGAGTACAGTTAAGAAATTCACTGTTAAAATATTTAACATCCAAATTAATTAATTAAATAGAATATAGATGGCTGGGCAGGTGATGTGTTGCAGCTGTAGTATGTGGGTCCTGGTGGATGCCAGTGCAATCCACAGTGACCAGATCTGCAGCAAGTGTTGGCTGCTTGAGGAACTTTCAGCTCAGAGCTCACGAACTGGAGTCTGAGCTGCGGACACTGCGACACATCAGGGATGGGGAGAGTTACCTGGATGCTGTGTTTCAGGAGACAATCCTACCCCTTAGATTAATCACATCTAATTTGGTCTGTGGTCATGGATAGGAGGGTGTGACTGCAAGCGAGGCAGGTATGGGAATCAAGAATTTAGCTTTGGAGGAGATTCAGCCAGTGCCCTTCTCCAATAAGTATGAGGTTCTTGCTCACATGTGGACAAGAGCACAGACTGCAGGGAGGATGAGCAAACTGACCAGAGCACCATGGTACAGAGCGCCATTCAAGTGGGGGGAGAAAAGAGAAATGTAGTCGTAATAGGGGACAGCATAGTTAGGGGAATAGATACTGTTCTCTGCAACAAAGACAGAGAGTCCTGAAGGCTGTGTTGCCTACCTGGTGCCAAAGCTAAGGACATCTCTTCTGGGCTGGAGAGGAACTTGGAGTGGGAGGGGAAGGATCCAGTAGTTGTGGTCCTCTTAGGTACCAATGAAATAGGTAGGACCAGGACAGAGGCTCTCCTGAGGGACTACGAGCAGCTCGGATCTAAATTAAAAAGCAGAACCACAAAGGTAATAATCTCCAGATTGATACTGGAGCCTGATACTGGAGGGTAAATAAGATTAGAGAGGTAAATGCATGGCTCAAAGATTGGTGTGGGAGAAATGGGTTCTGATTCATGGGGACTGGCACCAGTACTGGGGAAGGAGAAAGCTGTTCCGTTGGGATGGGCTTCATTTGAACCATGCTGGGACAAATGTCCTGGTGAATCTATTAACTAGGTTTGTAGATAGGACTTTAAACTAATTAGTGGGGTGGAGGGTTCAATTGAAGGCAAGTTTAAAAAATCAAATAGAAACGAGAGGTGCAGTGTAGTGAAGAGACAAATGAGTGTGACAGGAAGGGGTGGAAAATATAAGCAGAAGAGTGCAGCAGAAATCAGAACCAGTATGAGCAATAATCGTAAAATGTCAAAGCTTAAGACTCTTATCTGAATGCATGCAGCATTTGTAACAAGACAGATGAGTTGACGGCACAAATAGAAATAAATGAATATGACTTGATAGCTATTACAGAGACGTGGCTACAGTGTGACCAAAACTGGGAACTCAATATTCAAGGTTATTCGATGTTCTAGAAAAATAGGCTAAAAGGAAAATGAGGTTGGGTAGTTTTGTTAATAAAGAAAAGTATCAGTGCAGTGGTGAGCAGTGATATAAGTGCAATAGGTCGTTTCAGGGCTTGTTTCTTAGAGCAATGCATTACAGAACCTATCCACGAACAGGCTCTTTTAGATCTAGTAATGCGTAATGAGTTGGGATTAATAAGAGATATCATAGTTAAGGATCCTCTGGGGGTAGCGATCACAACATTGTAGAATTTCAACTTCAGTTTGAGGGTGAGCAACTCTGGTCTCAAACCAGTGTCCTCAACTTAAATAAGGGCAATTACAGAGGTATGAAGAAAGAGTTGTTTAAAGCAGGTTGGGAAAATAGACTAAGGGGAAGATCAGTGGATGAGCATTGGCAGACATTTAAGCAGATATTTCATAATGCTCAGCAAAAATTTATTCCAGTCAAAAAGAGGGATACGATGAGAAGGATGAACTGCCTGTGGTTAATAAAGGTGGTCAAGGAGAGTATCTAATCAAAAACTAAGGCATACAAAGCAGTGAAAACTAGTGCTAGGCCAAAGGATTGGGAGGTTTTTAGGAACCAGCAGCAGATGACCAAAAAGCTAATAAAAGGAGAAAATTGATTATGAAAGTAAATTGGCAAGAAATATAAAAACAAACAGCAAGAGCTTCAACAGGTATATAAAAAGAGAGTGGCTAAAGTGAGCATGGGACCCTTGGAGGATGTGACTGGAGAATTGATAATGGGGAACAGGGAAATGGCAGATAATTTAAACCAATATTTTATATTGGTCTTCATGATGGAGAACACTATAAACATCCCAAAGATATCAGATAATCAAAGAGCTAATGGGAGGAAAGATCTTTCAACAGTCTCTATCATGAAGAACAAAGTATTTGACAAACTAATGGGACTAAAGGCAGACAAGTCGCTAGGACCTGATGGCCTGCATCCAAGGGCTTTAAAGGAAGTGGCTGCAGAGATAGTGGAGGCATTAGTCAAACTCACTGGATTCCAGGAGGGTCTCAGCGAATTGGAAAACTGCTAATATGATGCCCCTGTTCAAGAAGGGAGGGAGACAAAAAGCAGGAAACTATAGGCCAGTCAGCCTAACATCTGTCGCTGGGAAAATGCTAGAGTTCATTATTAAGGAAGAAATAGAAAGACATTTAGAGAAGCTTAATGCAATCAAACAGAGTCAACATAGTTTTGTGAAATGGAAATTATGTTTGACAAATTTGCTAGGGTTCTTTGAGGACATAACAAGCAGAGTTGATAAAGGGGAACCGGTAGATGCAGTGTATTTGGATTTCCAGAAGGCATTCAATTAGCTACTACATAAAAAGTTATTGCACAAGATAGGAGCTCACGGTATTGAGGGTAACGTATTAGCACGGATTGAGGATTGGTTAACACACAGAAGACAGAAAGTCGGGATTAAGGGATCTTTTTCAGATTGGAAAGAGGTAACTAGTGGAGTGCCACAAGGATTAGTCCTAGGGGCTCAATTATTTACTACCTATGTTAATGACTTGGAGGAGGGGGCAGAGTGTAACGTATCCAAATTTGCTGACAATATAAAAATACGTGGGAGAGCATGTTGTGATAAGGACATAAGGAATCTGCAAGGGGATATAGATAGATTGAGTGAGTGGGCAAAGACTTGACAGATGGAGTTTAATGTAGGAAAGTGTGAGGTCATGCACTTTGGTAGGAAGAATCAAAAGACAGACTATTATTTAAATGGAGAAAGACTCCAAAAAAGTGCAGCACAGAGGGATCTGGGCGTTCTTGTGCATGAAAAACAAAAAGTTAGCATGCAGGTACAGCAAGTAATTAAGAAGGCAAATGGAATTTTGGCTTGTGTTGTTAGGGGGTTGGAGTTTAAAAATAGGGAAGTCTTGTTACAATTGTATAGGGTGTAGGTGAGGCTGCATCTGGAGTACTGTTTACAATTTTGGTCCCCATATTTAAGAAAGGATATACTGGCTTTGAAGGCAGTTCAAAAAAGATTCACTAGGCTGATTCCTGGGATGAAGGGGTTGACTTATCAAGAACAGCTAAACAGGTTAGGCCTTTATTCATTTGAGTTTAGAAGAATGAGGGGTGATCTTGTTAAAACATTCAAGGTTCTGAGGGTGCTTGACAAGATAAATGTTGAGAAGATGTTTCCACTAGTGGGGGACTCTCGAACTAGGGGACATAGTTACAGAATAAGGGGGCACTCATTTAAAACAAAGATGTGAAGGAATTTCTTCTCTGAGGGTAGTGAATGTCTGGAATTTTCTACCCCAGAGAGTTGTGGAGGCTAGATCATTGAAAGTATTTAAAGAGGTGGTAGATAGATTTTTGAAATATTAGAGCGCTGAGGGCTACGAGCAGCTGGCACGAAAGAAGAGTTGAGGCCTGGGGCAGATCAGCCATGATCTTATTGAATAGCGGGGCAGGCTTGAGGGGCCAAGCAGCCTACTCCTGCTCCTATTTCTTATGTTCGTACATTCTTGTGTTCCTTGGACAATCTTCCACATTGCCAGGTAGATGCCAGTGTTGTAGCTAGATGGGAACACCTTGGCTAGGATTGTGGACAGTTCTGGAGCACAGGTTGTTATGGATTGGAGTGGGGGTGAGGGGGTTGATGGGGAGGGGTCCATTCAAACAGCACTAAATTTTCCTCTCTCTTCACCCATCTGCAAATAGAAAGGTGTTCTGATTTTTTTCCTTTTTAATAAACGGTGGCATATTTCCCAACTCCTCCATTTTTGTGTATCCAATTCCAACTCGTAACCCCACAGCAAACTCAAGGGAGGATGAACTCAAAAGGTTAGTTAATTTTGCACATTCAAAAACCATGAAAAGGACGGTCTGCAATGTCTCCCTCCGCACACACACACACAGTAAAGAGAGGAATCAAGAAAAGAAGGCTTTACACTACAGAGGCGACAGAGAAAATAAATATTGATTCACATGAGGCCCAGAGGCCAAAATCAAAGGGCAATGAAGAATTCCTTCAGGCGGAATTTGCTTTTCTGGTGGTTGACTTCACAAGATGAAATAGGCATGCCGAAATGCATCAGTATTTGTAGGTGATGGTGCTGAACTCCCATCAGAATCAGGATAGATGCTAGGTGTCCAAACTGGCCAGAGCTCCTTCTGTGTGGCCTACTAGTCAGATGTTAAAGCAGCAGTCTAGGCTTTCAGCCCAGGAAGGCAATATTAACCTGTTCAACAAACCAGAGTCTTAGGTCATGTGACCTTACCTCTCCAGAACACCTTCAAAAAAGGATAATTTTTCAGTGTCTGGAAATTGACTATATGTTTCAGGCTGATAATGTCTCAGCCATTATGGGTCGAAAGAGGTGCTATTTGTTGAGGGTCTGGTGTTTGGGAAGCCATTGCCTCCATAGACTCCTTAACTCTGCTGGCAAGTTTGAGTTTTCAAATGCAAATGGCTTTTGTGTAGCTCCCTTTGAAGTTAGGCTGTGCAGTCCCCAGGTGGTCTTTCAATAGCTCCTCAGAAATAACGAGGTGTGAAATTTCTGACACTGTGACATGGCTTCTTTTGTTCTGGTGACTCACAGTACTCATAAACATTGGGTCAGCCATTTTTATGGCCTTTGTTCAGCCAAAGGTACAGTTTAAAATTAAGAAATAGCTATGAGGATATATTTTTCTCTAAAAATATACACTGTTAGGATCTGTTCCGTCACGGTCCACCCGCCCTCAGAGAAAAAAATGAATTCAATTTCATTTTTTTAAATTATGGCGTCTTGTGAAGAAAAGCATGAAGGAAAAAGATAGGCATGCATTTTTTTATTCACACTGGAAAGTCAGACACACAGCCAATAGGGGAAATGGCAATTCCCTGCAGCATTTTTGAAGTTTAAACCCGGGACAGGGCATCAGCCAGGACATTGTCCTCTTCTGGGATGTGGAAAGTTTAGGTCACCTGAGGAAATTCAAATTCTGTCTTTATGGGGAAGCCTATTTGGGGGTTAGAGTTCTGAATTCTTCACGGTTGCAGATTAGGCATAAGCAAAGCCACTGTTTCCAGAACTCAGGTCCTGTCCAAGTCCTGATTGTGTATCTTCTAAAAGGTCTAGGGTTTTACAGGATGGTTAGTACTCAAGGGGTTGATAAAGGTCAAGCTGTTCTGGGCAATCTGTAAAGGAATGCTGAGTATCTCACTCGGTGAGTGTAAGGTCTGTGTAGGGCTGAGCAGTTCTTGTCCAGCTTAGCTCTTCCCTGGTTCTCCTTGGTAAAGTGTGGATTCAGTTGTTCAAATGCAGGCACTGTGGCCAAGATGACTGTCAGGGTGTTGGGATTTTCTAAATAGGATTTTGGCCTCTTTCATGGATTCCGGTTCAGTGTTTGGCTCGGGCGCAAGTAAACTGGGGTGCTCCAGTTACTGTTCCTAGGCGCTATGAGTTCGCACTGCAACAGGTGGGTAATCTTCTCCTGAAACTGGGCCAGCCTTTCTGGGCCCGTATGATAGGAAGACTGGCTTCTGGAAGGGGCCTCTCCCACATCCATACCAGGTAGGGCTATAGCTGCCATGGGCAACTGTGTCAAGTTGCCTTGTGATTCTGCTTTAAGGTGGGTGAGATTGGGGTTCAATCTTATTGGAAGCTCTCTGCTGGTCAGTGGGACATCAGGGCTTTCAAAGTGGGTTCACCTATGTCTCCCTGCAATCCCATTGTTACTGTTCTGTATTTTCTCTTTTGTTTTGGGAATGAGCTTTCCTTTAGGCTTTCCCAGATATTTTGGAACACCACTTCCCTCTGGTGGATGGTCAGCTCTCACTGCACCTCCCAGTTGCTTTTCAACTAAGTGAGGCATCACCCTCACTCTTTCCAGGTCAATTTGGGAACTTTCCTGGTCCCCAATTAAATTTGCCATAAAGTTGTCAGCTAAACCAACCATTGGCTCCTTAGCCGGTGCCTTTGGCTTGGAAATGGGTGCTCTCCTAACTTGTTCCATGTCCCCTGGAATACTTCTGCCCTCAAGTGAAAGGGCAGCTCCTGCTACACTCCTTTGTAGTTTTTCAGCTGGGTGAGGTATCTCACTCTCAATCTGCCTGACCATTTGGGGACTCTCCTGGCCCCTATTAAAATTTGGAAAGAAGGTTTCTGTCAGCCATAATTCAGGCAATTCCTTAAACTTTTTCTTTCCTGTTTTAATAATTTGCCTTCCTTCAGGCTCTTTGTCTACATGAGGCATCTCCCTCATTATCTCTTTCCCTGCCCTGGGATGTCTCCTGTCCCTGTTTAATTCAGAGATATTCTGTGCGTCTATTTCAAATTCTCTTGGCCCTTCCTGGACCTTTTAACTCTACTGGCCCAGCTTTAGCCTTGGTACATTCAAGTAGCTCTCGCTTAATGGTTATGGGTTCTATTTCACCCTATTGGGCCTCAGAACATTCCCCACACCTCTGCACTCCTGTAGATTTCTGCTGGCTAATGCTGGCCTCTTCTCTTTTGCTAGCTAACACTTTGCTGCCAGCCAAATCATTTCTGAGGGGGAAATTGATTCCTGCTACTGGTAGTTAGGGGACAATTCCCACTGTGACAGGGTCTGAAACAAGGCCACATTCTAGGTGGATCCTACAGTGTTAGGTTCTGTTCCGTCACAAAGTCTTCAATACTAATGCCAGAATGTTTTCAGGACCCATAGCCTTTGCAGTGTCCTGTACCTACAGCTATTTTTTGATATCCTGTGAAGTGAACTGAATTGGCTGAAGACTGATATCTGTGATGCTTGGGAACTCAGGAGGAGGCCGAGATGGATCATCCATTCGGCACTTATGGCTGAAGATGATTGCAAATGCTTCAGCCTTGTCTTTTGCACTGATGTGCTGGGATCTCCCATCATTAAGGATGAAGGTATTTGCTGAGCCTCCTCCTCCAGTTGGATGTTTAATTGTCCATCACCATGTACAACTGGATGTGGCAGGACTGCAGAGCTTGGATCTGATCCATTGCTTAGCTCTGTCTATCATATGCTGCTCCACTGTTTACGATGTAGGTAGCCCTGTGTTGTAGCTTTACCAGGTTGATGTGTCATTTTTAGGTATGCCTGGTGCTGTTCCTAGCATGCCCTCTTGCACTCTTCATTGAACCAGGGTTGATCCCTGGCTTGATGGTAATGGTACAGTGGGGGATATGCCAGGCCATCAGGCCATGAGGGTTACAGGTTGTTGTTGTATACAATTCTGCTGCTGATGATGGCTCACAGTGCCTCATGGATGCCCAGTTTTAAATTGCTATATCTGTTCAAAATCTATCCCATTTAGCATGATGCCACACAACACGATGGAGGGTATCCTCAATGTGAAGATGGGACTTCATCTCCACAAGGACTGAGTGGTGGTCACTCCTACCACTGCTGTCATAAGCACTGGAAATGATGACGACAAACAGATGATTCTGCAGCAGGCAGGTTGGTGAGGATGAGGTCAGGTGGTTTTTCCCTCTTATTGGTTCCCTCACCATCTGCTGCAGACCCAGTCTAGCAGTTGTGTCCGTTAGGACTTGGCCAGCTTGTTTAGTAGTGGTGTTATCAATTGGACATTGAAGTCCCCCACCCAGAATACATTCAGCACCCTTGCCACACTCAGTGCTTCTTCCAAGTGGTGTTCAACATGGAGGACTATTGTTTCATCAGCTGAGGGGGGATGGTTAGCGGTAACCAGCAGGAGGTTTCCTTGCCCACATTTGCCCTAATGCCATGAGACTTCATGGGGTCCAGAGTCAATGTGGAGGGCTCCCAGAGCAACTCCCTCTCAGCTATATACCACTGTGCCACCTTCTCTGATGGATCTGTCCTGCCAGTGGGACAGGACATTCCCAGGGATGGTGGTTTATGGGACATTGTCTTGAAGGTATGATTCTGTTGAGCAAAACTGTGTCAGGCTCGTTCTTGACTAGTTTGTGGGTCAGCTCTCCCAATTTTGGTACAAGATGCTAGAGGACTTTGCAGGGCTGACAGATTGGGGTTTGCCATTGTCATTTCCAGTGCCTAGGTCAATTCCAGGTTTCATTACTTTTAGACTTTGTAACCTTTTGATGTGTGACTTGCTAGGCCATTTCAGAGGGCATTTACAAGTCAACCACATTGCTGTGGGTCTGGAGCCATATGTAGGCCAGACCAGATAAGGATGGCAGATTTCCTTCCCTAAAGGGCATTTGTGAACCAGATGAGTTTTTACATCAATTGACAATGGTTCCATGATCAGTATTATTGAGACTAGCTTTTAATTCCAGTTTCTTTTTAATTAATTGAATTTAAATTCCACTAGCTGCCATGGTGGGATTTGAACCTGAGACCTAACAGCATCATACTTGGCCTCTGAATCACTAGTTCAGTGACATTACTACTACACCACAGTATTGAAGTAGTGGAGTCTGGAAGTGACAAAGGCATGTGTCTGGGTTTCAATAGTCCAAGGCCTTGAGGGGCCGAGGTGGACAATATTGCAGTGGTAAAAATAGGTAATCTTATTAATGGATGGAATGTAGCTTTAAAGGTTGAACATGACAGCAAGCTTGAGAACAGTCTGGTTCAATCTGAGATGGTAATTGGGCAAGAGAATGGAATCAATAACATGGAAACAGAATGTGTAGGAGGGACAAAAAAAAAATCATGCTTCCGTGTTCCCAACAGACATCGGACAAGAAATCTGGCAGTGAAGGAAAAAGATAGCAACTGTTGGTAATGATTTTCGCACTTACAGCTCCTCTGGACCAATCTTTTTTTTCTTTACTGTTCCAGTATCATCTCTTTTTGTCTTACTCCACATCCCTTTTGTAACTCAATCTCTCCTGTCTTCCACGCTATCATAGACCTTCCTTTTTGTTCTTCCAGTTCTTTTCCTGTCGCTGTACTTGCTTAAAACATGTTACATGTTTAACTTTTTCCAATTTTGATAAAAGATTATCAACCTGAAATACTAGGGGCAGGATTTTTATCTTGTCAGGCGAGCACGGCGGGAGAGCCCGGGAGCAGTCGTGAAACCGACCACCGCCCGTGATCAGGCCCCCACATCGATTTCACACTGGCTGGCCAATTTACGGCCAGCGAGGTGAAACGCGCGCTGCAATGCTGAGCGCTGCCTGGCCGCGGGTGGAGGAGGGCGAGTGCGGAAGTTTGGATATGCGCCGGTGCGTGCAATGTAAGCTCCATGAGGCACAGAGCTGCCTCAGGAAACTGAGTCTTTTTAAAATCAAAAATAAAGAACTTACACATGTTAAAAAAACATTTCCCCTCATGTGACTCTGTTGCATGAACAAGGACATGTTATAAATGATATTTCAAAATTTTTATTTTATTTTTTATCCTTGTTGGAAACCTCATCCTGCCTGTGGATGAGGTTTCATAAAAAGTCCAAAGGCCACTTGGCCTTTTCGCCTGCCCGCCAACTGTAAGGTTGGACGGGCAGTGAAAAATTGCATTCAATTAATACTTTAATGGCCTTAATAGGCCTGTTAATTGTTGGCGGGCACACTGCCGACTCCTGCTCTCATCTGCCAACCGAAATATTGCATCGGACGCTTGTCCGGTGACATTGTGCATCATTTTACGCTTGAGTGGGCCAGGTGTGCACCCACCCGCTCAGCGAAAATTTCTGCCCTAATTCTATTTCTCTCCCCACAAATGCTGCCTGACCTCTTGAGTATTTCCAGCACTTGCTGTTTTTATTTCAGATTTTAAGCATCCACTGTATTTTGCTTTTGTATTAGTGTTTAATTCACTGCTACTCCTCTTCCAGGACTGCCTACCTTGAAAAAGTTCTGTTCTCTCTGATAGGATTTCCATTTATCTCTTTTGTCCTATTGATCGCCATTGCTTTCTTTTCCTCTTTTCGTGTTTGCTCAAGTATCTACCAAAACTCACTTTCACAGTCACATCTCTTTCCTTAGCAATTGTCTCCGGCTATGATTTATACCACATGATTCCAACTGAAATTTTACTTTTCATGCTTCAGGTCTACCCATAATTACAGATATCTCCAATATATTCAACATTCCTTGAAACACAACTCTCATCTCATCCTGGTATCCATGTGTAATGGCTTGTGCCACCACATGCATGCACTCCATCTCTCTCTTCAGCAGAATCAATTCACCCCTAGCTTCCTGGCCCACAGTTAAATTTCATCCTTCAACTCATCTGGCACTTGGGCAATAATCTTTCCTTTCGAGTGTCAATGATCGCAAGCTTCAGTAAGTTTTGGATACCAATATCCTTCCAGATCCTTTTTCCTACTCACTTTCATCTGACTTGATCCCTTCTTCCAATTTTTTCATTATTTGCTCTGACCTTATCCTCTCTGATCTGAAGTGGTCAGTCATTATCAAGGGCTACAGCTTCATCCCCATACACTCCCACCTCAATAAATTTCAAACCTATTTATTTCTTTTTTGATGCTGTCAGACCTGCAGAGTATTTACAGCATTTTCTCTTTTTATTTCAGATTTCTAGCATCCACAGTATTTTTTGCCTTTGAATGAAAAAGCCTTGTTGTGTCATGAAAGCTAACTGTTACCAAGGGTTTATGGAACCACAACTGCATGCATCACTTAGTTGGTTTCCTGAACTGTATTTGAACTTGAACTTGCTGTGTTCTCTGCTACTTCACGTTTTCTGTATGAACTGAAAGTGACTGGATGTATTAGACTAGACCGTCTCCCATAAAGAGTGCCTAGGAACTGTACAAAAAGCATATTGTAGCTGGAGGCTGCTACAGCAATTATGTTTTATATTTCTCATTAAAAGAGAAAGTTATATTGCAATCAGTGCAACTTAAATCAAGGTCACAATGCATTGAAAAGCATTAAATGACAGAGTTCAAAGGTAACCTGCTAATTTCTGGCAATATGAATACTTTAAAGTGAAAGGGTGGCCTGGGTAGCACAGGGGTTTGGCACTCTGTCTTTCAACTCCCAAAAACTTAGGTTCAACTTTAAACCAGACTGATAGGGTCAAAGTCTCCTGTCTGACAGCTGTAGTAGATTTAGCATCCAAGCTTCAATATTACAGATGGATTTTCACCAGGCATTTAAATGGATATTTGGCAGGCTTAGGGTTAAAGAGGTTTGATGTCTTTCTTATTTCTTTTTAATACTATTGTAACATGATCATACCTCATTAATTTGACCCTAGCCAGAGCACAGAAATATTTGGACAAGTGATACTGAGGTAACAGCAGACAGTCCCTGTATTTCCTATAACTGAAGTATGTATAATGAGGATCCACTATAAACATGTTGACTACATTCTGATATATTGTAAGTTAATTGCAATGCTGATAATGTTCCTTTATATCCTTCACCACCAAAATAGGTTCAACTTTACAATAAGAACAATGAATTTCAAACTGCTTTTACTAAATGAGTTCAACTGTACTCTAAAGCAAAAGTGACCTGAGTTGAGAAAGTTTAGGTAATTTGCATAACATGATTTATGTCTCTTACATCATTTAAAATAGAATTCAATTGCCTGAGATCATTTTTCATATGGCCTGATAATGGTCTGTTTAGATTGGAAGATGAATATTTGTACAGAAGGGAAAATAAACCTTATGCAGGAATAAGTCCTTCCTATGACACCTAAGGTAATTGAACCCTTACCATATGTTAAAATGTTTTTGGAATGACATTATGAATTTAGATAACAATGATGAACTTGAATATGATAGCAGCCGTTATCTTCTAAGTAACAATCCAAATGACTCAACAAAGAACATGCAAAAGGTTATTTTGCTTCATTATCCTTTTTTCAATACTACTGATATTTCTAGAACAAAGAACATACAGTTGATTGCAAAAGTATTGGGGAGAGATAAGAGAGAATTAGAAAATCATGAGCAGATTAAATTAATTACTGGCTGTGCTCTTCATGAATGCAGATTGTGGTCAAATTCCAGATCTTTTAAAACTGGCTCAGGAATCTCTGTAGAATTATGAAAGCAGAAATAGTAAAGAAACTCAAAGCTTATTTTTTTTACTCTTTCACAGGATGTTGGCAATACTGACTGGGCCTGCATTTGTTGCCCATCCCTAATTGCCCTTGAGAAGGTGGTGGTGAGTGGCCTTCTTGAACCACTGCAGGCCATATGGGTGTAGGTACACCCACAGTGTTGCTATGAAGAGAGATCCAGGATTTAGACCCATTAATAGTGAAGAAGTGGTGATATCGTTCCAAATCACAATGGTGTGTGGCTTGGAGGGGAACTTGAAAGTGGGGGTGTTCCCATGTATCTGCTGCCCTTGCCCTTCTAGGTAATAGAAATCATGGATTTAGAAGGTGCTGCCAAAGGAGCCTTGGTGAGTTGCTGCAGTACATCTTGTAGAAGGTACACGCTGCTGCTGCCACTGTGCATCACTGATGGAGGAAGTGAATGTTGAAGGGGTAGATTGGGTGCCAATCAAGCAGGCTGCTTTGTCCTGGATGATGTCGAGCTTCTTGAGTGTTGTTGGAGCTACATTCATCCAGGCAAGTGGAGAGTATACCATGACACTCTTAACTTGGGCCTTGTGGATGGTAGACAGGCTTTGGGGAGTCTGGAGATGAGTTAGTCACCACAGAATTCCCAGCCTCTGACCTGCCTTCGTAGTCACAGTATATATACGGCTGGTCCAGTTCAGCTTCTGGTCAACGGTAACCCCCAGGATGTTGAAAGTGGGAGATTCAGCTATGGGAATGCCATTGAATTTCAAGTGGAGATGGTTGTATATCTATATTTATATATTTGTCTTATTTGTTATAGGATTCCTTGCTCAAAAGATTCTGGCATTAATGTGTAAAAAAAGCCATTTATGCTTCTGACGTTTCTTAGGATTGTTATACTGGTTTGAAGAAGGCTACGGGTTTTTACAGCACATCTCACAAATAAATTGTTCCTTCAAGGTATCAATTACCCTATAGAGCATTGAGACAATTAAACTAAGTCTTATTCGCCTAAGTATTGTTACAACCCAAATACAAATAGATTTTTGTGGATCCATTGTATCTGTTTGTCTGACTGAATCACCTTTTAGCCACAGTCCCCTAGGATGTTATTTTATTAAATGTTTGATGTTAGCAATAAGAAAGCAAAGTTCCCTCTGTTTACACAGTCATTGGAAAACAAAGGATGCATTTAACTGTTGAACATCCACATTTACAGATTTTTTTTCAACAGTTTATACATTTTAATAATATTTTAGCACCCCCATAGAGAACAAAAATATGCCCATTAATGAGTGCAATTATTTAAATTTCTGAGATAAGAAAATCTATTCCCATGGTTTGTCTGGTAGTCCCAGTGGGAACCATGGAGTAAACATTGCAAAAATTTCTTCAAATATCACATGTTGTAGTTTAGCTTTTTCAGAATCAGGACTTAGCATATTGGAATTGTCTAGAAAAATCTATAAATATTTCTATTCCTCTGTTAAAGCCACTGAACAGCCTATACTCAGACATCTTTAGAGCAAAAAGTGAATATGCATCAGGTTCATGTAATTTGAAGTTTCAGAACCTTAATTGACCATTTAGTGGCTTTAAAAAAAAACCACCATCAAAGAATATTTTTAATTTCAACATTATTGTTCTAAACCAATAGATGTCCCAGAACCTCTGCAGAAGGCCAGAACTATTACAGTCTAAGGCATCAACAGCTGAAAGAATACTTTTAAACATTTTTGTTAGAAGGTTATGCACAATCACAGGTTTTACTATATGCAGCTCAATCATTATTTGAAGGCTTGTGTTTTACCTAATCCTACATTTGAAAAAGAATCGAATTATCCAAAACCTCATTAATTCTCTGGCTGGTTACATATAAGTGTTTAAGAGAAAGACAGAGCCATCATCTATGGTTTCCCAGAGCAAAATTGAAATGACTATTCTTTTCTCAAAGCTAAATACAACATAAGCTGGCAATGAAACATCAATTGAAATAAGTGACATCTGGCTTCAACGTTTTCTTATTGATCCACCATATCTATTTCTCAAGATATTGTCATTACTTATGAGATTTGGAAGCTGAAGAAGAATCACAAGATTTTATTTTTTTTATTGGCTGAATTTGACAACCTTTGCTTTATCTTTAGGCAGTATCTATGGAGAGAGAAACAGAGTTAACAATTCAGATTGATAAGATTTCATCAAAACTCAGTAAGAGAGTTTTCCATCCAGGTTATGGAAAGGCAAGATGAAAGGTCATTGACCTGAAACATTGGGTAGAATTTTCCCAGCTGAGTCACGATCCCAGCGTCAGCCTCAATTCCCAGTCAGGAACCCACAAGTGGCATGGCGGGACATCGGTTGTGCTCTAATTCCAGAGGAAGTCAATTAAGAAGCAGTTTCCCGGAACTTGTCCAATTAAGGACAGCAGGCAGACCAGGGAACTGGCAGTACCAATAGGAAGGTCTGCAGAGATGGCCAGTTGGCAGTGCGACTGGTGGAGGTGAGTGCTGCTGAGGCAGGCAGAACAGCGAAGGCATCTCAATGTGGAGGTGCCCTCTGAAGCAATTGTGAAATTGTCCAAAAGTAATTGTGGTCACAACTGTCGGGCCATCATTGTGAGAGAGTAAACCCTTTGCAGAATGGCTTGTGGCTGTGGCTGTGACCTATTGATGCAGTGGCTTTGGAAGTGGGGGATTTTGAGGGTCTCCCAGCCAGAAGGCTGCCTCCAAACTCATCTCCGCGGGACCATGAAAATTTAGCCCATTAACTCGGCTTCTTCCTTCATAGATGCTGCCTGATCTGCTGAGTGCTTTCCAGTATTTCCTATTTTTATTTCAGATTTCCAGCAGCTGGAATATTTTGCTTCCTCTGCAATGGCATATTGCTAAGTCATAGCTGACAAGAAAAGTTACAACTCAGGGATTTCCACAGTTGTAGATGAATATTTAGGGCTGTGGTTTTAGCGTGCTAACATTTGAGTCAAATTAAAGATCAAAACTCACCATTGTTTATTCCTAGAGCAAACATGCATTCTGGTAATGTTCTATAAAACAAAATATGCTGAATAAACACAAAGTTTAATAAAACAGCTGTCTTTGACATAATGTTAGTTTATTGCTTCACTACTAATTATACCCTGTACTTTACAGATAAGTTGATTCATTTTGATGTCATTTGATGCTCAGATCAGTCATTTGGGGAATTGTTAAAATTAAACAGTTTCTCTCTAGCTTGGATAGAAAATGTTATGCACTATCATTTCATTCTGAGCATGATGTCCTTTGTCAGTAATTCTGTGTCAACATAGTCAAGGAATTATACCTGACAATCTCTTAAATCTCTTAAAATGGCAAAGATTTTAAGCTTGTGTAATGTGTCTGATATCATTCTAAAGAGGAACTATCTTAATTAAAATATATTTTCTTACGCACCCCAATTTTGTCAGAATACATCATGCCATTCAGATGGAAAGACATACAGTTCTTCTAGCTCCTCTCCCTCTTCAAAAAGTTTATCATTTTCTTAATTGTGGGAAAGTTCACTTTTCTGCCTATTCATCTTAGTCAGTGTTAGACTAATTTTGGGGCATGACTGGGACCAGAACTTCCAGCCCCTCTCCAAGATACTGTTCCCTAAAGCTATGCTGTATACTGAGCCCATGCTTTTGTTCTAAGTACAGATATTTCCTCTTCTTTGGGGTTTTTCTGGGCACTGGTCCCTTGTTGGTGCCTTTGTACACTAGAAGTTAAAGATAACTACTGACAGCTACTCCAGGCCTTGCTGATTTCTGTCCTAGAAGAGGGATGTCCCAGAGTCACGGAGTATGAAGAGTTTGCTGGACTATCACAAGAGCCTGCATGTCTGTTTTAGCAGTGAGATCCACAACCATAATGGTAACAGTCTTGGTTTGCACGGCAGCCAGTATAGATCTCATGACTTCTGAGCTTCCACTGCAGCAATTACACATTAGGTGACTTCTGCCTGTGCTGCATTGGAGGCTGAGCCAGCAGCTTCCAGATGCTGCATCATGGCTGGGTCCCCAAAAGCTGTCATGTCACTGGCCACCACTTGCCTGCTGGAATGGGTTCCAAACTCGTTATGATTCTCTTTGTCAATTTGGAGCTGGACTCCTCCATGCTCCTTGACATTGACAAGAAGCTGTATGGTAAATCCCCAAATGCAATAAGCATCATGTTCTGCATTTTAATCAGGGTTCTCCTGTTTGCTACCCCATCAAAGTCCTCATCTGAGTGCCTAATAGCAGAACTTGTCTGTTACTTCACCCTCTGATAAGCTGGCACATGACCCTGCCATAGTTGAATAGCTGGAACTATACGGAGACAGTGAGACGTAGGTGTGAGGCTGGCATCATTGCACAGTATGAAAGGTTGAGGAGAAATATCTGGATGTAATGCCTGAGTCTTGACTACTGTGGAATGCTGCTGTGGTGCATTGAGCAAAATGAAAGGTGACAGTGTGATGGGTATGAGAGGTCATGTAAAGATGCATACATTGACCTTGACCACTTGTGTGAGGTCATTGAATATTTTCCTGCCAAGGCCTTGGACCCAGGCTCCTTGAACTGACTTCACTGTCCACCTGCTTCCATCCTCATCAGAGCATTATCCTTGGTGGCCTCCTGACTACCCATGGAAACATTACCTGTCTGCCTGTAGACTTTGAGTGGTGCATCCAAGCACTTGGGAGCCCCCTTTTTGCTCTGATTTGTTTTCAGTTCCAGATAATTGCAGTACTGGCAGTCAACAGCAGCTTCCTTTCAATTAGTGCAGCTCACTTTTCAGAGGGAACGGCTGCCTCTTATAGCTGGAGGCTAGTCTCTCGCGCTGTTAGGCCCGCTGTTGAATGTGCAGCACACATGCTCAGCTGCATGCTACAATCAGGCAAAACACTAAGGAAACACTAAGTTTTCCTGTTCCAGTGGGACCAGACATGGGTGGATAACATTTCCCAGCCCCCGGGCGTGAAAACGGGCACAAATTTTTAGCCCTTAATCTGTTCAGTAGCTTGCAGTGTCTCTAAAATGTTAAGGTAAAACTGGTATTTTGTGTGATCTGCTGATGCCTGATGCACAAAAAAGAGCAACAGAAAACTACTACACTGTTTGGGCTTTGAAATGCTACAGTCCTACGTGTCCTATCTGCATTGCTGTAATGATGTGACCTCTGCCATGAGGGAAGCTCTTTGTAAGCTGCCATTTTAGATCAGTTCTTTTAGTCTTTCATGGGATGTGGGCATCTCTGGCGAGGCCAGCGTTTGTTGCTTTGTTGTCCATCCCTAATTGCCGTTGAACTGAGTGGTTTGCCACACTATTTCACAGGACAGTTAGAGTCAACTACAAGAGTCAACCAAAGTTCACTAAAGACTTACAATAAGAAAGCGCTGCAATCTTTGAACACAAAGCATTGGCCAGGATTTTCTGGCCTTCTTGGCATCGGGCACCATCGCAGGCATGAGCGGACAATATCATGAGAAGGCCAAAACTAGGTTTCACGCCACCATGAAACCAGTTTATGATTGTCTGCTCCACCCATCAATAGGGGGCTGTGTTTCCCACTGGCGGACGTCAGGAACGTCATTTTAATACATTTGCATCTAATTGTAAGCCCTGCTCACCAGAATCATCCCCCCATGCTGGATCATCTGGGCACATCAGCGTGATTGCACGCCGACATGTTTCACACAGCGTTTAAAAGGCATGCACCTGCCAAGCTGGACCTTGAGGGTAACTTGGAGGTGAGTGCACACTAACATTGTGCAACACTCGCAAGGGTCACCCGTTTGACTTCAAGGAAGGCGAAGTGAGGGCACAGGCAAGTTGTTTTTCTCCCAGCCGACTGACAGTGCGGTGCTGGGGCAAGGGCTGCACTGTGGTTGGGGGGGGGGGCAAGGCAGCACGGTGTGATGGTAGTGCACAAACACATGAAGGAGGGCAGGGGAGGAGGGAAGCAGCCACACTTTAAGGAAACCTTGTATAAAATAACCATTCCTCCACAACTGAGATAGTTCAGGCGCAGCTACATTAACATGCTTGGAGTCGGACCTCTAGCTTATCTGCCCCACTCAAGCAATGCAGAAGCATGAAAGTGCTACCAAATGCTCCAGGGCTATTCACCCATCAGGCACAGATTGCAAATTAATGGGCGTTTCAGTGGGCTGCAGAACAATTGGATGACTGGGCAAGCTGTCCAGTGTCCTTGTGAAAAGCTGCCATGGGGCAGTCACTGGTGATGGCAGTCAGCTCCTTACAATGTCTTCATTAAGTTTTGGACCAGTCTCCCCAATCGTTCAAGCTAACAACGCAGCCTTTACGGTGTGGGTTATGAGAATATCTGGACCTGAGCTGAGAGCACAGCATGCAGTCTAATGGGCAAAGCTGCTACCAATCTGTCAGGTGGAATGGGACGGAGGTGGGTGGAGTTTTGGGCAGCCATGCAGTGCAATGAACTCTGGCCATCCAAGTGGTGGCCAGCATATCTGGCATGCGCTAATGGGCCCTGAGACAGAGCCAGAGCCACCCATGTAACCATGAAAGGTCCCTAGGAGACTCCTCCAGTAGGAGGAGTACATCAGGAAAATGGAGCCTGGTGACCTAGCTGTATGTCACTTGGCTTACAGGGAGCGGAGACAAAGGGGAAAAGAGCGACGGAGGTGCCTGGCTGTGCTGAGGAAGGAGCAGCACCCTCAAGAAGAAGGGGCGGCTGAGGCTCCTGCACACGCTCTGAAGGGCCACAATGAGCTGTTGTGGCTCAGAGCCTAGCTGGACCCAAGGTCTACAGTTGGTGCTTGTCATTCATGCAGATAACCAAGAACGAGTGTCACCAAAGACTATGCATGTCCAGGGAACTGTTCAATCACATATGCCACCTCCTGCAGGATTTGGCGCAATGGGGACATGGAGGGCATCCATTGTTAGTGACTGTGAAAGTGACCGCGGCGCTCAATTTTTATGCCATTGGCACATTTCAGGGCTTCACAGGTGACATCTGCGGGATCTTGCAAGCTTCCACACACAAACACATCCAGGTCATAGACGCCATATTCGCGAAGGCACACAGCTTTATGTATTTCGCCTGGGATTAGGAAAGCCAGGAATCAGGAGTGCTGGGATTTGCGCAGATCTCAGGTTTCCCATAGGTGCAGGGTGCCATCGACTGCACTCATGTGGCGCCTGGATCTCCATGGCAAAAAACAGTCAACTATATCAACCACAAGGACTTCCACTTGCTGAATGTTCAGCTGGTGTGCGATCAACACAAATGCATCCTACAGGTCTGTGCACAATTCCCAGGGGGTGTCCACGACTCCCACATTCTCAGTAAGTATCAGATCCCTGACGCCTTCCAGGGTCCACAGAAGCTGCAGGGTCGGCACCTCGGGGACAAGGGTAGCAGAGGACATGGCTGATGATGCCATTGCGGCGGCCTCAGACTGCAACAGAGAGAAAGTACAATGAGCCTTATGCTGCAACTCACACTTTGATGGAGCAAATCATTGCGATGTTGAAAATGAGGCTCTGGCGCCTGGTCTGGTGGAGTCCTGCAATACAGTCAACAGAGGGTGTCACACAATATCGTCGCCTGCTGTGCCCTTCACAACCTGGCACTGCAATGAGGGGAGGAGCTGGCTGAGGAGGAGATGGAGGAGCTGCACTTCTCCTCCGATGAGGAGGATGTTCACTAGGATGAGGGTGATGATGTCCTGGAAGGTGAGGATGAAAGTGATGAGACCATTGCATTGTCCAGATGAGTCAGTTGTGCTCAGGAGGCCCTCATAGCCACTACATTTGTGGAGGATGATGATGACATGCAGTGGGGACACTCCATAGACACAGCTTATGTGAGTGCCTGACTCCTGTCTAGCTGATGGCAGCTCACTTGCGCTCTGTGAACAGGGTAATAAGAGCATAAGAACATGAGAAATAAAGGCAGAAGTAGGCCATTCAGCCACTCAAGCCTGCCCCGCCATTCAATAAGATCATGGCTGATCTGTCCCAGGCCTCAACTCCTCTTTTGTGCCAGCTCCTCATAGCCCTCAACTCCCCGCTATTTCAAAAATCTATCTACCTCCTCTTTAAATACTTTCAGTGATCTAGCCCCGACAGCTCTTTGGGTTAGAGAATTACAGACATTCACTACCCCCTGAGAGAGGACATTCCATTGCATCTCAGTTTTAAACGGGTGTCACCTTATTCTGTAATTATGTCCCCTAGTTCAAGATTCCCCCACTAGTGGAAACATCTTCTCAACATCTAGCCTGTCAAGCCCCCTCAGAATCTTGTATGTTTCAGTAAGATCACCCCTCATTCTTCTAAGCTCTAATGAATAAAGGCCTAACCTGTTTAGCCATTCTTGATAAGTCAACACCCTTATCCTAGGAATCAGCCAAGTGAATCTCGTTTGAATTGTCTCCAATGCCTGTATATCCTTTCTTGAATATGGGGACCAAAACTGTAAACAGTCCTCCAGATGCGGCCTCACCAACACCCTTTACAGTTGTAACAAGACTTCCCTAATTTTAAACTCCAACCCCCTAGCAATACAGCCATAATTCCATCTGCCTTCTTAATTACTTGCTGCACCTGCATGCTAACTTCTTGTGTTTCATGCACATGAACACCCAGATCCCTCTGTTCTGCACATTTTTGGAATCCTTCTCCATTTAAGTTGTAGTCTGTCTTTTGATTCTTCATATTCTTCATACCTGATCCTTTGGTTTCCTTTGTGAGCTTTTCAGTGCCACATTATCACCGGACACAGATGCAGATGAGATGGGAGGCCATCCATACCTCAAAGGTGCTGAGAGCACACAAAGAAAATGACGGAATTCTGTGCTGCCAGCCCAGGACATTCTGGCAGTGATATTAAACCCCATCAAGGTGCAAGCATGACTGATGTGTCCAGTGACTGTGTCCAGTGACTATGAAGGCACACTATCGGTGTACTGGAAAGGTTGCACAAAGCACAAAGAAGAGGGCCTGGACTGAATCACCTGCCTTTATCTTGTGCAGGAATCAAGGTTTTACATCTGAGTGACATGGACACTACTCATCATAACAAGGGACCATAGGCAAGGAGACATTCTTGGGAGTTTATTTACAATAGTGAATATTATGTACAAATGATTAACACCCATGGCTAAGGTGTGCAACTATGAATTCTTAACCTTCCTAACCCTGCTGCTACATCTTGGTGCTTCCCCAACATCTACAGTGGAGGTGGAGGCAGCCTGCTGACAGCTATGCCCTGTCTTTGATGGCATTGACTGGTGTCCTCTGGAGGGCCCGCCTGCTTTCAGGGCAGTGGCACCCTCCTTGGTGTGTGGAGCTGGAGCTGCTAGGGTCACAGGAAGAGAGGATTCGGATGGGCCGGACACTCCCAGAATCATCTGGCTGGATGTGCACCTGCTGATCCTTCTCCCTATTGGCATCCAAGGACCTCTTGAGGAGAAGGGGAAGCTGGATTGAGATTGAGCTGCCTGACATCCCTCTTGCATTGACACTGTTGGAGGCCAACTGTTGTATCAATGATGAATTTCAGCCTGTGCAGCAGTGCAGGACTGATGTCCTGGACCATGGTCTACATGGCGGCCACCATCCTAACAGTGCTGACCTTGGTGCATTAGTATGCCAGAGCTATCACCTCAGACTGCAGGCAGCCAGGCTCCTCCATCATGCCTTGCAATCTGAGGAGTGCAGTGAACATCCCTTCCTAATATTCCCGAGCTTGCCTTTGCAGCTCCAGCAACTGAGGTATGACTGAGTCGAGAGGCTGCTCACCTGACTCAGTCTCAGCAGATTACTGGCCTCCAACAATCCTCCGAGTGCCGTAAACCTGGTAAGATCCCTGCAGCTGCCTGCTGTGGATCAGACAGTGCATTGTGCTTACCAGATTGTGATCCCGAGGCTACTCTAGAGCTAGGCCCCACTGAGGTGTATGTCTCTAAGCTGGTGGAGGGTGTGGGAGAGCACAGTGCTGGGTCTTCAATGAGGGTGTCATCAGATTCTTCTTCCGAGTTGTTTTCGGGGCTTGACTCGAGGATCTGGGTCAAGGACACCTTTGGCTGCTTCCTGGATGTGCCTGCAAAGGCAAGGAGAGATAACTAGTGCATGGCAGGGGACTGCAGAACAGAGTCATAGCATGTGTCTGATGGATGTTGCAATGCTGGATCCTTGGTTGAGCACCGATGGCCTCACCGTCAGAACAGGAATGATCCAGATTGTCGCCGGCCAGCTGGATGACTCTGTTTTCAAAGTTGGTGAGGACGTTGATTTCAGGTATTCCTCCAACCTCGTCGTTTTGTTGTGTGCCAGTTTGTCCTGCATGAATACAGATGGAGAAATTGTAAGCAGGATGCCTGCCAGGCCAGATAATAAGGATGTCTGGTAGATGTGGTTGGTGAGTGGTGCCATGGATGGGATGAGGACACAATTCACAGGGCAGATGAAGGTGTGTGTGAGAGATTGGCTGGGTGGTTAACAGTGAGGTTGAGTGTCTTGGGCTACAGGAAGATATAGATGGGATGGTCAAATAGGCAGATAAGTGGCAGATGGAATTTAACCTTGAAAAGTGTGAAGTGATACACTTTGGAAGGAATAAATTTGACAAGGAAGTATTCAATGAACGGCATGACACTAGGAAGTTCCGAGGAGCAAAGGGACCTTGGTGTGTGTGTTCATAGATCTCTGAAGGCAGAGGGACACCTTAGTGGGTTGGTGAAAAAGGCATATGGGACACTTGTCTTTATCAATCGAGGCATAGATTACAAAAGTAGGGAGGTCATGTTGGAGTTATATAGAACCTTGGTGAGGCCACACAATGTATAATTCTGGTTGTCACATTATTGGAAGGATGTGATTGCACTGGAGGGGGTGCAGAGGAGATGCACTAGGATGTTGCCTGGGATGAAACATTTAAGTTATGAAGAGAGGTTGGAAAGATTTGAGTTGTTTTTGTTGGAGCAGGGAAGACTGAGGGGCAACCTGATTGAGGTGTACAAGGTTATGAGGGGCATGGACAGGATGGATAGGGAGCAGCTGTTCCCCTTAGTTGAAGGGTCAGTCACAAGGGGACACAAGTTGAAAGTGAAGGTTAGGAGGTTTAGGGGAGATGTGAGGAAAAGCTTTTTTAGCCAGAGGGTGTTGACGGTCTGGAATGCACTGCCTGGGAGGGTGGTGGAGGTGGGTTGCCTCACATCCTTTAAAAAGTGCCTGGATGAGCACTTGGCACGTCATAACATTCAAGGCTATGGGCCAAATGCTGGTAAATTGTATTAGTTAAGTAGGTCAGGTGTTTTTCACATGTTGGTGCAGACTCATTGAGCCAAAGGGCCTCTTCCACAGTGTATGATTCTTTGATTCTGTGATTCTGTGACAATAAATGATGATGTCCCTTGAACTGGCAGTGGGTGAGACTGACATTGAACATAATTCTTCACTAAATTCTTTATTTCACCCAGGCCACTTTCGGTAACTGTGTGCTATGGTCTTTCAGGATATTCCTGGATGTGCGCTGTGTAGTTCAATTAGCAATGTCTGTCTATCCTTTGCAGGTACTATCACTCATGCTCCCCACAATAAGATGCCATCCTGGCTGATTATTTCATGCCTTCTGTTAAAGTATGGTTTCATTTAATCAGATACAAGATCTTGAGACCAACCATGAAGTACTTGTTCTCATACTTGTAATAGGACTGGGTCCCTACTTGTCCAGTCTCTGAACAGTCAAGCACATACTGATGATGAATCTAAGAAATGTAACAACAAAACAAGTTCTTGTGGAACTGGGATTTCACATCCTTTTCTTGTAAAGGTAAACAACCAAGTGCATCAGTGTTTGTAATTTGACTTCCAGGCCTATATACAAAAATGAAATCGTATGCTGCCAGGATTAAAGTCTTATTTGTGTTTCTGTGTCTTCTTTCTACGTGCCTTCTTCTTTCTCGCACTGACTTCAATCTCGGCCTTCTTTTTGACTTCAGTATTGGCTAAACTGATCTCAGGTGCAAGCTCAACTTGAGTGAACTCAGTGGTTGAGTCTCCCAGAATTTCATCATCTGTCTGCTTCTTAGAAAATTCTGCAACTTTTGCCTCCAAAGCCTCTTTGACTTCACGTAGCTGATTCTTCAGATCCTCCATCTCTTTTTTGTATTTGTTTGTCGCTTTGTGGAAAATTAATCATTGTTGTGTATTCTCTGCCAACTCATCCTTCATTTTGGTCACAGAGGTGCTGAATTCTTTCCATTTCTCTTCACACTTTTCCAGTAGTACAAACTTTGACCTGAGGGAATTTTGTAGTTTGTGAAGGTCTTTCAATAAGTTTTCTTTTTCCTTTCGAAGGTTGCTCACCTCGTCTTGAACTCTGTCCTTAAGAATGGTCTCTTCGAGTTCCTTCTGCTGTTCTTCCATTTTTTGGCTCAAGACAGCCTGCAGTTCTTCAGATTGTTAAGTCTTTACACGCTCCTTTTCTAAAGCAGAAATGCTTCCTGCTTCCTTTTGGAATCTAAGTGGCCCTCAAGGTTGATTTCCCTTAGCCAGTTTCTCCGTAGGAGGCTTGGTCCTCTGCCTCTCAATACCAACACTGGTAGCTTTACTAATTGACTCTCATAATGAACAATTACTTTACTTATGACTTTGACTTGAATGTTTTCACTCATGTATGTTTTTAATTGGGCAGTTGTTTACTCCAAATTTAATTGATGTTCCCCATTACTCAGATATTCGAGCGTATGCTCCCCAATTATTGTAGTGGAAGCTCTTGTATCCACTTCCATTCAAACAGGTCTACCATTCACTTTCACTGTTGCATCAATTGGTTCTGTTCTTCCAACCTTCAAGTTATACAACGAATAAAAATCTGAATCTGTTGCTTCAGGCTCTTCTACATTGTAGGTCTCACTGATTTTCATTTCTTTTGTTTAAAAGACTGCTTGACTCTTTCCTTAAACTGTCTCATTATGTGACCATTTTTATGCCAATAAAAACATTCTATTTTTTTAAAGCGCCAATCATTAAAAAATTGTTTGTTTCACCTCTATTGATATTACTCCTTGTTTTCTCTCTAAGTAATTTTTTCTCATTTTCCTGCTCGCGGGGGCTGTGTCCCACCTCTCAGTAGTGTTGTATTTTCGCACCCTTTTTGGCCAGGTCTTCCTGCCCAATGTGGAGGACAGCGCCATTTTGTGCACCCTGTATGGCTTTCGCATCTCTAACTGCACTTTCCAATGCTGGTGCAATCTGTAGCGCCTTAAATTCCAAACTTGTTTCGGATAACAATCACTTCTGAATCATGTCATCCTTCACAAAGCACACTAAACGATCTCTAAGCATATCGTTTAAGGATGTACCAAACTCACAATGCTCCATTAATTGCTTCAAGCTTGCCACATAGATTGCAACTGCCTACCCTGGTCTCTAATTCTAGAATTAAACTTGAACCTTTGCATTGTTACTGAGGGTTTTCGTTGGTAATTGCTCTTCACCAAGTCCACTATTCATCAAAATTTCTCGAGTCTGGGGCACTGGGTGCCATCAAGCTTCAAATCAAGCCATACGTCTTATTCCAACATGTACATGAGAGGATTGCCCGCCTCTTCGCTTCCCCCATAATCTCATATGCTTGGAAAAAGAATGAGAGATGTTCAGTATAAAGGGACCAATGGCCCATTGCTGGATTGAAAGGATCAATTCTTCCAAATTGCAGCATGCTGTGAGGGAATTTACTTTGACGATTTGAATGGAACTTCTTTTTACAATTGCTGTGCAAGGTACTGTGCCAATTTTGTTTCTCTTGCTTGCCTCTGTTTAACTTGATTCCATCCTTTTCGCTAGTTTGTTGGATCTTGTTGGCACGCTTATTGTAAGTGGTGGCTGATTTGGTACTAATGATAGAGTTGAGTAGCAGACACTTCATAGCTAGAAACTCTGTGTTTATTTGCAAAGTTACTCAGCAGCAACTAAGCATGTGCTTACATTTCAAACACTATCTCTACACTTTCTAACTACTAACTACAGAGATAGCCTGTGCTACTCTGCTATTGGATACTAAGAACAAGTGATCTTCGATTATAACATTCTTCTTAAAGGTATATTACACATCAGATTACCACAAATGTTTCCCCCCTTTGGCTGCCATCAGTTCCCATCAGCTTCTTTTCCCTTGCAGAGTGTTAGTTCTTTAAAGATGGCACCCGGTTTACTGAAGGCCTGAGATGATGGCTGGGCGGGTGCATCAGAGGCCGCTGTGCCAGCGACCCAGTGTGTTTCCAGCGAATGCATAGTTAATGAGGTGGAACACACCAGGAAAGGGATGATACTGCGCAAAAAGCCATCATTGCGGCAGGTGGGTAAAATGCCCTTTCTCCTGCCTGTTACCACACTTAGTGCAAATCTGGGACGATTCTATCCAATGGCAAAACTATGAGCTGGCAACAGAGTTAATTAACAAGCAAAAACCAATAAGAGTAGGCACACTTCTAACACAGCTGGGGAGGGACTACTACAAATTGTATTCCACCCTAAATCTAACCGATGAACAAAG
The DNA here is from genome assembly GCF_017639515.1 of Carcharodon carcharias. Taxonomy (NCBI): domain Eukaryota; kingdom Metazoa; phylum Chordata; class Chondrichthyes; order Lamniformes; family Lamnidae; genus Carcharodon; species Carcharodon carcharias. Next base: position 88,289,415 of record NC_054470.1, read on the forward strand.
GAAACAGACAAGAAAGATTTTGAACTCCTTGTATGCACATTTTGATCCCCAAGTGAACATTATCTATGAACACTATATAGCACTGAAAGTAAAAAGGAAACTGTAGATCAGTGCGTGACTGCAGTAACACAGCTTGCAGAATCATGTGAGTTTGGACAACCAAAAGATGATCTAATTAAAGATCAAATAGCCTTAGGCCTCCGGGACCCCTCAGTGAGAACAAGTTTACTGAGAAAGGAGAAAATTATGCTCAGGAAAGCGATAGACATATGTAAAAATGCGGATCTTGTAGAATGTAAATTAGAGCACGTATGGCAGGGCTGACCAGGAGATGCATTGTGCCGAGATACATAAGAGGCTAAAAGAGCAGAGCAATTGCAGACAAAGGGCAGGATGCAAATACTACAGATGACATCATACAAAAGAAAAGAAAGATTGTCCAGCATGGGGAAAGCTGTGTTTTAACTGCAAGAAGTCAAATCATTTCACACACAAGTGTTTGGTGAGAAAGAAGCAAAACAAGCTAATGCAGGTGGCCATCGGAGAGATATCAGCAGAAGAGTCTGATGAAACACTACAGACGATACAGGTTGGTTCCAAAAGAAGTGAACAATAAGTGATAAATGATCTGTGGCTGTTACAATGATGACCGCAAAAGAAGTGTATCAAGCAAACCAGAAGTGTCGGATAGGTACTGGCGCATCATGCAACATCACGACCTTCACAGACCTGTGTGAAATAGCTCAACATGACAATCCAAATACTCATATTGAGAGGACAAATTAGTCTGAGAGACCAATGCAATGGCAAGAATGAAGGCCTGGAGTTACAGGTCATAGGTGGGATGCAAAAGCCACTCATCTCAGCTGAAGCAAGTCTAGAGCTTGGACTGGTAATCCTGAACGTGCCAACAGAGATTTACAATGTGTCACAGCACACAAAGCCATTGACTGCCGAATAGATCCTAGAGGAATACAAAGATGTGTTTACAGGGTTGGGATGTCTACCAGGAGAATAATCACCTAGAAGTAGATGAGAGTGTAAGAGCAATTCAGCACCTGCTAAGATGAGTTCCAGCTGCCCTCAAGTCAATACTAACAAACAAGAGAGAAGAGCTGGAAAAGAAGACAGTGATCAGGAAAGTGACAACTCCTACAGACTGGATTAGCAGCATGGTAGCAGTGAAACAATCTGGAAATGTGTGAGTATGATTAGACTCAAAGGATCTAAATAAAGCTCTGAAGAGATCTCTCTACACCGTGCCAACCATCAAAGGAATTTTGCCGCAACTTGCCGAGGCAAAGATCTTTACTACCCTAGATGCAAAGGATGGTTACTGTCACCTGAAGCTGGATGAAAGCAGCAGCTTTCTAACTACCTTCTGGGTGCTGTTCGGGAGAGATGGATGGTTGTGCATGCAATTTGGCATTTCCAAGACTCCATAAAACTATCAACGCAGACAGCATGAGATAGTCAGTGATCTTCCTGGAGTGAAGGCCATAGTGTATGATCTACACACCTATGGATGTGGAGACACAATGGAAGATGCCATATGATTAGAATTATTAGCTGCTGTGATTAGAATTTAATATGACTGCTAGAAAGAACTCGCCAGAAGAACCTGACGCTCATCAAGATAAAATTGCAACTGAAGATGCCTGAAGTCAAATATATAGTGTTATACGTTTAAAATAGGGTGTTTTGATCTTTTAGACTGTTCCAGTTTGGCTGTGCATGGCATAATACTGGAACCCAAATTATCCTTTTAAACAGTATGAATTCGACAGAGATATAACCATCAGGCAAAGCTCAGACACCAATTTAGTAAATGGTATTGAAGTTTATTGATTATAAGCAAGTTTTTTAAACTTATCAACTAATGGATAGAAGCAGAACATAGGAAAAGTATACTTATCAATGAAATTCTACCAACTCCACGCTTTCAAATGGGTGATCGATCCAAGAGAAGTGAAGAAGAATGTGAACTCCTCACACTGACAGAGAAACAGTCGCTGCTTCCGAGAAGCATTACACTTTCCTGGGATTTCTACTGGCAGAGAATCTGTCACTGAACCAGTCCCAGTACTAACCACACTCCATACTCATCTGTCCCTGGAATTTATCTGAAACAATCTTCTTGCTGATAAGAGGATGCTCAATGACCCCCAAAGATCTAAACCATTCTTCCATGCTTCATGTACGCAAAGATGGTTCCCACTACCCCTTTTTTATATTCAAAAGGTATTGTAAACCCACCTTAGCCATGTTGTCGGAAATGGCTAATTGGCCTATAATTTGTCAATAATGTGATATGAGTTAACTCCATTGGTTCGAGCTAATTACACACATTGTCTTAAATTTAGAACAATACCATCCTTTAACCTATGTCTCTTATCTTGATGTCTTTACAGGACTCCCATTCATTAAGACAGACTCAACAGTCAAGGACAGTGTGTGTACCTGATAGGAAGGGAGTCCAAGGCTTATGGCCTGAATTCTACCCTTGGGGTGCGCCTGAAGTCAGCATGGCTGGAGGCAAATGTAAAACCCACTCTCAGCTGAGTTTTTGCTGTAAACGCAATCTTATGCTGGGTGGCCAATTAAGGCCCACCCAGTGTGAAACGTGACTACCAGCTGTGTTTCCCGTGCACAGGAGTGGGAACACGTTAGGTGCCGGGTCCAATGGGAACCCAACAGGTTGTTCAAAAAACAGAAGGGGCAGCTCCCTGAAGGCTACCAGGAGTTGTGGGGAAGGCTGAGGGAGTTGTTTGGAAGCAATGCAACAAACATCCTGGTGTACAGACATGGTCTCAGCATCTAGTGGTCATGGAAGGTAGGAGGGCAAGTCTGCACTACGAGTGCTGATCGAGGAAGTCAGTGCCTGGCGGCATATCCTAATGCCCTGGGATGGCAAGAGAAAGCCACCTCATGTGACCAAGAAAGCCTGGGCGGAGGTAGCCGCCCAAGTCAGTGGGCGTGATGTGGTGCACCGCACATGGTTTCAGTGCTGCAAAAGTTGCAATGATCTGCTGCAGTCAGCAAGGGTAAGTGCAGAAATGGCATGGATCTGTGAGGAGAACTTTAGTCGGGTGTCCATTGCTTGGAACTTTCAGGGTCTAAGGGTGTGTATGCCAATTGGCACTTAAACCTGCCCTGACAAGGCTGGGATATCAGCACGACTGGCCTCAGTGCACAGCATGGTGAGATGTGCCACAGTGACACAGCCTGCCTAATGCCCGGATGGGAGGGAGGGCAGGAACCAGGAAAGGGCCTTCAGAGAGACAGAGCAATAATGAGACTATTTTTCCCTGTCAAGAGAAGAGCAGTCATAACTCCATGGAGAGCCGCAGAATGGGTGGAGTAGTGGCAAATCTGCTTCCTCACAAAGCATGAAAGCAATGCACTGGAGCTGGAATGCCACCAGCTAGCTCGCTCCACTAGTCACAGTGAGGCAGGGGTCTCAGATGAAGGTCCAGAGCAGGTGACAGATGTGTGTACTGGAAAGATAATGGCCTCCTCTCATCAGAAACTGAACTGTCATAGCCAGAAAGCCCATTCAAGCTCCAATGCAGATGGCACCATGCAGAGGTCTCCACTGTCTCAGCAGCCCGCCAAGCATGTATAGTGACTTTGATGATTGAATGTACTGATCTTTTGCCTTCCTCTCGCAGATGCACCATCCGCAGGAGCCACGGGTGACCCTGAGGAGCCCCCATTGAGTTCAGAGGAAGACATCACATCTGCACAGGCATTACACCATCTCTCCGAACCAGGCACCCCAGCGCAGATACTCACAAGTAGGTGGGCATTAGTTATTGAGCTCCATGGGTAATGCACAGTGGTGAGGGCACATCACACTCACATGAGGAGCTGGCAGAGGCGAGGAGGTCCCAGAGAGCTGATAGTGGGAGCACAACTGGAGACCAGGGCCATGCTGCATCCGACGCAGATGACGAGCCTCTGGATTCATCCATCAGGTGGCAGATGCTGGATGTCCAGTGGGATGCCTGAGGAGAACTGGCAGAGATCCATGAGGGCCTGTGTGCCATGGTCTCTGCCTTGGAGGAGCATGAGTTCTTCATTGACCCTTAACACCAAGTGCACAGCCTCCTTCATTGAGAGAGTGGTGACTCTCATGGAGAGGCAGCTCCAGGAGCAGACTCAGGGATTCCTGGAGTTGCACTCGGACCTGCAAGTCCTCACACAGGTAGTGACCTCGGGAGGTCACTGCCAGTGTGAGAGATGGTTGAGGCACCTAGTTTCCCTAGTAGGTCCCTGTCCATCAATCGTGGTGAGCAGGGAGGTGCAAATGCACCTCACGCTGGCAGACGAGCTGCCTGTCGTCTCTATGGGCTCCTCAGTGTGCTCTGGATGAGGGCACCAGCACCTCTGCCCCCATTGCCAGTGACTGCTGCATCTGATGATACCGCAATTACTGAGAAGCGCCCAGCTAAGGGGCTGGAAGCACCCTCCCAGGCGGAGCCTGCATGAGCTCCAGTGGCCAGAGGACGACCGCCAAGGTCATCAAGGCCACAGGACAGCAGAGTCAGCAGGCTGTCTCCAACACCACTGACAGGGGCACCAAGATGCAGCACCCACAGAAGTCAGTTGGAGGCACCTTGAGCACAGCAGGGGCGTGTCATGGGTGACATTTTTTGTGTTAATTATTTTGACTCTTATGTTAGGGATAGACAATTTGTTCTTTGTTTGTTCATGTGAAGTAACATAAATATTTATTTGACTTAAATGGGCTGAGTTGTATGGATGGTATGAATAGGTGCCAAATGCAGCACAGGCTTGTAAATGTATGGCATTGTGTGGTGCTGGCATAATGAGTTGGGTTCTCATTTATTGAATGTTAGCAAAGGAGACAGTGCCATTGGCTTGATGAAGCAGTGATGCCTTGGATGCCTAGCAGAAGGTTCGCGGCATCAAAGCATCCCTGGTGTCCCTGCCTCCATGAATGTTCCTGTCCTCTGCCTCGAGGTCCTCACCTTTCACCTCCCCATGCTCTTCCTCTGAGCCATCACTTGAGTAATCCTCCATGGCCTGTGGAGCGGCCTCGCTTTCCTCAGCCTCCAGTGAGTACCCCTTTGCCAAAGCCAGATTGTGCAGAACACAGCATGCAACGACTATGAGGGAGACACACGCTGGAGGATGTTCCACTGCAATGTTCCCCGTGACTGGTCCACACATCTGAAACACATCTTCAGCAGCTGATGGTCCTCCCAACCACCATCCTTGTGGAGGTATGTCTCCTGTTGTATCTCTCCTCAGCTTCAGTTCTCGGGTGACAGAATGGGGTCATCAGCCAGCTCTTTAAAGGATATCCCTTGTCACCCAGAAGCCATCCATCCACTGATGCAGGAGCCACAAACGGCCTTGATAACTGTGAGTGCCGGAAGACGTAAGCATCATGTGAGCTCCCAGGGTAACGGCACAAACTTGGAGAATCTGAACATTCATTGAGTGGAACTCTGTTCTGTTTATGAAAGCTCCAAGCTCACCTGCTGGTACCTTGATGGCCACGTGAGTGCAATGTATTACACCCTGGAAGCAGGAGAACCCAGCTATCGCAGTGAAGCCTCACGCTCTCTCCGCCTGGCTCGCCGCATCTGTCCGGAAGTGGATGAACATGAGGACATGTCTAAAGATTACATCAGTCATTAGTGTTATGACTGATGCAGTTGGTAAAACTAAGTTTTTCCCAGAGGGAAACTTCAAACAGTTGTCATAACCTATAATTTTAAGTGTTATGTTTGAGATACGACTCTAAATTCAGGAATTAGACCACCAGTTCTTGAGATTTTACATCAAACTAAATGAAACATTTTATTAATTTGCACAGGTTAAAATATATATACATGGCTTCAAATTGCTGCTATCATAACTTTTAACAAGTTCCCAAACTAATCTCCATTTCGGCAACAGCAACCCATGGACTTAACCAGACACCAGGCAAAGCATTTTCACTTTACGAATTCAAAATGAGGTTCTTTTCACTTTGGTTCTTGTGGAGACAGCTGGAGGCTTACAGTTGTCTTATGATTTCACATTGCCTCTGCTCTGCACACACAAAACTACTGAAGTTCTACCTCGCACCACTCATTGAATGTAAATCACCAGCTTCTTTTTACAATAAAACCCCTTTCAAAGTACCAATTTTATTAGTAATATATACATATTGATTGATATCTGCTAGCTAGTTGGCAGTTTTCACTCCACTTCTTGAATGCTTTATACAAAAAATGCAAGTACACTCTTACATATCGCAACTCGTAGACATCAAAGCATCCGGACTAGCTGGCTTTAATCCAATTAAGACACACCCACAGACTAAACCTCTATTTTAAAAGAAAAATATTTTCCAATAATATTATATATATTAATAGCTTCATGACACAAGCTTGATGCAACTGTGTGCAGCTGATTGAGAAACGCTGCACAGATCTCCCACTGAGACCTGAAAAGAACCAGAGGCATAGAAGCTGAGGGCCACTGTGACCTTCAAAGCCATCAGCATGAGGTGTTCACCCACACAGTTCAAGGCGATTTCTGGGCCACTGTGTCCCTGGAGAGGCAGAGTCTCCTCTGGCACTGGACCCCGGACATCTGGAGGTAGTTGGAGCGCTGTCTGAATGCTCTAGGCGCTGGGTAGTGGCATTTTCAGCATGCCCTCCTGCCTTGGCCTCCCTGCTGGCCCTGCGCCAACTGAGCCTGTGCCTCTCCTCTTGAAGGTATGTCCCTAGGATGCTGCCCACCTGGTCTCCTCCCCCTCCTGCCCTTTAGAGGAAGTTCCACCAGCAGAATACACTATCTCCATTAGATGGGATGCAGAGGAGCAGTGCCTTGAAAATGAAGGAGCTCTGTGCTGCAATACTCAGGGGAATCTTCCAGGGAAGAAGAGGACCTGAGACACTGAAAGGCAGGCTTGACAATCAAACTAGATGCCAAGAAACTCTGGGTAACTCTGTACTCACACAGCAAAGGACTGGCAATGACAGAGAAAATGCTACTGTTCCAGGGCCCTTTTATCTTGCCTGTGGATGAGGAAATGATTAAAACCTGAATTCCGCCCGTCCGTTTTGCCCATGCAATGAGCAAAAAATTACACGGGCAACATAAAATGGTGGTGAATAATTTTTAATGACCTCAGTTGGACCTTTAATTGTCAGTGGGTGCTGCTCTGACTCCCACGCCTGCCCAACGACCTCAATATTGCACGCATGCGTGATGACGTCGGGACTTTTCGCACAATTTTTCTTGCGTTCGTTGGGTGAATGCCTGACTTCAGAATGCAAGATTCAGGCCTATGTCATTTCTTTCCCAGTTGTTACAGCACTTCAATTCTCTCATAAGAAATGCTAATGGAGAAATACAGAAATGACAGAAAGCAACTTCTAACTAACCACTGATTATACTTTACTTCTCCTTCAATTACCAGATTAATTGAGGTACTTCCTTCTAATGAAATCATCTGTTGCTAGTCAGTGACTGCTTTATAATACTGCTTTGGATTAGTTATCACAATGTTAACATAAAATGGCATTTTGACCTTGGTAGCTTATTACAATGAAAAGAACATAAAATTTACCAGAAAATAGTTGAATTACACTAAAATCTAGTATCCAGGTTTACTTACAATAGGTCACGTATTGACAGCAAAAGGTCTTCACCTGGATCCTGAGAACTGTAGCAGCAATGCAGCGACCAATGGATGTGAAAGCAGTGCAAGGATTTATTGGATTTGTGAACTATTTAGCAAAATATTTGCCTAATTTGTAGTCGGAGTGTGAGCCATTACGCAAGATCACTGCCAAGGATGTGCAGTGGCGTTGGTGTAGAGAGCAAGAAGCATCATTCATCAAAATGAAACAACTAGTGACAACAACACAGTGCTGAAGTACTATGACGCCAATGACAAAGTCACCTTGCAGTGTGATGTCAATGAGACAAGTCTTGGAGCAACCCTAATGCAGCAAGGACAGCCAGTCACACTTGCATCCAGGGCACTAATGCAAATGGAGCAACGCAACATTCTGATCAAGAAGAAGTGCCTGGTTATTGTTTTTGCTTGTGAGCATTTTCATCAATATCTGCTTGGGAGAGACAAGGTAACAGCAGAGTCCGACCACAACCACTTCAAAGCATTTTTCTCAAATGGCTACTATCTGCTCTTGCATCGGCAAAGAATGTTACTTCGTTTACAGAGATATCATCTGGATGTGACATACAAGCAGTGGACACAGATGTACATTGCAGACATGCTGTTGAGAACAGTGCTCCCTGTGATGAAAGTTGAGGATGCTACAACAGCGTGTTAAATCTTCCAGATTCAACATGCAGCAGCAGCTGGACATGATCTGGAAGTCATCAACCCAGCAAAGATATTGAACCTGACAGATAAGCACCTTACTCAAATCAAGCATTTTACCCAACATGATGCAACTCTCCAAGCGCTACAAGTGTACTGATGAAAGGATGGCCTGAGAACATCAAGGGCACACCTGTGGTCACAAGAGTACATTGGGCATGCAGATCTGATTTGATGGTCCAAGGTAGCATATCTTACAAACAAAGTAGACTCATCATCCCTAAGGAAATGAGAGGAGAGACGCTGAAGCGCATCCATGCAAGCCATCAAGGAACTGAATTGAGTCAGAGAAAGGCAAGGGAAGTGCCCTACTGGCCAAACATAGCAATGAAATTAAAGACCACATAAGCAAGTGCAATGCTTGTAACAGGTACCAAGCTAAACAAGCTAGCGAGCCGTTGATATGCATGACATCCCCGACAGACCCTGGATGAAGGTGGGAGTAGATCTCTTCACTCCAGCAGGAACTGATTATCTTGTCACTGTGGACTACTATTCTGACCACTAGGAGTTAGACCAACTGACTTCACCGACAACAGGAGAAATAGTAGAATGTCTGAAAGGACACTTCAGTCATTACGGCATTCCAGACATTGTGATGAGTGACAACGGCCCTCAGTTCACAAGTGAAAAATTCAGTTGTTTCTCAAAGGATTGGGAAATTCAACACTACATGTCATCACCGCACTATCCTCAGTTGAATGGAAAGACTGAGGCGGCAGTGAAAATTGCCAAAGGAATCAAGAAATCAAGTAAATCCTGGTGTACACAAGGCAATCCTCAAGTGGAGAAACACATTGACGAAAAACATGAAAAGTAGTCCTGTCCAAAGACTAATGTCATGCTGCACACAAATGACTCTTCCTATTGCAAAAAAGCTACTGAAACAAGAAGCAGTAACAGGCATGAGTGAAAAAATCAAAGTGAAATGGCAGAGAGCCAGATTTCATTTTGATAAGACTGCCAAACTGTTGCTAGAGCTGAGCATTGGCGAGCCAGCCAGGGTACAAACCTTCAATGTTCTGAACAGGAATCAGCCTAAGTGGAAACTTGGGACATGTGTAGAGAAATTGTCACCTCAATCGTATGCAGTGGAAGTAAATGACTAAATATACAGGCACAACGCAGGCATATATGCACAACCAGCAAAGCTGTTCCTTCACTGCAGTTGACTGGTCAGAAAGTTGGGATCTCACCAGCTGTAGAGAGTACAGAACGACCAACACTCCCAGAAGTCCAATTGTCCCCAACAATGGAAATGGAACAATAACAGGTACCCATGGCAACAAGTGCCATGGGAACGACACTCTCCAGAAAAGGAGCATTACCCCGACGAACAGCCAATAACAAGGTGCACGCATACCATTAAAAGACTTACATGATTTAAAGACTATGTATGCAATGCAAGTGCAGAGACTGCCTGGTAGAATAAACAGTTATTAATGTGTGAGAAGAGTGGGTGTACAGTGGGTAACTTGAGTAACTCACAGTTACACATGATAGTGCATGCAAATGTATTTTCTGTTTGTTCGGAAATGGAAGATGTTTGAACCTTTTGCTTGTTATGTAAAGGGGGATGTTTGGGTTTTAAAATGCGACGGTACTACATGTCCTATCTGGCTTGCTGTAGTTATGTGACCTCTGCCATGAGGCAATCTCTCTGTAAGCTGCCGTTTTAGATCAGTTCAAAACAGACTTACAATGAGAAAGCACTGCAATCATCGAACTTGAAACATATATCACCTGAAAAATACTCTTGTTCCAAGATCGTTAGGGCACTGGGAGATATCTGCATAGGTTTGCAAAGAGAACAGAGCATACCACCAGGCTGAAAATTCAAACAGCATCCCCTGTCATTCAGTGGGACTGAATCAGACCTTGTGAATTGTTGCCCTCCCACTAAATCCTGAACTGAGCTTCAAATCTCACTTGCTATTTCAACCTGTGTACCAATGTCCACTGCTTTTTCTATCCCAGCTCTTCCATCATTAATACCCTTATCAATACTACTATCACCTTTAGACTCAATTATTTGACTACTCTCCTTTCTGGCATCCCATTCTTCATGCTCCACAAGCTCCAACTTATCCAAGACAAATTGATCCATATCCAAAGTTCTGTATGTTAATCACCCTATACTGATTCTCTGGCCTCCAGAAATTAATTCCTCACATTTAAATCACTCCCTGGCCTATTTATACAATCTCGTCCAATGTGAATTCCACCCCTGCACAACTCCCACAATCCTTGGCAGTGTTCAGTCTGCTGAATCAGGCTCTTTTATGCACCCTCCTTTTTATCCACCAACACTGGTTGCAAAGCCTTCAGTAGCCTGGCCACAGCTTTTGGAACCACTTCCTAAATCCGTTCACCTCTCCACTCCTATCTCCTCCATTAAAACCCTTCTCAAAATCCATTGTTTTGACTGGGCTTCCATCACCCTTCCTAATCTCCCCTTCTATGGATCTAACTCTAAAGTTAATAACTCTGTTCTATGTAATGTAATGAAGAAGATTACATTTGACTCTAACAAGATTTGCAATAGCTCTGAGTATAGCTCTGATACAACTGCTGTTCTCCTTTGGTTATAAATATGTTAAAAACCCATATGCAGATAAATTCCTGTTAAAGGATGATTCTTATTCCATCCAAGAACAAGGGTAGTTATTGTTACAGAATGCTTTCATTTAGTTTGATTTCTTTCCTTCTAGCAAATTAATTAAATGGTGTGACTCATTACTCACTTCCTATATGCTGTGTTGCATCCACCAAATGACTCAGCTTTTCATTTAAATTGAGGCGACTCAATGCTAATACTGTGATAGTAAATTGACACCTTAGTCTTATTATGGTGAGTCCTGTGAAAATCCACCAAGATTATACTTCATGGACATCATTCGAATGTGTTTGTAATTGGGATTTAAATGTTTGTGATATCTCAACTTTGCAGTCCTGATTTAGTAATTAAACCTGTCAGATAAAAGGTCATTCAAAGACGAGTGATTTGTGATTGAAATCATAGAAATTGCTGTCATTTGCCCATTGTGCCTGTGCCTGTGATAGCTCTTCAGCTGTACCATCTACTCCATGCCCTTTTTCTGCTTTTTTCCATTATTTTTGTTAAATTCTTCCTTTACATACACTCATCGAATTCTGATTGAAATAATGTTTTGGCCTGGTAATTCAGGAGCACCCACCTTTTTGCACTCAGTGTGTGGAGGCCTACACCAGAATGATGATGTCTGAGACCTCCTGATGCTAAGCCTTGAATCTCATTTTCATGGAGCTGACATGGGACTTCTGACTGCAGACAAAAAGTAGTAAGGACTGCTAAGAATTTGAGCTGCTGCTAGCATTGCACCAGCCCTCAAATAAATAGCTCTGGGTTGCAAAGGCAGTGAGACAAATCCATGTGTTGGCCCATGGAGATGCATGGGAAGGAGATTGCAGTAGAGGGGCTCAGAACTGGGGTAGAGGGTGGGGAGGTGGGAGATCTCGGTTTAGATCTGGGTGGTGGGAGATCGGTATTGGATTTAAGGCCCAGCCCGGGTGCAGGGGTGGTGCCTGGAACAGTTGTGATTGCTCCTTTAATATGGTGTCAGGAGCAGTTCTCCTCTTCCTGGATCCACATTCAGGTTAATTAACGTCCTTGTTGAAGGCATTCTGAAGAGCTGGTTTAGCTCACTGCGATGGCATGGGATGCCTCAGGGCAAATCAATATTGGAGTAGGGACTTCAATCAGATGTAAGGCCCTTTATTTGCATATGGAAAGGGTCTAATACCTGCTTCAGGTATGAGTAAAGGAGAGCCCTTGTTTGTGGAGTGGCAATATTGTGGGTGGCAGACCTCCATTTGGAAGTGTGTGCCTCTTCCTGTCTGTCATTGTGGGATCTTAGTATGCCACATACCAGCTAAGAATGCAGATAGCCCCTACCTCAATAGCCACCTATGAAAAAGAACTGAATGTAATTAATATTCCTCTGTATGGAAAATAGTTTAACTTCTGACCATTTTATTTATCATATTTAATACATATGATGTCAGCTTACCATTCAGACACATCACACTACAGATTGTGACTAGATATATTTTGTTTGTGAGTAGAAGTTACTGATTCTTCTGCACTCACTCATTGAGTTCCAGTACACATTTATAGCACTACTGTTAATACTGATCCGATGTCTGAACCATTTCATCTCAAACTAATATTATTCACATGGGTGCTAAAATTCTGTGCATTCTGTGTATGACCTTTGTTGTCTGAAAGGTGCTGGATAGTCACAAACACAGGAGGAACTATCACAACTTCATTCTTATGCATGAAGCAAAAAGTCGCTTAAGTGGGTAATCCTTTTGTTGATATTTTCTGCCCCTCAATCACTGGCTACAAAATTCAATCTCCTGATCAACGCTAAAGTAAGTCTGTGGGCCTGATTTTAACCATACAAGTGAATGGGTTTTGAGCAAGTTAAAATCTCAACCTGTGAGTTTGTCTCACCTCTGTCTTATGCCAATGAATGGTAAAAAAAATCCTCACACCAAGTTAATAGTTTTGTCCTATCCAATTGTCAACTCATGGATTTTCATTCTTCTTGGCAGGGCATATTTGCACTTAGGATTGAAAAGAAATGCCCTAGCTATTCTAAAACTGCATAATGGTTCCATGATGCTGCAAGTACTAAGACATTTGGTCCAAGTTTGGCAATATTAAATTTTGAAATTAATTTATAATTATACAAAGGGGAGAATTTTCATCGAGGGGGGCTAAGCAGGAGCAGGTGTGGGCAGGCGCACAGCCATTTTACGTGGGTGGACCAATTAAGGCCCGCCCAGCGTGATGCACACCCGGAAGCGCTGTGTGCTACCTGTGCGGATGGGGAGAGTAGGCGAAAGAGCACAGAAATCTCCCCGAGACACAAAGCTGCCTCAGGGAGATTAGTTTCATTGTCAATAATTTAAATAAAGAAAAAAAAATTGAAGACATATCCCCTCATGTGACAGTGTCACATAAGCTGGGACATGTCAAAGAACTTTAATAAAAACTTTTATTCAATTTATAAACGCTTCATGACACCTCATCCTGCACGCCGACACGAAGATTCCGGCCAAAGTAATCATTTCATTCAAGGTTCATTCTTCTTTCTTAAACTGTAATTCCACGGTGGCACAATCTAACTTCAGACAATTAAATTGTGTTAAGCTTATTTTTCAATATTGCTGTTGAGTCTGTGGCTAGTTGCAGAGAAAATGTGGCTATCACTTGCCCTTGGGTCACAGGCTTTGGAATCATTTTGAATCTTCTTAACAATGACCATCGTGCTACTTTTGCATGCTGGTTATTTGACTTTGATCAGCAGTGAAATCTTCAGTTTTTCTATATATAACTGGATATGTATTGATTTCACTGTGGAAATAATTTTTTTTTCGGGTAGACTTCCTTTGCTAATGCAAAAGCTGCATGATGGCAAATGGAGATGAACGTCTGCTATCCTAATCCCCTAAGGTTTATCCCTTATGTGGAAGCTACCAATCTTCACTCATCTAGCCATATGCATCCACATACTTCAAATAAATTGATTATTTGGCAGGATGTTTGCTGGTACTTTAGAATCCCTATGGGTGTCTCTGTATTTTCTCCCATCTGGTGCATTCCGGACTTGCTATCCTTTTTGCAGGAAAATGGATTTGGCAAATGTCAGGCTAGGAGAATTGAGACTTTTTCAAATTTATTCCATGGGTGACCTTAGATTGGATGGATCAATATCAACTTTTTTACACAGGCTTTAATAAACTTTTTCCACTGTGCCATTTCGTCTTGTAATAATGCTGGCGATGAATTCATTTTGCTCGCACCTATTTTTCAAAATTAATGTATATGAGAGAAAATTTATATCAAGTACTCGATTGTGTTGCTGGCCATGATGCAAGGCAGTGCTTCAGTCAATGATCTTCTAGTTTTCATCCTGGAGGTACAATTAGAATGACGGGCAGGTTTCTGATTTCTTTCTCTGTCTCAAGTGGTAGAGATAGGAGCTACTGTTGGAGTTTGGAGAAGGTGACAGCTGGTCAAATAGAGGATGTTGACTCACCAGCTGAGTTTTCTGTGATGTGAGGTTTCTGTGATCAGCAGCAGCCTTCTTTTATCCTCACCAAAGTATTCTTTATTTCCTGAAATTTCTTGGCTGAATTATTTTCAGTAGGATTAAGTTCCAATTCTGAAAGCAACTTGTCAAAGGCGAAAACACATCACAAAAATTGATAAAGGTTGTATACAGTGCATTGCTGGCCTATGATAAATTGTAGAAAACTTAAGGGCCGATTTTAACTCCAGGCAGAAAGCCCACCTGGGAATTTGAGTTGGAGGCCCAGCAGAATTTAGCTGCTGATCCTCACTTGAATGCCGCCCTCATTTGAATACAACTCACCCATTATAGGCTACAAGTGGCAACTGGCTGTCAAGCGAGCAATAAAGACTAGATGGTGTGGAGCGCTGTGTACTGCCAAGAAGACACTGCTACCAGCAGTAGAGGGTGGGGGCTGCCCTTTGAAAGTCTTATAACAGGGGCAAAGTCCAACTGTTGGGCAGTAGAGGCCTGGACATTCCTTGTGGGGTCCAGAGAATTTTTGTCCCTCCTAGCCCCGCGAAGGAAAATATTTTTTGAATTTGCTTTAAGTTGGCTGCCAGACAGCATTAACAGCAGGTTAAAATGCTACAGGCCTGGGCTCCGAATTCTCATTTATCTGTTGAGGCTCCTGCCAGAATTCGGTGGGAATCTCATCTGCCACAAAAACAAATGAAGTTAAAATGGGGAACTGGTGGAAATGGAGCAGGAAATGGACCTGCTCCCTTTTAACTGTTCCCCTGTTCCATTCCAGTTAAAATTACCCTGTTAATTTATCTTTGCAAACTATTCAGCAACTTTCTAGAAACCCATCAATTGGAGAGATCAAGATGATTTTCAAAGCGCATTATGGTCATGGTGGGCAGAATTTAATGCGCTCCCCTGTGGTGAGTTCCGTGCCATTAAGGTGGACATTTAAACTGGGCCTTGGATGACCTGCCTGCACCCACTGCCAATTCAGACCCTTAAGTGGGCAATTAATATCCACTTAAGGTCTTCATCCCACCATCCCTGGCATTAACACAGCAGCAGGTGGGGCTTCACCATGCGAGGAGCACAACAAGCAAAACTGTGGCGGGGTGTACCAGTGCCCGATTGAGGGACCAGTCATTGGAAAGGGCCCACTGCAACCACCACCCCGCACCCCAACCTTCCAGCCATCGCTCATCTCTGGCCTGTGTCCAAAAACAATACAAAGCCTCGGATTTGGTTGGTGGGAGGTGCAGGTTGGGGTGGGGCGGGGTGGTGTTGTATTGGCAACAGCTACCACCTCCCCAGTGGCGCTGCTGTTCAGTAGAACTGCCAGGCTCTGATTGAACAGCAGCTCTCGGGGGGCGGATCTTCCACCCCTGGGTTCCTTGACCCTGGGAAAGACCCACCACTGTCCAGTTAAGTGCCTGAGTGGCACTTAATTCAGCATACCTTCCACAAGGGAAGCAACACGGGGCTCCTGCCGGCTCTCCAGCTGATGGGTGAGACCCCATTGTCTCTATTAAATCAAGCCCATGGGCAGAAATTTTTGACCCAAGGTCGCACGTGCATCCAATTTGAATGGGGGTGAAATACTGCGTGATGATATTGGGCGAGCATCCTGATGTCATTGCGCACTTTCGCGATCTTTTGGGTGGCAGGTGTGTATGAGAGGCAGCAGCCGACCACCAACAATTAAGAGGCCTATTAAGGCCATTAAGTAATTAACTTAGCTGCAGTTTTCACTGCCCATTCAGTTAGTGGGTGTACAAATAGACAGGTGGCCTTTGCATTTTTAACGAATCCTCATCCATGGGCTGGTTGAGATTTCAAACGCCTACTAAAATAAACAATAAAAAATTTTTAACATCATTTTTTTACATGTCCCTCTTCATGTTACAGAGTCACATGTGGGGACATGTTTATCTCAAATGTTAAAAGTTTATTTTTGTACTTAAAATCCATTAGCTCCCTGAGGCAGCTCTGTGCCTTCAGGGAGCTGTCACTGTGCACTCCCAAGCGCATGCGCAAGCCTCAGTGCTCGTCCTCCTCCTGAGCCCTACCCCAACAGAGCTGACGCTCCCTGCACACGTTTCATGTTGGCTGCCAATAAATGGCCGGCCAGCGGGAAATCACAGTTTGAGCCCAATCGCGGGCAGCTTCGCAGCCACTCCCATGCCCACCCACCACACCCGCCCGATGAGGGAAAAATTCTGCCCTGTGTGTCCTATGATATACACCCAATTAAAATGCATCAAACAAATGCGCAGAGTACTCTTATTGATCGTCTGCTTTGGTTTTGACATCCAGTTATTTATATATCCTTCTTGAAGTTTTCTATTCCAGCATTTAGATATGCATTCTAGTAAATTGTCTATAATATTAACCATGCTGAGTTGATGAATATATAGGGCAGGATTTTACATCTTGTGGGCGGGCAGATGCCCGACCTGATCTGGAGTAAAATAACGTGCAATGACGCCGAGCGCCCGATGTCATCATGCACTCGTGCGTTACTCCGGTCAGTGGGAGCATGTGCGAGCTGGCAGCGTGCCCGCTGACAATTAAGAGGCCTATTAAGGCCCTTAATCAATTGATTAAAAGCAATTTTTCGCTGTGCACCCAATCTTATGTTTTGGCGGGCAGGCAAACCAAGCAGGCAGCCTTTGGATTTTTTATGATACCTCATCCATGGGCGGGATGAGGTTTCCAACAGTAACTTAAAAAGAAGCAAAAATTTTTAGACATCATTTTCAATATGTCCCTGTTCATGTGACTGAATGGTATGTGGGACATATTTTTCTCATTTGTTAAATCTTTATTTTTGTTTCCACAAATCTTCAGCTCCCTGCGGCAGCTCCCCGCTTTCAGAAGCTTTCAGTGCACACTCCCCCACGCATGCGCAGACTTCTGTGCTCGCACTACTCCTCCTCCCAAGCCGGCAGCACTGAGGTTCTCAATGCGTGTATCATGCTGGCTGGCCGTTAATTGGCCATCCAGTGTGAAATTGTATTTGGGAGCCGATTGCGGGCAGTGGACCATTTCCCAGCTGCATCCGTGGATGAGGTTCATTAAAATGCAAAGGCTGCCTGGCCTATTTGCATGCCCACCCAACGACTGGAAAATCCTGCCCATAGGGTTATAAGTTTGACCATACTGCACTTATTTAACAGACACGAAATAGAGATAACTCAGTCTAATTTTCCCTAAGGGTGTCTGAATAATAGCTGACCCATAACTGGCTTGAACTATTTTTCGGGCAACATTAGTGATTTGCCCCATCCCAGCTCATCAGTTGTGAAGTGAATTGTGGCACTCTGTTACATGAGTTGAGTTCAACAATCTGTACGCAGATTGCTGATCAGACATGAGACCTTCTTGGGGTGGAATTTTCCGAGCCCGCTGGTGGCGGGCGATAGGAGGCGTGCACAGAAAATATGGCGGGGCCCACTTCACAACGGCGTGAAGGCAAGTCGCACTCTTCCACTCAGCCCACCAATGGCGGGATGCGTTTCCCGCCATCGGTCGGCGGGGAGCTAATTGCAATACATTAACATATAATTAAAAGGCCATCCCACCAGGATCTTGGAACCCCACCGTATCGTCTGTCTACATTGGTGGGAAAGCACGCTGATGGGGGCGGGGGAAACTGATGCCTGGCCCTGCAGATGATTGCTGAGGCATGGGGGTGTCTGGGGGCAAGTGCTCGCTAGCTTCAGACCCGACTACTGAGGAGGGGTGTGGGGGTCAAGTGCTGCCCTGGCGCTGCATCCCGCGCATAGGCAATCGAGGTGGGGGCAGGGTAAGCGAGGGAAGTGGCCATGCATTAGGGACACCAGTATAAACTGACCATGCCTCTGCAACTAAGACAGATCAGGCACAGCCACAGTGATATGATTGGGGTCAGGCTCCTAGTCTGCACACCCATGCAAGCAATACGGAGGCACCAAAGAGCCACCAAGCACTCCACACCTTACCAGCACCCCAGCCCCCTGGCACAGATTTCAAGCTGCCTCCACTTTATTGGACCGCTGAGCATTTGGACTGGACACGTTGTACAGTCTCCTCGCCAATACTGACCATGTAGCAGTCATTGCTGGAGACGCTCACAGCCCCTCGCAACCTCAGTATCCTGGTTTAGACCAGTGTCCCCATATTGCAGATTGACAGGGCAGCCTCATCTCCGGCCATCTGAGGGGTGACCAGCCTTCTCCAGGAAGCAATAAGGGGCGGTCACACAGGGCCAGGAAAGATGCTAAGTATTGCCATGATAACCACATCTCTCCCTCTCTTTAATGCTGCAGGAGGATCATGAATCTTGGTGACCTAGCTGTATGCCTGATGGCCTGCAGACACTGTAGAAGACTGAGGAGAGAGTGACTGAAGCACCTGGAGGCGCAAAGGCAGAAGCAGCAACCTCATGAAGAAGGGGCAGCTGGGGCTCCCGCACACGCTGCCCAGGAGCAGCAGTGAACCGTGGCTGGTCGGCGCCTAGTAACACCCAGGGTCTATAGACGCCGCCTTCCGTTCCTGCAAGTGACTGAAAAACAGTGTTGCCACTGATTGCGCATGTCTAGGGATCTGCTGGCTCACTTCTGCCACTTCCTGCAGGGCTTGGTGCCAGGGGAACATGGAGGGCATCCATTGCCAGTGGCTGTGAAAGTGACTATGGCACTCAATTTCTATGCCAGTAGCTCCTTTGGGGCTCCACAGGTGACCCCTGTGGGATTTCACAACGCATCCATGAGATCACAGATGCCATCTTCTCCATGGCACACAACTTTGTGTATTTTGCTCGGGACCGGGACAGCCAGGATGCAAGGGCCATTGGATCCGCCCTGATCTCGGGATTCCCCCAGGTGCAGGATATAATTGACTGCACTCTTGTGGTTCTCAGGTCTCCATTGCTACACTCAGTGGACTTCATCAACTGCAAAGGCTTCCACTCACTGAACGTGCAGCTGGTATGTGACCACCAGAAACATATCCTGCAGGTATGCACACAGTTTCCGGGGAATGTGCATGACATCTTCATTCTGAGTCACTCGCAGATACCTACAGTCTTCCAGGCTCCACAGAGGCTGCAGGATTGGCTCCTTGGAGACAAGGGCTATCCGCAGAGGCTGTGGCTGATGGCACCCGTGCAGCGGCCTCAGACCGCAGCAGAGTGACGCTAGAATGAGGCTCATGCAGCAGCTCGCAACTTGGTGGAGCAAACCATCGGGATGCTGAAGATGTGGTTCCGGTGCCTGAACCAGTATAGTGGAGCCCTGCAATACAGTCCGCAGTGGGTGTCACACATCATCATCATCTGCTGTGCCCTTTACAACCTGGTGCTGCAACGGGGTGAGAAGTGTGCTGAGGAGGAGATGGAGAAGTTGCACGTCTCCTCCAATGAGGAGGACATCGATGGCTTTGAGGGTGAGGGGGTCCTCGGTGGTTATGATGACGAGGATGAGGCTGTTGCACTGGCTACATGAGGCAGGTGCATCCGAGAGGCCCTCATAGCTGCCAGATTTGTGGAGAACGATGACGACATGCAGTGAGGTGTCCCCGTAGATCCTCACATTGCAACTGTGAACATTTGACTCCAATCTGGCTTATCGCAGCGCCAATACCCTCCTGTCATAAAGATGCAGTGGAGACCCTAATAGTCGCTCGATCGTAGGAGGATGATGACAACATGCAGTGAGGATACTGCATAGATCTTCACATCTAAGAATGTCTGGCTCCTGTCTGGCCAAGGACAGCTTGCTTGTGCTCCATGATCAGGGCTATCTCAGAGATGCAGCCATGAAACTTTAGAAGCATCTAAAGCACCTCAGCCCATCAGGAGCTGGTGCACAGCATCACTGGTCTCAGATGCTGGTGTGATGATGACCAGCCCTACATTAAAGGTGCAGAGAACACACCGAGAGTATGAGAGAACTCTGTGGTGCCTGCCCACTACATTCTGGCAGCAATGACCAGCACTGTTGAGGTGCAGGCATCGCTAATGCTTCCAGGGTGTGTGAGGCTGAACCATCACTTTGGTCTGAAGGCTGCACAGAGCATAGGGAAGAGGCCCTGGACTGAGACACCTGCCTTTTATCTTGTGCAGAAAGGTTTCACATCTGAGTGACAAGAGCTCTGCGCAACAGAACAAGGAGCTACAGGCAGGGTGATGTTCTTATTGACAATAGTGAACAGCATGTACAAGTGATCAACCCCAGTACCCAGGCTGTGCAATTACTTTTACCTAACTTTCCTAACCCTGCCACTACACCTTGGTACTCCCTGGACATCTATAGTAGAGGTGGAGGCAGCCTGCTGACTGTGACACCCTGTCTGTGGTGACTTTGGCGGGCGTCCTCTGGAGGGCCAAGACCTGGAGGGCCCCAGCCTGCTTATGGAGTCCTGCTGTGTGGCAGTGGCACCCTCTTCAGCCTGTGAAGCTTGATCTGCGGAGGTCACAGGAAGATAAGATTCAGATGGGCCGGTCACTCCCAGAATCACCTGGTTGCATGGCCCCGGAGCGTACACCTGCTGATTCTCCTCCCTATGGAGTGCAGCAGACATCCCTTCCTGATGTTACTGAGCTTCCTTTTGCAGTCCAACAACTGTGACATGACCGAGTCCAGAGTTTCATCATCTGACTCGGACTCAGCAACGTTCTGGCCTCCAGCAGTCCTCCGAGTGCCAGGGACGTGGGAAGTCCTTGCCTCCACCTGCTATGGATCAGAAAGTGCTCACCAGATTGTGATCCCAAAGCTTCTCTAAAGCTAGGTCCCACCGAGATGTGTGTCTCTGTGCTGGTGGAGGGTGTGGGTAAGCGCTGTGATGGGACTTCAGGGAGGGTCCTTCAGATTCCTCTTTGGAGGCTTCTTCAGAGCTTGATTGAAGGCCCTGGGTCATGGGTTCTGTTAGCTGTTTGGCAGATGTGCCTGCGAAAGCAAGGGGAGATAATTAGTGCATGGCAGTGGCCTGTGAAACAGGACACATCACTCATGGCACGGTTGTCTGATGGATGTTGCACTGCTGGATCCTCATTTGGTAGAGCAGCACCAACCTCACCGTTAGCACAGGACTGGTCCTGGTCATTGCCGACCAACTGGATGGCTCTGTTTTCTAATTCTGCCAGAACTTTGATTTCCAGCATCTCTCCACCTGTCTGCGACCTTTCCCTCCTGTTGTGAGCCAGTTTTTCCTGCGTGGATAGAGATGGGGAAAGTGTATCAGGATGCCTGCCGGGCCAGATGATAAGTACGACTGGCCTGTGTGGGTGGTGATTGGTCCCATGGACGGGATGAGGGTAATGACGATTGTGTGAAAGGGTAAATGATGATGTCCCTTGCACTGGCAGTGAGTGAGGGTCCTGTGGATTGTCATGGGTTAGTGAGTTTGTGAGTTGGGAGTGATGAAAAGAATGACTTACTTTTTTGCGGCACTGGGTGGCTGTCCTCCTCCGCAGGACGTTGGCGCTGACCACCACTGCCACCGCCTCCCAGGCTGGGTTGGTGACATTGCTACCCATCCTGTGGCCAGAGCGGGGATAGAGCACACCCTGGATGGCCTCCATGGCATCTAGCAGTCGCTTGAGGGCCCTGTCATTGAAGCAAGGGGCTGCAGTCTTTTTGGCTTTGCTGGCCATGTCTCCCAGGCAGCAGTGGTGAGCTGGTGGCGATGAGTGCTTTGCTGGCAGTCGCCTATTAAAAATGGTAGTTGGCATGATGCAACATCTGGGTGATGGCGTATGAGAGCCCACCCGCCATGGAAACGGCATGTTTCGCAGGAGTGAATATATAATGAGGTGGGCTCGGGAAGGTCCAGCATGAAAACACGCCATTTTCATCGGTGGGTAGGAGTCCATCTTACCTGCTCACTACCGGACTTAGTGCAATTCTGGGAAAATTCTGCCCTTGGTCTATAAGGGCAGAATTTTCTGGCTGTCAAGCAGGCCGCATGGGAGCAGGCGTGGGCGGGTGGGCGCAGACCCGATTGCCGCCCACGATCAGGTCTGCGCTGCCATTTTATGCGGGCAGGCCAATTAAGGCCCACCCAGCGTGAACCGCGGCTCCCGAGTAAAGTGGGAGAGGGCGGGCGGCGGGGGGACTGCAGTGACTGTCGGGTCCAATGGCAACCCGGCTGCCTGTTTTAAAAAGTTGCTGCAGCTTTTCAAAGGCTGTGAATCAAGGCCAATGGAAGGGCTCCCCAGAGCGCTGCTGGCGAGGAGGCCAGGCAGGAGGGTAGGGCAGGGAGGGCATTGTGCCCCTCTTTGTTCTGGTGA
Source organism: Carcharodon carcharias (assembly GCF_017639515.1). Classification (NCBI taxonomy): domain Eukaryota; kingdom Metazoa; phylum Chordata; class Chondrichthyes; order Lamniformes; family Lamnidae; genus Carcharodon; species Carcharodon carcharias. The sequence continues at coordinate 88,312,147 of NC_054470.1, forward strand.
ATGCCTTGCTGCCCTCCTTGATGAGGTGGCAGGACCGCAGGAGATCCTGGTTCCACAGGACGGGTGGAGGAGGCCCCCCCCCCCAACATAACCAAATGTGCCTGAGAGGAGGTGGCAGAGGTGGTGGGCTCCTGCAACGTGGTGTAGTGCACCTGGATCCAGTGTCGCAAGCACTTCAATGACTTGTTGCTCTTAGGAATGGTGAGTACCATGTTGGCACTGGAGCCCTGCAATGTCCTGTTCTGGTTTGGGTGGGCCGACCAGGTACAATTTGCACTAATCAATGCTCTTCTCTCCTTTTCAGCAGATGAACGCACATAAAACTGCCGAATGGGTGAGGACAGATGGCGGCCCGGCACAGTTGACGATACTCAGCCACTTTGAGCAGGAGGCTCTAGATTTGGAGCGGCACCAGATCCACTGGTGTCGGTGAGGCTGGGGTACCACGGGCAAGAATGTATAGCCAGCAGTGAGGTCACCACTGTTCTCCCAGCAGCCATGGCAGTGCTGAATAATCAGCGATCGAAGTTTGCAACATGACTTGACCATTGCTTATGGAAGGATGAGCGCATAATGATGCAGGGGACAGGGATGCACTTTGACATTGTCTCCACGTTAACTAATCAAATGTCTTTGTTCTTCCTTTCAGCATCAGCAGAGCAGGGCCGGGAGGAGGAGCAGCAGGGGCCACCTCTCACACCTGAGTGCCCTGAAGTCACAGACTCACCAGCATCACACCATTTCTGTCAGGCAGCCATCAGCGCAGATACTAACACCTCAGTGGGAATTAGAACATTGGCTAGTATCCTGGGGCACAGCAGTGAGGGCACTTCACAATCACTGGAGGAGCTGGCAGAGACGGAGTGTGCCCATGGCGCCAGCAGTCGGAGGACTGCAGGGGACCAGGCACATGCTCAGTTGGTGCCTGATGATGTGTCTCTGGAGTCATCCACAATGCAGCAAACACAGGAAATGTGGCCAGGTATGCGGGAGCACCTGGTGAAGATACATGAGGGTATGCTTGGCTTGGTGTCCGTGGTGGAGGAGTCTACGTGGACAATCGCCAAAGCAATGAGACTCATGCGTCCTCCATGGAGACAGTGGAAGACCAATCAGGTCTTCCTGGGGATGCTCTCAGACCAGCAAGCCCTCACATCGGCATTGACCTCAGCTGGTTATTGCCAATGTGGGAGATGGTCTGGGCACCAAGTTTCCCAGCTTGGTGCCCATCCATCCACGATGAGCAGGAGGGTCTGAAGTGACCTCACGTCAGCACAGCAGCTGCCTGTCATGTCTGCGGGCTCCTCTCAGGGTGCTCTGGACGAGGGCAGCAGCTCCTCTGCCCCTCTGCCTGTGACTGTTACATCCGGCGACCCTGCAATGACTGGGGAGATGCCAGCTGTGGAACTGGCAGCTCCCACCCAGGCAGGGCCAGCACAGGCTCCACGGGCCAGAGGACGGCCGCCAAAGCCATCGAGGCCAACAGGACAGTAGAGTGAGCAGGATGTGCCAGATGCCACTCCCAGCGAGGGGGCAGCACCAAGATGTAGCACCTGAAAACGTAAACATAAGGCACCTTAGGCACACCACGGGTTTATCACTAGTGCTTTTGTGTTGGCCCAGCAATGAGGACTTTATGAGTTGGTGTGATTTTTAACACCTTTGTCATTTTGTTTTCTAAAGTTCCTTTGGTTGTAATATTAAATTCAGACATGTCATCATGGCTGAGGGTGCCTCTTTTCTTCTGCAGATGGATGGGTTCCAAAAATGTTATGAGTGTTTTGTGGGATATTCAACTTTATTAACAAAGCCCTTAGTTACTTTTCCTAACCTGGCACATTTGACACTCAGGTATCTAGCATGGAGCCTACGGCCCAGACTTGTCCTTGAGGTCCATATGTGGTGTGCTCGCTGAAGATTCATTGGATTAAAGCCTCCCTGGTGTCCCTGCCTCCCTGGAGTATGCCCGCGTCAGTGGCCACCCCCTCAGCATTTCCCTGTGTGTGCTCATCCTCGGACTCACTGCTGGACTCATTGTATGCAGCCGCAGATACTGCATCTACGTCTTCATTGTCCACAGCATCCCCCCTTTCCAGCGCAAGATTGTGGAGAGCGTAGCACGCAACCACTATCAGTGACACACGATCTGTGGCATACTGAGCGGTCCAGGCATTGGAAGCACATCTTGAGGAGACCAATGGCTCTCTCCACCACAGCCCTTGTGGAGGCTTGGCTCCTATTGTACCGCTGCTCAGCTCCTGTTCTTGGATGGTGGAAAGGCGTCATGTGTCACCTTCTGAGAGGATAGGCCTTGTTACCCAGCAGCCATCCATCCAGCCAGGCTGGAACACTGAAGAGCCCCGGCACCTGGCAGTGTCTGAGGATGTAAGCGTTGTGGGAGCTGCCTGGGTACCGTGAGCAGACTTGTAGAATCAGCATCCTGTTGTCACATACTATCTGCACGTTCATGGAATGGAAGCTCTTCCCGTTGATGAAGGCACTGGGCTCACCTGCTGGCTGCCGTCTTGATGGCCACATGAGTGCAATCTATTGCATCCTGGATGCGGGGGAAGCCAGCAATCGCCGTGAAGCCTCTGGCTTGCTGTGTCTGGTTTGCCTGGTCCCAACGGTAGTGGCTGAAAGTCAATGCATGCCTGAACAAAGCGTCTGTAGCCTGCTTGACACAAGTGTGGACAGCTGATTGGGAGACACCACAAAGATCACCCACTGACCCCTGCAAGGAGCCGGAGGCATAGAAGTTGAGGGCAGCTGTGACCGTTAAAACCGCTGGCATGGGGTGTCCACCCACACAATTCATGGAGATCTCAGGCCCAATCATCTGACAAATATAGCTGATTGACTCCCTTGAGAGACGGAGCCTCCTTCGGCACTGCACCTCAGATATATTGAGGTAGCTGCTTCGCTGACTGTATACCCTGGCAGCAGGATAGTGGAACCTTCTGCGGCCCCGTCCATCTTGGACTACCTCTTGGCCCTGCACTCCTTGTGCCTGCGCCTGTCCTCCCAAAGGTGGCTCCCGCAGAGGCTGAATGTGCACTCCTAGCCCCCCTTTCCCCCTCGGAGGTGCCTCCAGTGGACAGTTCCCATTCCCAGGCTAAGGGAAGGCTTCCTGAAACCTGCAGGTCCAAAAAAGGATTCTTCACTGCAGAGTGCTGACCTGAAGGTTGTGAGTCTAGACCAAGCAGCTGGTATGTATTTTGAAGTATTGCAAATACTTGCAGGCAAGTATCAGTAACTTTGAAAAAACAATATTTGACAGAGCACCTTCGCAATCCGACTGAGCCCTCTTATCCCGTGGATGAGATTAACACAAATATGTTCTACTCGTTGTGTCCGTGCACCAACCCAAAGATTGCCCGGGTGCCGAAAAATCGCCGTTGATTGGTAAGTCAAGGGCCTTAAGTGGCCAGTTAACTAATGGCAGCTGCGTATCGGAGATCCATGTGTGCCTGCCCAACGAAATATTGCGATGGCGCGTGGTGACATTGGGATGCTTTCCCAATGTCACCGCGCATCATTTTACACACGGGCGTGCGGGCAATGAGAAAATTCTGGCCTATGAATTGTTACCAAACTTGGCAGTGTATTTGAACAAGCTTTTGAGAAAACACTGTTCAGTAATGCATATTTAACAATAAAGAAACAAAGTTCCCTGTAATTGTCTCTACAGGTGCAGCTTAACCTGAGTATTTCCAGCATTTTCTGTTTTTCGTTTAGATTTCCACCATCTGCAGCATTTTCCTTTTGTAACAAAGTTTCCAACTTGTTTTAATCTAACACTCACTTTATTCACGTGATCCATTGCATAACAATTGTAACCAACTGCCATCAATAGAATAAATTAGACACAGGCATTAATTTGGTTCCTATCATTTTTACTTGCTTTTTAAGCTACAGATAATATAAGTAATATTCCCAAACATAAGGGTAACTTTTTCCATTGATAGATCATTATAGCCATAGTTTGTTTTGTTCCACACCATGATGTTAGAATACTGAACAATTGGCAAATTGACAGTTTTCTTTTAACATTTGTGTGGTCTGGCAGCATGGAACATTTCCACAACTGCCACATCATTATTCAATACATCGGTACTCTGTACTCATGAGACAGCTTGTATCATAGCTAGAAGCTTGCATAATTGTTCTTTGTACCTGTGTTCAGTGGCATTCCATTTGTACTCTACTGTGGAGAATTCAATAGTCACTTACTGATAAAGCAAGTTGCATCTAGATTGAAATTTTTACTTTAAAACAAACATATAATCATTGCTGTGGGGCTATCTCTGGTAATGCAGGGAGAAATACAACTCATGCAACATGATGTGGAGATACTTCACAAATGAAAAAACTGCCAACTATTTTTTAAGCGTGTTGGCTCAAATCAGACTGAAACAGGGCATATTGTGCTAAAAATGGGAAACCATTTTTCTGTTTCTTCCTCACCAAAAACAAAAAGAAATTTACAAATGCATTTTTCATGTAATCTGTGTCCCATTATAAGCACAGATGGCCATGAGAGTCCTCACTAGAACTAATTTTAAAAAAGCATATTGAACAAAAAATTATAATACTATATGGTTGCTATAAATGCACCATGTAAGGCAGTGAAATAATTTTATCATAATTTCTGGGACAGAATATAATTTATATTGAAATAAAATCACATTCCCTTCACTTCCACTTCATATGCTCGCCATATGCTGAATGGAACAAAGATTGACAGTAAGTGAAGCTCTGTAACATTGCACATCAGTCCAATTGCATGTTGCAACATTGAATGGTCAATATATGTTTTCTACCTCCCCCCAAACCCCCTAATATTCCCCATGTCACTATCTAGCCATAGCGTTGAGTGGTTTGAAACACAGAAGAGAAGAGAGGGAAAAATTAGAGCATATGCATCTCAGTGGCCTTCAAGAGAAGCTTTGCTAACGGTCTAGCAAATGTTGTGCGGTAACAATGCTGGAGGGATAGCAATGTTAATCAAGGAGGTGCAATAGTTAGAGTTGATCTTGGTTCAGGCATTCAGGATGTAGAATCGATTTGGGTGGAGATGACGAATAGTAGGGGAAAAAAATCACGAGTGGTACTAGTCTACAGGTCTCCGATCAGTAACCACAATGTAGGACAAGGTATACAAGGAGAAATATTGGGTGCTTGTGATAAAGGGACGGCAATAATCATGGGTGACTTTAATCTACATATAAACTGAAAAAATCAGATTGGCAATAGTATCCTGGATGAGGAGTTCATAGAATGTTTTTGAGGTACTTTCTTAGGGCAGCACATTCTGGAACCAAACAGAGAGCAAGTTACATTAGACTCAGTCTTGTGTAATGTGACAGAATTAGTTAATGACCTCAGGGTAAAGGCACCCCTAGGTAGCAGTGACCAAAATATGATTGAATTTTATATCCAGTTTGAATGGGAAAAGAGTGGGTCTAAGACTAGTATTTTAAACTGAAATAAGGGCAATAATAGGGTAGTAATAGTGGGGGATTTCAACTTCCCCAACATTAACTGGATTAGTCATAGTTTAGAGGAAGCAGAATTCTTAAAATGCATCCAGTAAAACTTTTTAAGCCCAGTACGTAGAAGGTCCTATAAGAGAGTCCTGGACTTAATTTTAGGGAATGAAGTCGGGCAAGTGGTAGAAGTATCAATGGGGGAGCATTTTGCAGATAGTGAACATAACTCCATTATATTCAAGGTTGTCATGGAAAAGGACAAGGATGAGCCAGAAATCAGAATTCTAATTTGGGAGAAGGCCGATTTTAATAAGATCAGATATGATTTGACCAGACTGGACTTGGAGCAACTACTTTTAGGTAAATCTGCGTCAGAGCAGTGGGACTCATTCAAGAAAGAAATAGGGAGTGTAAAGGGCCAACATGTTCCAGTAAAGACAAAGGGTGGCACCAACAAATCCAGGAAACCCTTGATGTCGAGGGATATACAGGATTGGATAAAGGGAAAAAGGGAGGTTTAAGGCAGATACCAATGGCTCAAAACAATGGAAGCCCTAGAGGAGTATAGAATGTGTAGGGGGGAACTTAAAAAAGAAATTAGGAGAGCAAAAAGGGGGCATGAAAAAGCATTGGCAGGTAAAATAAAAAAAAAATCCAAAGTTATTTTACAAGTGCATTAAGAGTAAGAGGACAACTAGGGAAAGAATAGGGCCAATTAAGGACAGTAATGGTAATTTGTGTGTGGAGCCAGAAGACGTCGGTAGGGTTCTAAGTTAAAACTTTGTGTTGGTGTTCACAAGGGAGAGGGATGAAGTGGGTATGGAAATCACGCAGAAGGACTATGATATAATTGAAGAATTAGCATAGAAAGAGAGGAGGTTCTAAGTGGTCTGGCAGGCTTAAAAGTAGATTAATCTTCAGGCCCAGATGAAATGTATCCCAGGCTGTTGAGTGAGGCTAGGGAGGAGATAGCAGGGGCACTGGCAATAATTTTCAGTACCTCTCTGGCCACAGGAGAGGTACCAAAGGACTGGAGGACAGCCAATGTGGTACTGTTATTCAAAAAGTTAGGAAAGGATAAATCAGGGAACTACAGTCAGTCTAACCTCAGTGGTGGGGAAAGTATTGGAAGCAATTCTGAGGGACAGAATTAATCTATACTTGGAAAGGCAGGGATTAATCAAGGACATTCATGGTTTTGTTAAGGTGAGGTCTTGTCTGACCAATTTGATTGAGTTTTTCGAGGAGGTAACCAGGTGTGTAGATGAGGGCAATGCATTTGACATAGTCTACTTGGACTTCAGTAAGGCTTTTGATAAGGTCCCACATGAGAGACTGATAACGAAAGTAAGAACTCATGGGATCCAAGGCAATTTGGCAAATTGGATTCAGAATTGGCTGAGTGGCAGGAAGCAGTGGGTGATGGTCGAGGGGTGTTTTTGTGACTGGATGCCTCTGTCCAGTGGGGTTCCACAGGGATTGGTGTTGGGTCCCTTGCTGTTTGTGGTATATATAAATGAGTTAGACTTGAATGTAGGAGGGTTGACCAGTAAGTTCACGGATGACATGAAAATTGGTGGGGTAATAAATAATGAGGAAGATAGCCTTAGATTACAGGAGGATATAGATGGGCTGGTCAGATGAGCTGATCAGTGGAAAATGGAATTTAATCCAGATAAGTGTGAGGTGATGCACTTGGGCAGGACAAACAAGGCACAGGAATACACGGTGAATGGTAGGACCCTGGGAAGTACTGAGGATCAGAGGGACTTTGGTGTGCATGTCCGCCAGTCCCTTAAGGTAGCTGGACAGGTAGATAAGGAGGTTAAGAAGGCTTATGAGATACTTGCCTTTATTAACCGATGCATAGAATATAAGAGCAGGGAGGTTATGCTGGAACTGTACAAAATGCTGGTTAGGCCACAGCCACAGTATTGCGTGCAGTTCTGGAATCCGCATTATAGGAAGGATGTGATTGCACTAGAGAGAGTGCAGAGGAGATTTACCAGGATGTTACTTGGGCTGGAGAGTTTTAGCTATTAGGAGAGATTGGATAAACTGGGGTTATTTTCCCTGGAGCAGAGGAGATTGAGGGGGACATGATTGAGGTGTATAAAATTATGAGGGGCATAGATAGGGTAGACAGGAAGGAACTTTTCCCTTTAGTGGAGGGATCAATAACCAGAGGGCATAGATTTAAGGTAAGGGGAAGGAGATTTAGAGGGGATGTGAGAAAGAATTTTTTCACCCAGAAAGTGGTGGGAATCTGGAACTCATTGCCTGAAAGGGTGGTAGAGGCAGAAACCCTCATCACATTTAAGAAATATTTGGATGTGCACTTTCAATGCCATGGCATACAAGGCTATGGGCCTAGTGCTGGAAAATGGGATTAGAATAGTTAGGTACTTGTTTGACCGGTGCAGACTCAATGGGCTGAAGGGCCTTTTTCTGAGCTGTAGACCTCCATGACTCTATGACTGTATGGCAACTATGTGGTATGAAAGCTGAGCTAGGTGAAGTTAACTGGGATACTCAGCTAGGGGATAGATCAATAGAGAAACAGTGGCAGGTATTTAAGGGGATTTTTCACAATACTCAGAATAAGTATATTCTTACTATAAAGAAAAAATTCTAAAGGGAGGACCCACCATCTGGGGTTAATTAAAGAAGTTAGGGAAAGCATCAAGCTTAAGGAAAAAACATTAAACTGCGCAAAGATGAGTGGCAGGTCAGCTGATTGGTCAGAATATAAAAAACGACAGAGTATGACTGGAAGATTAATCAGGAAGAAGAAATTCGAATATGAGAGGAAGCTAGCTGGAAATGTAAAGACGGATAGCAAGAGGTCCTACAAGTATTTAAACAGGAAAGAGTTGGTAAAGTGAGTGTTAATCCTCTAGACAGTGAGAATGGGGAATTAATAGTAGATAATAAGGAAATGGAAGATGAAATGAACAAATATTTTGCTTCTGTATTCACTGTAAAGGATATAGAAAACACTTCAATAATAGCGGTAAATCAGGAGGTGGAGGGAAGAGGAGCTTGGTGAAATTACAGTCACTAGGGATATGGTACTGAGCAAACTGATGGAGCTCTGGTTGACAAATAGGATCTTAAAAGAGATGGCTGATGAGGTAGTAGATGCGTTGATGTTAATTTTCCAAACTTCCCTAGATTTTGGAAAGGTTCCATCAGACTGGAAAGTAGCAAGTTTAACCCCTCTATTCACGAAGAGAGGGAGGCAGAAAACAGGAAACTATAGGCCAGTTAGCTTGACGCTTGTCATGGGGAAGGTGTTAGAGTTGATCATTAAAGAGCTTATAGCTGGCCACTTAGAAAAACACAAGGTAATTGGGAAGAGTCAACATGCTTTTGTGAAAGGAAAATCATGTTTAACCAATTTATTAGAGTTCTTTGAAGGAGTAACATGCGCTGTGGATAAAGGAGAGCCTGCAGACATTTTGTACTTGGATTTCCAGAAGGCATTTGATAAGGTGCTACATCAGAAGTTATTGTGGAAAATAAAAGCTCATGGTGTAGGAGATAGCATATTAGCCTGGACTCACATGCATGAGTCACAAAGTTAGTATGCAGGTGCAGTATGTAGCCAAGAAGGCTAATGGATACAATAAAGGCTACACTTTATTACAAGATGAATTGAATATAAAAGTAAGGATGTTGTGCTTTAGTTACACAGGGCATTGGTGAGACCGCATCTCATCAGTTTTGGTCTCCATATGTAAGGAAGGATGTAAATGCATTGGAGGCGGTTCAGAGGAGGTTCACTGAATTGATATCTGGAATAAGCAGGTTGTCTTATGAGGATAGGTCGGACAGCCTGGGCTTGTTTCCATTGGAATTTAGAAGAGTGAGAGATTGCTTGAATCAAGTATATAAGACCCTGAATGGTCTTGACAAGGTGGACGTGGAAAGGATGTTTCCTCTTATGGGTGAGTCCAGAGCTAGGGGGCACTGTTTTAAAATTAGGGGTCGCCCTTATAGGACTTATAGGATTTTTTTTTCTCTCAGAGGGTTTTGAGACTTTGGAACTCTCTGCTTCAAAAGGAAGAAGGGTGACTGAATATTTTTAAGGCAGAGCTAGATAGATTCTTGTTAGGCAAGGGAATCAAAGGTTATTGGGGGTAGATGGGAATGTAGAACTTGAAATACAAACAGATCAGCCATGATTTCATTGAAAGGTGGAGCAGGCTTGACGGGCTGAATGTCTACTTCTGCTCCTATTTTATTTGTATGTTTGTACATGACAAATATCTATTTCGTGGTTCATGTTAATATTTTAGAGGTAATGTTTATTTCTGGGAAGATTAAGGTTGTAAAGAATAAGGCAACCAAAATGATGGGCTTTAAAGATTGCTAAAACATCTCAAAAATATAGAAGGTTATCCCTGTTTGTTTAATAGACCCAAAGTAGAAAAGAGGGAGCCATAAAACAGCAGGTGGGCTTACTTATCTGGAGACTGGAGACATGATGTCTACACTGCTGGCAAAGAAATGCAGTCCAGAAAGATGTTTTGTTTTGGGAGTTAGAGCTAAATTAGTGCCAAAGCATTTACTAAACCCTGAAAATATTTTGTCATGGAGTTGTGCGGAGATTAAGAAGGTTCTCTGCATTATAACATGCCTTTAAGGGATAGCAGCATGACATCATTAGAAGGGAAGCGTTTCAGGTGATCCAGTTTAGCTTCACTTTTGCTCTTGCACACACACACACACAGCTCTGCTGCTGATGTCTTCAAGTTTCCTACCTATGTATAAATGTTCTCATGTGCCTAGTCTCAATAAATGAACTCACAACATATTTATACAATCTCTTATGAGGGATCGGTGCCATTATATCTTATAAACAACACAACATGAAGCTCAGCAGTGGTCAAGGAGTCTGGCAGCAAGATTAAATATAAGAATGACATGTGAACAGCCTTAGATCATGCTACATGGCATGAGATGACCCTTAACGTTCTGGTCAGACTGCAACAGAATTGCATTGTTGGAGAGTGTTGAAATTGCAGTGTGGTGACTTCACATCTTTGAAGATAGAATAGTGCTTAAGTGAAGAGCTGTTAAGCAAACAGATCCCTCATGGTGATATTGCAGTGCAGTGAGTGGAACGGCACATCGAGAGAACCAACACTGGGTTAGCACAGTTAGGATAGGTGAGTATCCTGGGTGTGGGCTGGATAAACAGCAAGCAAGGGAGCGTCAAACCAAAAAAAAAACAAAACTCACAAAAATCAGGCCAGAGAATGTTGAGATTATAACAGCAGGGCTTTGGAAAAGCACACAAAAATGTCTATAGTGACACTCATCCCACATACTTTAGGAGAAGGATATTGTCCAAAGGGATATTATCAAATTGTCCACAAAATTCCCCAGCTTGAATTGGGATGCAGCTGACCTACTCTCCGAATTCAAAATGTTTAAACAGCATGCAGAGCTATGGTCTCTTGCTTCAGATGTAACTGAACCAGACAAGCAAGACATAAAAATTTGCCTAGCAATTGGGAATGTAGGTCTACATAGGCCGAATACATCAGGATTAGCAGCAGAAGAGCTAAGGGATCCAAAAGATATGGACTAAATTGGAAGACTTGTTCAGAATCAGGTTAAACTTCCATATTCATCAACTAGAGTTCATGTAATTTCAACAACAGCCTACAGAATCCATAGACCACTAAGGAAAGTGTGGCATGTGATTCAATTTTAGTTTCACTTCTGTTTTTGAAAAGAGTGCACACACACATAGCTCTGTTTCTAATGCCTTTAAGCTTTCTACCTATGTATAAATGTTCTCATGTGCCTAGTCTCAATAATTGAACCCACAACATGTTTACTCAACCTTTTATGATTGGTGCCTTTATATTATCAGGACAACACAGCACTCTGGTTTCAATTTGTCTGTGTGTTTGCTGGAAACAGTTTGGGCCTTGTGTGGTTTGCAGCTCACAGAGAAGCCCTGGTAGCTGTTTGGTGCAGTTAGGGCTCAGGAGAAGACCTGAGGAGCTGAGAAGGTGATGGTAGGTCACTGGTTCCATGCTGGAGAGGGCTGGGGCTCAGAAGAAGCCCTAGGGGCCATTCATACATCGATGAAACTGGGAGACTGAAGTTTGAAGAAACTCAGGAGCAGTGCCAGCTTAGTGAAGCTAGTGGTCTGTGAAAGACTTGGACTGTGCCAGTAATTAGAGGCAGGATTGCAGTTTTATGAATCCCTTGGAACACAGTCTCAGGACAAGAGATTGAACCTTTGGCAGGCGAGCATTCATTGAGGCTGAACGAGTTGGAGTGGCTTTTGAGGGAATTCAGGGGCTAGATCTTCAAAAGTGAAGTATTGAAATCCCTTGTTTTTGAGATTTTGTGACTTACTGTGGTCATTGATGTCTGGGTAGGTTGCTAAGAAATCCATGGTATCTGTCTTGGCTGCATCTGCCATTTAATGTGCAGTGTGGTATGTTTGGCCACAATTTGCCTGTTAATTCATATTAACCTCATGTTAATTCTGAATGTTAGAGTGTAAGATAGATATTTGTAGATTGTTTTACTCTTTTGTCTTTGTATAGTAAAGTTTATTTTATTTGTTTAAAACCATGGAATCTTGGCGTTTTATTCTTCTGGTGGGTAACTGGGATTTCAAACTTTGTCTATTTTTACCAAAAAGTTATTGGTCCCTAACCAGATTGTAGTACATCACAGGGACAATTTACTGTACCCTTTCATGCAGAACAGGTCCATTTATTTTAAAAAATCTTTCATGCATTAGGTGCCACTAAGCCAACATGGAATCAATTATTTAATGGACAATATTATGGCGAGATTTTAACTCACTCAAAATCTATCCACTTGCATGGAGTTAAAACTGGGCACATAATATATGCTTGCTTTTATCAAACCTGAATGAATATCGATTTACTTTGTCTGCAACCTTCTGAATATATTGTTACCAGTGATGAGGGTGAAATCCATCAAATAACATGTAAGTCAATGTAAGGTCAATGTATCTTGCTAACATTTTAGCCTTAATTTTAACTCTCCTTGTCCAATGGAAATTGCTTAGGAAAAGAGTATTAATATGATGGCTGGAGAAACCTATGAGCCCCTCCAACACTGACTCCCACCCTGAGATTTTAGCTCCTGGTCTGTGTGATGCTTGAACTAACACAGCCTCAGAGCCATCAGAAAAAGCTGGCAATAAGTCAGATCAGGCCTGAAGAGACCCAGGTAAGTAAGAATTTTTCTTAATTTGGTACAGTTCCTTGTGGTTTCTTATGCTCAACAAGGAAACCTTGGTCCCTCACTACGTGTCTGTTGTGACTCAATTGATAACACACTTACCTCTGAATCACAAAGTTCTGGGTTTAGTCTCCTTCAGGATTTGGGCACAAAAATCAAGCCTGATACTCCAGTGTAGTACTGAGGGAGCTTGTTTGAGGTGCTGTCTTTTGGTTGAGGTTCCATCTATCTGCTCAGGTGGATATAATACATCCCATGCGCTATTTTGAAGAAGAGAAGAGGAACATGAGGTGTCCTGGCCATTATTTATCCCCAATCAACATCACAACGCAGATTATCTGGTCATTATCACATTGCTATTCATGGGAGTTTCCTGAGCGGAAATCAGGTGCTATGTTTTCTACATTATAACAGTGACTAAAGTACTTCATTGGCTGTAAAGTGCTTTGAGACATTCGGTGGTCATGAAAAGCATTATATAAATGCGAGTATTTCTGTTTTCTTTCTCCCCTCTGTCAGGTGTCCTCCATCGTTATTCTGAAATCCTCCTTCTGTACTTCCCTGCCAGGGACTATCTCCATTAGTCCCTGGTAATGGCTTGCATGTGCATCATTTCCTGCACATGACTGCAACCTTTTCATCATGACCATCAGCTTTGGGCTGGGAGATTTAAAGGAGGCTATGGTGTTAAAATTGATCAAACGTCACGCTTCGGAGGAGTTGGATCGAATACTACCTGCATCCTTAATTACTGACCCAGGTTAAAATTGGGGCTAATCTAACTACTTCAGAGATCAGAAAAGTATTAATTTTCCTGTGACCATTAATATTTTCAAGTAGCAAAAATGCACCTGCTTGAGAAATGCACCACTCCAAAGTAGAAATATTTTTCTCTTCAGTTTGCAGTCATTAAACCACGAGTATCCCAAAGAAATTATGTACATCCACAGAAACCCACTAGAGGGCTTAATAAGTGTCTTCATAATAGAAAAATGATGCAGCTCCGTGTGCACACTAAAGCTGAGGTAATTGTTTAATTGGCGAATCACAGAATTGTTACAGTGCAGAAGGAGGCTATTCGGCTCATCATGTCTACACCGGCTTTCCATGTGAGCCATCCTTAGTACCACACTTAGTACTATTCTCCTGACTTCTCCCTTCTTTATTTTTGAAAGTATTTTGCATTATTCCTGCAAATAACCCAAGTTTTTTTAGTTAAATAGACTAATGAATGGACAAACATTTAGAAGCGATAATCTGAGACAAAATTAACAGTCACTTGGACAAGTGTGGATTAGTTAATGAAAGCCAGCTTGGATTTGTTCAAAGCAAATCAGGCTTTTTGATGAGGTAACAGAGAGGGTTGATGAGGGTAATGTGGTTGATATGTACACGGACCTGCAATATGTTTGCCAGCACAGTTGAAGTTCTTGGAATAAAAGGGACAATGGCAGAAAGGATATGAAGTTGGCTGAGTGACAACAAGCGGTAGTGGTGACTGGAGAAAGATACACTGTGGGATTCCCAAGGCATCTGTGCTGGGACCGCTGTTTTCCTTGACATATAATGACTGAAATTTGAGTGTACAGGGCACAATTTCAGAATTGCAGATGACATAAACATTGGAAGTATTGTGAACTGTGAGGAGGCTAATGATAGACTTCAAGAGGACATAGACAGGTTGGTTGAATGCTCAGATATGTGGCAGATGAAAATTAAATGCAAAGACATGTGAAGTGATACATTTTGGCAGGAAGAACAAGTAGAGGCAATATAAAATAAAGGGTGCAATTCTAGACGGGGCACAGGAACAGAGAGATCTGGGGGTATATGTGCACAAATTGTTGAAGGTGGCAGGGTAGTTTGAGAAAGTGGTTAAAAAGGCTTACCAGATCCTGGGATTCATAAATAGGGGCATGGAGTACAAAAGCAAGGGCCTTATCATAAAGCTTTATGAAGCATTGGCCTCAGCTGGAGTATTCTGTCCAATTCTGTGCACCACATTATAGAATGGATTTGAAGGCACTAGAGGAAGTGAAGAAAAGATTCATGGCAATGGTTCCAGGAATGAGAAACTTCAGTTGCATGGATAGATTGGAGAAGCCAGGGCTTCTCACTGCACTGTGATTCTGTGATTCGTGATTCTATTCTCCTTCGGGAAGAGAAGACTGAGAGGAAATTAGATGGAGGTGTTCAAAATCATGAAGGAACTAAACAAGGGAGATAAAGAAAAACTATTCTCCTCACAGAAGGGTTAAGAACCAAAAGAAACTGATCTGAGGTGAATAGAGAAAAAAGCAACAGTCATATGAAGAAAAGATTTTATTTACTCAGTGAGTGATTAGGATCTGGAATGCACTGCCTGAGTGCGAGATGGGAGCAGATTCAATTATGGGTTTGAAAAGGAATTTGGATAGCACTTGAAGAAAAAAAATTGCACAACTTCAGGGAAAGGGCTGAGGAGTGGGCTTCTTTTATATTCTTTCATGGGATGTGAGCAAAGCCAGCATTTGTTGCCCATGCCTAATTGCCCTCGCGAAGGTGATAGCAAGTCACCTTCTTGAATTGCTGTGATGCTTCTGTAGGTACTCACAGAGTTCTGATTCAGTGACAGTGAAGCAAAGGCAATATAGTTCCAAGTCAGGATGGTGTGTGGCTTAGATGGGAACGTGCAGGTGGTAGTGATTCCACGTGTCTGCTGTCGTGGGTTTGGGAAGGAGACTTGGTGAGTTGTTGCAGTGCATCTTGTATACAGTACACAGTAATGTGTGTCGATGGTAGGGGAAGTGAATCTTTAAGATAGTAAATGGGGTGCCAATACACTGGGCTGCTTTGTCCTGGATGGTGTTGAGCTTGTTGAGTGCTGCTGGATCTTCACTCATCCAGGAAAGTGGAGAGTATTCCATCACACTCCTTACTTGTATTTGAGTCATGAAGTGAATTACTCGCCACAGAATTCCCAGCCTCTACCCTGCTCTTGTAGCCATAGTATTTATGTGGCTGGTCCAGTTTAGTTTCCGGTCAATGGTCTCCCCAGATTTTGAAAGTGGGGTTTCAGTGATGGTAATGCTATTGAATGTCAAGGAGAAATGGTTAGATTCTCTCTTGTTGGAAATGGTCATTGCCTGGCACTTGTGTGGTACTTGCCACTTATCAGCCCAAGTCTGGATGTTGGCCAGGTCTTACTGCAAATGGGCAGGGACTGCTTCAGTTTCTGAGGAGTTGAAAATGTTACCTAACATTGTTCAATCATCAGTGAATATCCCCATTTTTGACCCTATGATGGAGGTAAGGTTACTGATGGAGCAGCTGAGGATGATTGGGGCTAGGACATTAACCTGAAGAACTCCTGCAGACGTGTGCAGGGACTAAAATGATTGACCTCCAACAACCACAACTATCTTCCTTTGTGCAAGGTGTTACTCCCACCAGTGGAGAGTTTTCACCCTAATTCCCGTTGACTTCAATTTTGCTAGGGCCCCTTAATGCTCCACTCAGTCAAATGCTTGATGTCAAGGGCTGTCATTTTCACCTCACCACTTGAGCTCAGCCCATGTCCATGTTTAGACCAAGGCTATAATGAGGTTAGGAGGCAAGTGGCCCTGGCAGAAACCAAACTGAGCACAATGAGCAGGTGATTACTTTGTAAATGCTATTCGATAGCACTGTTAACGATACCTTCCATCATTTTGCTAATGATCGAGAGCAGGCTGACAGGGCGGTAATTGCGTGGTTTGGATTTGCCTTGCTTTTTGTGGACAAGGCATTCTTGTGTAATATTACATATTGCCGGGTAGATGCCATTGTTGTAGGTGCCATTGTTGTAGCTGTACTGGAACATCTTGGCTCTGGACATGGCTAGTTCTGGAGCAAAAGTCTTCAGTACTACTGCCGGGTTGATGTCAGGGCACATAGCCTTTGCAGTATCCAGTGCCTTAATCCATTTCTTGATATCACGCAGAGTGGATCAATTTGGCTGAAGACTGGCATTTGCGAAGCTGTGCTGCCTGAAGGAGACCAAGATGGGTCATCCACTCAGCACTTCCGACTGAAATTGATTGCAAATGCTTCAGCCTTGCATTTTACACTGATGTGCTGGGCTCCCCCATCATGGAGGATGGGGATATTTCTGGAGAGGCTTCTCCTCTGGCTAGTTGTTTAATTGTCCATCACCATACATGATTGGATGTGAGAGGACTGCAGAGCTTTGAGCTGATCCATTGGCTGTGGGATTGCTTAGCCCTCTCTATTGCATGCTGGTTCCATTGTTTAGCATGCAAGTAATCCTGTGTTGTAGCTTCACTAGGTTGATAGTTCATTTTTAGATATCTGCTCTTGGAATGCCCTCCTGCACTCTTTGTTGAAGCAGGGTTGATCCCCTGGCTTGATTGTAATGGTAGAGTGAATGATATGCCGGGAGGTTACAGATTGTGATTGAATACAATTCTGCTGCTGCTGATGGTTTACAGTGCCTTATGGATGCAGTGTTCAATTGCTAGATCTGTCCTAGATCTAACCCATTTAGCAAGGTGGTAGTTCCACACAATATGATGGAGAGTATCCTCAATAAAAACTATACTTCATCTCCACAAGGACTATGCGGCGATCACTCATACTTATACTAACATGTGTTGTAGGATGTTGGATATCGTTTGGTGGGTCCTAATGAAGTCTTTGTAGTCTTAAGTAGGTTAACTGAATACATTTATTAACTATAAGAGCAATAAACATATATACAGTAAAAGATTCATACTAGGAGCTGTCTCCATGCTTACTTGTCCACACGGCTCTGTCCAACAATAGAATGACCCCTAGGTTTGGTCATGTGTTCTCTTACATCACTGTGTTGGCAATACTGTACTCAGTCCCACGTTAACCCTATATATTTCAGACCTTTATACTAAATCATGGACAGATGCATCTGTGACAGGTTGATTGGTAAGTACAAAGTTTTGTAGTTTTTACCCTCTTGTTTGTTCCCTCCCAACCTGCCACATGCCCAATCTGGCAGAAATGTCCTTCAGGATATGGCCAGATTGGTCAGTAATGGTACTTCTGATCTACTGTTGTTGATGGATATTGAATTACCCCACCCAGAGTACATTCTGTGCTCTTGCCGTCCTCAGTGCTTCTTCCAAGTAGTGTTCAACATGGAGGAGGTCTAATTCATTAGCTGAGAAAGGACAGTTTGTGGCATGAGCAGAAGCTTCCGTTGCCTATTATTGACCTGATGCCATGAGACTTCATGGGGTCCAGAGTCAATGCTAATTTGCTATTGCAGAGTGCTGGCACAGACATGACAGGCCAAATGGTCTCCTCCTTTGCTCTGATCATTCAATGATTCTAATTTCACATTCAGCTAAGAGAAACCATGCTCATATTTACGTGAGGTATCCTACAACAACATTCACTTCATCTTATTCTGTAGTAAAATTCAAAAGAAACCATGGGATCAGCAAACTGGAAGCCAAATCAACCCATCGTCTGTCCCTAAAAAGCTGGTAGAATTCCATTAGCTTGTCCTCAAAGTCTCCTTCTAACCATTTCCGCTTGATATTCAATGGCATTACCTTCACTGAATGTCCCACCAACAGCAACTGGTTGTCACCTTTACACATTTACAGTCCACCAGAAACTTAACTGGATGAGCCACATAAATACTGTGACTACAAGAGTGGGTCAGACGCTGGTGTTCTGCAGCAAGTAACTCCCCTCCTGAATTCTGTGGCAGAAGAGTGAGGTGAATAACTAAAACAAAATCATATTAATTTTTAAAATTGCCAGTCAGTATTAATGCCCCTCATTTAGATGTTTTATTTGTTCTGTTTAATATTTATCTATACATATAAAAAATCACTCACCACGATTGACTGGGTGCCTAAGCAACACACTTTATTGCGACAACCCGCTTACCAGTGCAAGACTAATTTGGGTGAAATATATTGTGACCATCTGAGAATGATGTGTAGGAAGCTATGTATCAATTGGCTAACTAGATGACTGATGACAGACAGTCATCAGCCTCGAGTATGCATTGATATTATTTTGTTTAACAATAGTGTAAAAAAATGTCATATCCAAATTATAGCTGCGAGGATCCTTCACACCTTTGACATTAGATTCTGAATATCCTAACTGCTTTGTTTATAAGTTATACATACATTGCTTTGATGCAACACATCACCATTGTTTAATCTGTAGCAGACCTAGACTCAATAGGAGCCAGGTGGTATCAACAGAATTGCTGACCCCACTTTTCTGCTCCAGAAACCACTCTATAATACTGCCAGGAGATGTACACAATGTTATTTCTGACAGGAGAAGCAAAGATGAGGTGGAAGGAAAAATGTTTGAAACATTACTGTGTTTTGGTTGAAACCGAGTTCATAGTTCCAGCCTCAAATTTATTTAAAACTAGGGAAATCTGATTTCAGTCTTTATATGAATGTAAAAGATGTTATTGTGGAACTCATAGTCCTAGAGTGTGCCCTAAAGTGGATTATGGAGCATAATTTTGGAAGGTTAAGTGTTAACCTGTATAAAATACCTCTTATTGTGCTCTCTGTGGTTAACGGTTTGATTATATCCAGATGGTTGTTAGTAACTACCTTGAAGATCAGAGTGGATTAATGTGTTGCCAGGCCTTGTCAGTGGGACACACTCCGTTTAGAGCATTATGTGGATTGTCAATATAAGCACTGAAATGTTCCAGAAGTGATCTGTCCCAACATACAGGGGCTAATTTAGGTGGCACAGTGAAGATTTGAGCAGAAAGTTGCAAAGGAACTTTGATAGATTAAGTCTGGGCAAAATTGTTGCAGAAAGAGTGGCAATGGGGAAAAAAATCATGTCAGCCACTTTAAACCTAAGAAAGATAGATAGTTTTCTGAACGATGAGAGGTTAGGAATTGTCGATGAGCAGAGAATTAAAGGTCCAAGTACAGAAATCACTAAAAGCGAGTAGAAATATAGAAAAAATAATAAGGCTAACAGAATATTAGAATATTACCTTTATTACAAAAGGAATAGATGACAAAGGGGTTGAAGTTAAATAGCCCAAATGGTCTCCTTCTGCACCATAACAATTCTGTGATTCAATGACATTACAGCTGGACAGAGCTTTAGTTAGACCAATCTGGAGCACTACATTCACTAAAGACACCACACCTCAGGAAGGATATTTTGGTCTTGGAGTGGAGGTGGGCTTTTGATGGTGGGGCGGGTGGGGGCAGTGGGTGGGAAGGCAGTGGGGATGGTGGGTGAATAGGATGCAGGTGCAGTGCAAATCCCCCAAATGGCACTAAGGCTAAGAGAGTTAAATTGTGAGGAGAGGTTACATTGACTACACTTGTATTCTTTTAGATATAGAAAATTATGAATGACCTAACTGAGGTGATTAAGATTATTAAAAGAGTTAATAAGGTAAATAAAGAGAAAGTATTACCTCTGCTGAAGAGTCCAGAACAAGGGGGCATAACCTTAAAGTTAGAATTAGGCCATTTGACATTAGAACTAGGTGACATTAGAAAGCATTTCTTTACACAAAGGGTAGTGGAATCTGGAATTCTTTCACAAAGACCTGTTGAGGCTATGACTGTTGAAAATTTCAAGACTGAAAATTATAGTTTTTTGCTAAACACAAGATTAAAGGTTATGGAACCAAGGCAAATAGATGGTACAGGTCAGCCATGATCAAACTAAATGGTGGAACAGGCTCAAGGGGCTGAATGGCCTACTTCTGTTCCTATTCCTGAATTAAGAGAAAGTACTTACCCTAAAGAGATGTTTTTACATTGTCGTTATCATAGTTTAGCAGATGTTGTCAGGTGCAACCAATAACAGTCTTCTATAACCAAGAGACTATGTTCCAGATCTTCCAATCAGCTGCCCGCGAAGTTTTCTGTGCCCCAACTATAATTGCGCATTTTTAGCCAGGACTTCCAATCCTGGTTGCAGCCAAAATGAGCCAATGCAGCCTCTTCAGGGCAAGACCAGTGAGCATAGAAGACAGACAAAGAGAAAACATTGACCCCTGTTTCATGACAACAGCTGCCATATTCAGGTAAGTTTTTAAATGAGTGAGTGGATGAGTGGGCAGGTGAGTGAGTGGGAGAGTGGATGGGTGGGTGGGTGAGTAGTAGAAGTAGTTTATAGCACCTCTAATAATAGCTACTCTCTAGGAGAGAGTATACAGTAAGAAATAATGGAGGCTTGTAAGAAAGCAACTGCAATAATCATGGGTGATTTCAATCTTCATATTTATTGGAGGAATCAGATTGGCAAAGGTACCCTGGAAGATGAAATCATAAAGTGTATTTGGAATAATTTCTTAGAACAGTATGTTCTATGCCAACCAGGGAGTAGGCTATTGTAGACCTGGTAATGAGCAAGGATACAGGATTAATTAATGACCTCAGTAAAGGAACCTCTAGGCAACAGTCATCATAACATGATAGAGTTGCACATTCAGTTTGAGGGTGAGAAGAGTGGGTCTAAGACTAGAGTCTTAACCTTAAATAAGGGAGACAGAGTTATCTAAAGTGAACTGGGAAAATAGGTTAAACGGTACAACTGTAGAGAAGCAGTGGCAGACATTTAAAGAGTTATTTCATAACTAGCAAAGATGTATTCTATTCACAGAATCACAGAATCACAGCAGAAGAGGCCCTTCGGCTCATTGAGTCTGCACCGACACATGAGAAACACCTGACCTAACTACCTAATCCCATTTACCAGCACTTGAATGTTATGACGTGGTACTTTTTAAAGGATGTGAGGCAACCCGCCTCCACCACCCTCCCAGGCAGTGCATTCCAGACCATCACCACCCTCTGGGTTAAAATGTTTTTCCTCACATCCTCCCTAAACCTCCTGCCCCTCACCTTGAACTTATGCCCCCTCGTGACTGACCCTTCAACTGAGGGGAACAGCTGCTCCCTATCCACCCTGTCCATGCCCCTCATAATCTTGTACACCTCAATCAGGTCGCCCCTCAGTCTTCTCTGCTCCACTGAAAACAACCCAAATCTATCCAACCTCTCTTCATAACTTAAATGTTTCATCCCAGGCAACATCCTGGTGAATCTCCTCTGCACCCCCTCCAGTGCAATCACATCCTTCCTATAATGTAGCGACCAGAACTGCACACAGTACTCCAGCTGTGGCCTCACCAAGGTTCTATACAACTCCAACATGACCTCCCTACTTTTGTAATCTATGCCTCGATTGATAAAGGCAAGTGTCCCATATGTCTTTTTCACCACCCCACTAACATGCCCCTCCGCCTTCAGAGATCTATGGACACACATGCCAAGGTCCCTTTGTTCCTCAGAACTTCCTAGTGTCATGCTGTTCATTGAATACTTCCTTGTCAAAGAAAGACCCTGTGAGAAGGATGTACCATCCATGGCTACCTAAGGAAGTTAACGATAGTATCAAGTTGAAAGAGAAAGCTTACAATACTGCAAATATTAGCGGTAGGTCAGAAGATTGGACAGATTTTAGAAACCAGCAAAGAATAATGAAGAAAATAAGGAAGGAGAAATTAGAGTAAAAGAGAAAGCTAGCTAGAAATATAAAAAGAAGATAGGAAGAGTTTCTACAAATATTTTAAAAGAAAAAGCAAAGCTAAAATGAGTGTTGATTCCTTAGAGGGTGAGACTGGGAATTAAAAATTAGAAACAAGAAAATGGCAGAAGCATTGAACAGATATTTTGTGTCTGTCTTCACTGTAGGAGAAACAAAAAAAATCCAAGAATACCTGAAAATCAAGGGGGAAAAGGGAAAAGGAACTTAAAACACAACCACTAGGGTAAAGGCACTGAGAAAACTATTAGAACTAAAGGCTGACAAGTCCCCGGATCTGATAGCCTGCATCTGCGATTCTTAAAAGAAATGGCTGCAGAGATAGTGGATGCATTGGTTGTGATATTCTAAAATTCCATAAATTCTGGAAAGGTTGCAGCTGATTGGAAAATTTCAACCCTGCCACTTCTATTCAAGAAAGGAGGGAGACAGAAAGCAGGGAACTATGGCCAGTTAGCCTAACGTCTGTCCATTATTAAGAAGGTAATAACAGAACATTTAGAAAATCACAATATAATCAAACAAAGTCAACATGGCTTTGTGAAAGTGGAATTGTGTTTGGCTAATTTATTAGATTTCTTTGAGGAAGTAACAAGCATGTTGGATAAAGGGGAACTTGTAGAAATGGTGTGGTTGGATTTCCAAAAAGCATTTGATAAGATGCCACATCATAGGTTACTACATAAAATAAGAGCTCATGGTGTAGTGAGTTATTCGCATGGATAGAGGATTGGTTAGCTAACAGGTAGCAGAGAGTAGGAATAACTGGGTCATTTTGGGTTGACAAACTGTTAGTAGTGGAGTGGCACAGGGATCAGTGCTGGGACCTCAACTATTTACAATCTATATCAATGACTTAGATGAAGGGACCGAATGTATGGTAGCTGAATTTGCTGATGACACAAAGATGGGAAGGAAAGTAAGTTGTTAAGAGGACATTAGGAGTCTGCAAGGGGATATAGATGGGTTAAGTGAGTAGGCAAAAAAGTTTGGCAGATGGAGTATAATTTGGGAAAATGTGAGCTTCTCCTCTTTGACAGGAAGAATAGAAAAGCAGAATATTATGTGAATGGAGAGAGACTGCAGAATTCCACGATACAGAGGGATCTGGGTGTTATGGTGCACAAATCACAAAAATTGAGTTAGTATGCAGGTACACCAAGTGATTAGGAAGCAATTGGAATGCTGCATTTGTTGCAAGGGGGATTGAGCATGGAAGGAGGAGAATGTTGCTACACTTGTACAGGGCCTTAGTTAGATCCCATCTGGAGCACTGTGTATAGATTTGGTCTCCTTACTTAAGAAAGGATATAATTGCATTAGAAGCAGTTCAGAGCAGGTTCACTCAACTGATTCCTGGATGAATGGGTTATCTTATGAGGAAAGGTTGAACAGATTGGACCTATACTCACTGGTGTTTAGAAGAATGAGAAGTGAACCTATTAAAATTGGGATCCTAAGGGAGCTTGACAGGATGGATGCTGAGAGGATGTTTCCCCTTGTCAGGGAGTCTAGAATTAGGGGACACAGTTTAAAAATAAGGGGTCTTCCATTTAAGACTGAGATGAGGAGCCTTTTATCCTCTCATAGGGTTGTTAGTCTGTTGAATTCTCTTCCCCAGAGTGTTGTGGATGCTGGGTCATTGAATGCATTACAGATTGAGTTAGATAGATTTTGATCAACAAGGGAGTCTAGGGTTATGGGAAGCAGTCTGGAAAGTGGAGTTGAGGCACAATAAGATCAACCATGATCTTATTGAATTGCAGATCAGGCTTGAGGAACCAAATGGCCTACTTCAGCCAAATTCTTGTGTTGTGTTCTTGTGTGAGTGGATGGGTGAGTTGCTGAGTGAGTGACTAGGTAGGCGAGTGGTTGCATGATTAGGTGCGCAAGTGAGTGAATGAGTGGGTGGGTAAATGAGTGGTTGCCTGAGTGGGTGATTGAGTGAGTAGGTGGATGAGTGGGTAGTGGGTGAGTGAATGTGTAGTCGGGTCAGGGGATGGTCAAGTCAGGTTGGTAGGGTAGTCGTGCCAACTCTGGTTGGGTGGGTAGTTGGGTCTGGTCAGGAGGGTAGTCGTGTCAGGTCAAGTTGTAGTTGGGGCAGGAGAGTAGTCAGGTTGGGTGGGTAGTCAGGTAAGGTTGGGGAGGTAGTCGGGCAGAGGTTAGTTGGTTTGGTAGGGTCGAGGGTGATTGTGGGGGGTCGGTTGTGATGCTCAATTTAGTTACAATGATTAACCTCTGAGTTACACCAAAATTTCCTGGGAATGTATCTGGGTAAGTCCCGCCTATCTGGCCCAAGTCTCCGACCCTGAGCTCAGCATCGCAGACTTTCACGGCAGGTTGCAGGCAGAGCAAATCAGCTCATCAGTAGTTTCAACTTCCCAGGCAATTTCAGCAATGTGTGCATGCCAGGTCATCCATAGAGTCCCAGCGCAAAATGCAGCAAAGTCCAGATTTCACTGCTCTGGACAAGAGAAAATTCAGACCAAGATTCTCCTCTATTGCATGTGTATAGAAATTAATACAAACGTTAAGCCACCCCAAATTCTTCATCAAACAGAAGTCATCAAGGAAATTAGAGTGCCTTAGGTTTTGGTAAATGTAAAAAGAGAAAGCTAATTGATAATCTACTTCCATGTTATTTATTCTGACACTCCATTTGGTATGTATACGGTGACATGGCCATGGCAGTAATTTTGTCTCAACAGCTCATCGCAACAGTAACAATTCACCCAGTCATACAGTAAAACTTTACTTCAGAGATATGTTTATAAATATTTAGTTAGTAAACAGTTTAAACCCTGAAATAAATGAATTTATCTTAAAAATGGTGCCAGTTCTGTGAAAGAATTAAAAAGAAAATTGGAAGGGAGCTTGCAGGGAGAAGAGTGCAGCAAAGAGTTCATTAGACAGTGGGCAGAGGTAGCAGCAAATGCCAGGAAGATTTAAGTAGACACTTGGGCCTGTTTATTCAGCAATCAGCCTTGGGGATATTTTGTTATTGGAGACTTGGGTTAGAAGAGGTGATTCCATTAGTCTTGCAGCTTCCCAGCTCCAAGCAAAACATCTGTATTTCCATTATATAAAAAAAAAACCCACTAGAGCTATACCTTGAGTGCCCTACCATCCATTCTTAATTAGCACATTCGTTTAGATAATATCACCAACTTTAACTTTAACACCTATGTGTTCTATTGTACTATTGTTGTTGACATCTTTTGATGATCTGCTTCTATCACTGCTTGTTTGTCGCTACAACCACACCAACCCCCTCCACCTCTCTGTCTCTCTATCTCTCCGCCCCCCACACACACACCTTAAACCAGCTTATATTTCAGCTCTTTCCTGGACTCGAACTCAAGTTCTGTCGAAGGGTCATGAGGACTCGAAACGTCAACTCTTTTCTTCTCCGCCGATGCTGCCAGACCTGCTGAGTTTTTCCAGGTAATTCTGTTTTTGTTTTGGATTTCCAGCATCCGCAGTTTTTTTGTTTTTATCTCTGTATTACTTGTTCCGATCAGTAAATGTCCCATATGTGCTTTATCTGCATTGTTTTTGTTGCAATTGTTGTGTTGTGCCACACAAAAAGAGGTTCATTGTCTTACTTCAAAGCATAAAGTCTGTTCAAATCTGAGTGGCAATGATACCTTGCCTGACTTCAAAATTATGAAGGGTTTCACTTAAGTCAAAAAGGTGGAACTGTTTCCAATGGTAGAAGGGGCAGTAACTAGACACATGGGGCAGAATTTTTCCCTCGTCAGACGTTCACGTGCCTGATCCGAATTAGTGTAAAATAGCGCACGATGACATCAGGCAAGCGTCCCAAAGTCTCCATGCACTCTCGTGATATTTCACTCAGCTGGCGCCATCAATTAACAGGCCACTTAAGGCCCTTAATAATGCAATTGTCTCAGATTTTACGTTGCCCATGCAATTTTCTGCTCGTCGCACAGGCAAAACTGTCAGGCGACCAGCCGACATTTCCTCAAACCTCGTCCAAGGTTGGGATGAATAGAGTCAGCAGCATTGCCAGTGTGAGTAGTGAGGAGTTTTTCAGACAGTTTGCAGCAGGTTGCTTATTGGTATTTGGCAGCTTCATCCCTGCTCAGGGCTTCATTCTTAGTATTTCCAGGGCTCATTTCAGGACACATTGCTGTCTGGCAGGCCCCTGAGGATTCAGACAGTGTGGACCCTTCCAGATAGCCTTCCTTTACCCCGGTAATGGGGATTGTGGGCTCCGCTGGGGGCACCTACTCTGAGGAGGAAGGGAGGGTCAGTAGGGAGAGGAGGACACATGTCCCTGTGCAGTTTCCACGGGAGAGACCTGTGGGAGGAGTAGCACAGGCACAAGAGGCACAGGGCCAGTAGGTAGTCCAAGGCGGAAGGGGCCGCAGAAGACACCACTATCCCGCAGCCAGGTTTTACAGGCGACAATGCAGCTACCTCAATATGTCTGAGGTGCAATGCCGAAGGAGGCTCTGCCTCTCAAGGGAGACCATCACCTTCATTTGCCTGATGATTGGGACTGAGATCAGCTCCAACTGACACCCCATGCCAGTGGCTCTGAAGGTTACAGTGGCCCTCAACTTCTATGCCTCTGGCTCTTTTCATGGCTCAGTGGGAGATCTTTGTGGAGTCCACAAGCTGGTGACAGAAGCTCTGCTCAAGCAGGCACTGACATTTATTCTTTACCATACGGAGGAGGCCAGCCAGGCTGAGCAGGCCAGAGGCTTTGTAGTGATTGATGGGTTCCCCCGTGTCTAGGATGCCATCGACTGCACACATGTGGCCATCAAGGCGCTAGCCAGGTGCTTTCATCAACAGGAAGGGATTTCACTTCATGAACCTGCAGATAGTGTGTAACCACAGGATGCAGATTTTACAAGTCTGTGCAAGGTACCCTGGCAGCTACCAAGACACGTACATCCTGAGACACTCCCAGGTGCCGAGGTTCTTCAGTGCTCCAGCATGGCCACTGGGTGACAAGGGCTATCCATTGAAGAGGTGGCTGATGACACCTCTCCACCACCCAAGAACAGAGGCAGAGCAGCATTACAATACGACTCATGGCTCCACAAGGGAGGTGGTAGACCATAGGTCTCTTTAAGATGTGCTTCAAATGCCTGGACCATTCAGGGGGAGCAGTACAATAGACCCCAGAGTGGGTGTCATTGTTCGTGTTTTCATGCTGCGCTCTCCACAATCTGGCACTGCCAAGGGGGATCCACTTGAGGAAGAGGATCTTGACGTAGCTCCACAGGCCACAGATGATGAGTCCAGTGATGAGTTGGAAGATGAGGGGAACAGATAGAGTGGACAGGATAAAATTGTTTCCCTTGGTGGAGAATTCTAGAACCAAGGGACATAGATTCAAGACCGGTGGCAGAAGGTATAGGGGGGACATGAGGAAGAACTTTTTTTATGCAGAGGGTAGTGGGTGTCTGGAATTCGCTGCCCAAGTTGGTGGTAGAGGCAGAAACTCTAAACTTTTTTAAAAAGTACCTGGATCTGCACCTTAAGTGCTGTAAGCTGCAGGGCTATGGGCCTGGTGCAGGAAGGCGGGATAGAAAGGGCACCTGGGTGTCCTCGGGCTGGCATGGACAAGATGGGCCGAATGACCTCCTTCTGTGCTATAACTTTTCTATGGTTCTATGGTTCTATGAGCACGGTGAGGAGAATGCTGAGGGCATGGAGCCAAACCTTGGTAACCTCCAGGGAGGCAGGGACACCAGGTATGCCTTGATCTAACGGTCCTTCAGCTGGGCTACTAAAGATCAGCTTGAATCACATGCCAGGGCTGTTGCCTCCATCCCAGATGTATGAAAGGACCCTTTCATTTGAACACAAAGAACATTCAGTACCTGTGCAATAAAGTTCAGAGCCACATGCGTCCATTATGTTACATACTGGCGTACCCTGCACTAATTAAATAAAAAGGTGAAGCGTACTCAGGCCATGATGACAAAACTAGATTTATATAATTTTGATAAGTACAGACTATTTACATCAACCTCTCTGGTCTGAAACTAGGAGACATTAACTAAACATAAGGGAACATAAAATCACCTGTGACCTGTCCTTCTTGTGCTCAAGGTGCCTTTACCTTACACTTGCCAACATGGTACTCACCCTTCCTGAGCATGGCAGGTCATTGAAGCACTTCCGGCACTGCACCCATGTGTGCCGCACCACATCATGGCTGCTTACCTGGGCTGCCACCTCCTCCCATGCCCACTTGGTGAGGTGTGGTGGCTTCCTCCTACCATCTCTGGGCACAAGGGTGTCTCTCCTGGCTGCCATCTCCTCTGGCTGTGCGCCCACCCGACCTTCCCTCCCACCTGGTGTTTGCTGCCGCACTCGACTGCATCGTCTGTCCAACTGGCTTCCAGACGTCCTTTCCTGGCAGCCTTTCTGGGCGCCTTCTTTATGTTGGCCGCCGAGTTGCCATTGGACCTGGCAGCTAACAGACCTCTGCCCTGCCCCCTCTCAGCCCTTCCTGGCCAGTGATGAGCCGCCTTTCAGTCTGGGCGGGTCTTAATTGGCCTGCCAGCATGAAATCGCGGTTGAGGACTGGTTGAGGGCAGCGGTCGCTTTCGAAGCCGGTCCCAGGCTCACCGGCGCACCCCCCCATGTTCAGCCCATTGTTTAAGGTAATTAGCAGAGGGGAAATGTGCAGACCTTTCTTATGCAGTGAGTTGTTATGATCAGGAATGAAAGGGTGATGGATGCAGATGCAACGGTAACTTTCAAAAGATAGCTGGACATACGCTTGAAAAGGAAAAATTTGGAAGCCTGTGGGGGTAGGATTAATTGAATTTGAAAAAGCAGGCACAGATTCAATTGGCCAATGGTTCTATGATTCTTTACTTCTTGAAACAGACCGAAAACACAAGGAAATGTCAAGACCAGTCCTACTTTCACTGGCCTGAGGATATGTCAAAAAGACTAGGCGTTTGAACAGGACAAAAAATATTTATGGGTACTGTGCTCTTTTTGGTGTATTTCTGTCAGCACTCATCTAACAGGGATGGGTAATTTCTTAGTTTGTGCAGAGTCAAGTATGTAAGGCAGAAATTTCTGAGTCGACTGTGTCTCATTCTCCAGCAGATGGAAGTAATCAAGGTGCTGGGATTGCTGTGCCATGATAAAGACAGTCAGCATACATAATTTATAGAGAAGACAAGGAGCACATTCATGTTTAGAGTGCTCCCTAATCCTAGTTAGTGAGTCATTCCATCTGTTCAGCTCAACATTTATCATGGATAGTCGAGTAAGAAAGATTTCTTTCTAAAAAGACCATGAGTTTGGACATCTCTATGATACTTAAAGCTTGTCTTTGTCAGGTAAAGGATCAGGCCTCTGGGCCTGTTAAGAAAAGGTAATTTCTTCTATTTTGTAATGTTTCATCCTACAGCCAGAAAGTGTGGTTGACACTTAAAGTGATTAGGGCTATTAGGGGTGCAAAACAAAATGTTAAAACAAAGTCTGATGGTCTGGAAGATACTGAGAGGTTAGCTAATGGAACTAGTTACAAAGAGCAGGCTCTGATTTCCATCAAGGAATACTTTGGGCTCTGCTCCACTAGTCTGCACTCCTTGGGCACAAAGGTTCATTTTTATGGCTGTGCTGAGAGATTGCTTGAAGAGAAAAGAGAGTAGAGGAATTCCTCTCTGGTTTCTCATTGGAAGGAAAGTTGACGTGTAGCCATTTGTCTGTACTGAGGAAGAGGGGTGGCAGTATAGGATTTAAAACATTGTTAGAAAATATCTCCAAAGGAATAAGAAGATCCATTCTTCCTGGTAAAGAACTTATTTTATTTATTCCGAGATAGCATTGGTAGTTTTTATTTCGTCATGGTATGTGCATGTCACTGGCAAGGCCAGCATTTGTAGCCCATTCCTAATTGCTCTTGAGAAGGTGGTGGTGAGCCATGTTATTGAACTGCTGTAATCAACCTGCTGCTGGTATATACACTGTGTATAGAAGGGAGTTCCAGGATTTTGATCCAGTAACAATGAAGGAATGGTGATATAGTTCCAAGTTAGAATGGTGCGTGGCTTGGAGCAGAAATTGCAGGTGGTGGTGATTCCATGCGTCTGTTGCCCTTGTCCTTAGGTGGTCAGCGGTAGAGATTGTGGATTTGGAAGGTGTTGTCAAAGGAGCCTTGGTGAGTTGCTGCTGTGCATCTTGTTCATGGTACAAACTGCTGCCACCATGCACCAGTGGTGGAGGGAGTGAATGCTTAAGTTGGCCAGTGGGGTTCCATCAAGTGGGCTGCTTTGTCCTAGCTGGTGTTGAGCTTCTTGAATGTTGTTGGAACTGCATTCATCCAGGGAAGTGGAGAGTATTCCATCATCATCCTGACTTGTGACTTGTAGATGGTGGACAGGATTTGGGAGTCATGAGGGATATTACTCACCACAGAATTCCCAACTTCTGATCACTCTTGTAGCTACAGTATTTATATGACCCGTCCAATTCAGTTTCTGGCCACTGGCAACCCCCAGGATGTTAAAATTAATTCAGAAACGGTAATGCCATTGAATGTCAAGGAGGTATGGTTAGATCCTCTCTTGCTGGAGATGGTCATTGCCTGGCACTCATGTGGCGTGAATGTTACTTGCCACTAACAGCCTAAGCCTGAATGATGTCTAGATGTTGCTGCATATGGAGACAGGCTACTTCAGTTTCTGAGGAGTTGTGATTGGTACTGTTCAATCATCAGCAAATATCTCACTTCTGACCCTACGATGGAGTGAAAGTCATTGATGAAGCAGCTGAAGATGGTTGGACCTACAACATTACCTTGAGGAACTTCTGCAGCGATGTCCTGGGGTTGAGATGATTGACCTCCAACAACCACAAGCATCTTCCTCTGTGCTAGGTATAATTTCAACCTGTAGAGAGTTTTACCCCTGATTCCCATTTACTTCAATTTTGCTAGGCCTCCTTGATGACTCACTTGGTCAAATGCTGCTTTGATGTCAAGAGCAGTCACTCTCATCTCACCTCTTGAGTTCAGCCCTTTTGTCCATGTTTGGACCAAGGCTGTAATAAGGTCAGGAACTGAGTGGTCTTGGCAGAACACAAGCTGGGTGTCAATAAGCAGGTTACAGGTGTGTAAATGCCACTTGATAACACTGTCGATGACCCCTTCCATCACTTTTCTGATGATTGAGAATTGGCTGCTTCCAGTGCTTGCCTTGCAAGTAGTGCTGGTAATTTACCAGAATGGATTTGTTCTGCTTTTTGTGGACAGGATATACCTGGGCAATTTTCCACAATGCCAGGCAGATGGGTGTGTTGTAGCTGTACTAGAACAGCTTAGCCAGAGGCGTGGCTGGTTCTGGAGCTCAAGTCCTCAGTGCTATTGCCGGGACGTTGTCAGGGCTCATAGCCTTTGCAGCATCCAATGCCTTCTTGATATCATGTGGAATGAAACAAACTGGCCAAAGACTGTGATGCTGGGGTTTGCAGGAGGAGGCCAGGATGTATCATCCACTCGGCACTTCTGGTTAAAAATGGTTGCAAATGCTTCAGCCTTGTCTTTTGCACTGATGTGCTGGGCTACCCCATCATTAAGGTTGGGAATACTTATGGAGCTTCATACTGCAGTGAGTTGTTTAATTGTCCACCACCATTCACAATTGGATGTAACAGGACTGCAGAGTTTTGACCTGATCCATTGATTATTGGATCTCTTAGCTCTATTGCATGCCTGCTTCCAATGCTTGCGTTTCAAGCAGTGCTGTGTTTTAGCTTCACCAGGTTGTCACCTCATTTTTAGGTATGCCTGGTGCTGCTTCTGGCATGCTCTCCTGCATTCTTTATTGAATCAGTGTTCATCCCTTGGTAATGGTAGAATGGAAGATATTCCAGGCCTTGAAGTTGCAGATTGTGGTTGAATACAATTCTGCTGCTGCTGATGGCCCACAGCGCCTTATGGATTCCTAATTTTGAGCTGCTAGATCGGTTCTGAATCTATCACATTTAGCAGTGGTGATGCATTTACCGGGGCTTCTGGATTACTAGTCCAATTACATAATCACCATGCCAGTGTGCCTCCTGGTTTGTGTTGCGTTATAGCTTTGATGCATACATTGAGGAGAAATCTGGTGCAGTCTATTGAGTCCTTGGATAAAACTAGTTTGGCTTGGTTTGGGTTATTTATAATCACAATTAAAGTGGAATTTGAGCCTTTACTACACAGGAATTGAGTGGGAGGGGGCTTGCCCTTTTTGTGTATTGGAGTGATTATGGCCAATTTGAAGGATTCTGAGAGGATGTCCTCCACTAGCTTGTGGTGGTATAGCCTAATCAGCATGGAAGTCAATTGAGGAGTAGAGCTTTGTAGAATTTTAAACTTTAACTTTACCTGTGGCATGCATTTTTTTTTGGACTGTAGACCTCTGACAACTTCTTGTACCTCAACAATTAGGATCGGCCTGTCTAGAATTTTGAATTTTTCTGTTGTTTGTTCCTGGGCCTCAAAGGTGCAGAGGGAGGCATGTTATCCAAGAAATTATTGATGACCTAGTGGGGACATTGGCAGTTCAGTATTAGGATTGATTCAGTAGTAGTATCGCTCATCTGTTTGTGCAGGTAACAGGCTAGCAGTTTCGCTGTTTGCCCCCTGTTTATAGTAGCTAGCTTTAGCATAGTATAGCTTTTTTACTCTTATCTCTTTAGTAAGATACATAACAAGCACAGCAGCTTCAGGCAAGGGCAGATGTGTAATCAAATATGGAATTCAGAAAGCTGTTCTTGGAGATGTACTTACTGTTAACTTCACGAAAACAGGATCTCGCTGTCTGGCTCTCCATTCAAATGCATTAAGCACCATGAAGTTTCTGTACTCACATGATAGATTATGAAGTAAACTTTTTACAGAAAGTTTTCAATTCTGAGTACCCTTTCAATGATGTGATAAGTGTTAATCTATTAGTCAACTCCTCTGGCACAGAAAACAAGCCATTGCAAGTGTGAAGTCTCATTCATTCAGGTCATCAAGAATTTATTGGATAAAATGCCTGCGTCTGCACCACTCGGGCCCAAGAACAGACAAGGAAAATTCAAAATCCTAAACAGGCTGATCTCAGTTGCTGAGTTCCACAAAGTTGTCAAAGGTCTGCAGGTGCTGTTGGACATTTCAAAATATCAAGTTTTTTTTTTTACTTTTGTATTTTGATCCTTTTTCTCTCACTTAATCCAATACTTCTTTCCCTCTTTATTTCTTTATACACCTGATTTGACAGTGAATTCACCATTCTTACACAATGCTTCAATCTGATTGGTTAAGGAGACACACCCTATCAGATCCCTAGTGCTCTGTAGAGCCCAGTGCCAGCTCCATCGTGCAATGCCAGCAACTTAATGTCAATATTGTTAACATTGAATGGGTACAGGCACATCTAGCTAACAACAGTCATTGCCTAGCCGGAAGGAAATTTTGGCCCTGTCTTCCCTCTCAAGTGGATGTAAAAGTTAAAATCTGCTTGACCTGAGCCTGTCAGGTTGAATTTTTACATTAAAATGGACAAGGGATGGTGATTGTCTCATCCCTCAGGGAGAATATCTATAATAACCCAAGTTGTGGCTAATTAACTTAAGCCCAATACCATATTTGGAAGGGAATGGTGAGAAACCACAAGGTAAGGCAGCCATAATGGTTTCCTTATTTAAAACTTCTTAAGTGCTGTCTGCAGAAAGACACAACTCAACAACTGCAGAAACAGCAGCAGCAAAAAGGCCAACACCGATGCTTTACAAGTTGGAGATTGTAACATCATAAGGCCTCCTAGCCTGCTCCTTTTCAAATCCACCAAAGGATGATTTACAGCTCTGCAACTCTGTAGTTGATCTGAAGTTTGTTTCACAAATCTGCTTATCTGTGCTTGTTAGTCACATCATCAAGCAACGTCTGCAAAATGTAATGGAGCCAGCTAGACATAAACATCAGTTGGCATAAAAGTCTATAAGTAATGAACAATATGACCTGCAAAAGTGCATCTCTTCAAAAGAATCCTGTGCTGAGCCTGGTATTCAACTTTGGCTATTCAATTCACCTGACTATACTTGAGGAATGAAAAGCCTCTTCTTTATTGGGCTATAGCATGTATTTTCCAAGATCAGTCAATCACATGAATTATGAACTATTCTTTTGTTTATAACTTGTGAAAATGCACTATTCTCTTTCTTTGTATTTTCCATGTGTTTGTGTATGTGTGTGTATGAATGGGTGAGTGACATAGGGCGGAACTTTCTGAGCCGCTGGCAGCAGGCATGATAGGTGGCATGTGCGGAAAATACGGTGGGACCCACCTCATGATGGTGTGAAGGCAGGTCGCTATCTTCTGCTCAGCCCAACGATGGCAGACCCCGCCTCTCGCATCGGTTGGCAGGGAGCTAATTGTAATACATTAGCATATAATTAAAAGGCCATCCTGCCAGGTTCTTGGACCCTTGCTGTATCATCCGCCCATTGCTGCCCAGGAGCAATAGCGAGCCATGACTGGTCGGTGCCTAGTGACACCCAGGGTCTGTAGGTGTTGCCTGCCATTCCTGCAGATGACTGAGAACCAGTGTCGCCGACGACTGCACATGTCTAGGGACCTGGTGACTCACATCTGCCACTTACTGCAGGACTTGGTGCCAAGGGGATATGGAGGGCATCCACTGCCAGTGGATGTGAAAGTGACCATGACGCTCAACCTCTATGCTAGTGGCTCCTTTGAGAGCTCCACAGGTGACCTCTGTGGAGTTTCACAACCTGCCATCTACAAATGGATCCATGAGGTCACGGATGCCATCTTCTCCATGGCATGCAACTATGTGCATTTCGCCCGGGACCAGGAGAGCCAGGATGCAAGGGCCATTGGATTCGCCCTGATCTCAGGATTCCCACAAGTGCAGGGTACAATTGACTGCACTCATGTGGCGCTTAGGTTTCCATTATTACACTCAGTGGACTTCGTCAACCTCAAGGACTTCCACTCACTGAATGTGCAGCTGGTATGCGACCACCAGAATAGCATCCTGTAGGTATGCGCACAGTTTCAGGGGTGTATGCATGACACCCACATCCTCAGTCACTCGCAAATCCCTGCATTCTTCCAGGCTCCACAGAGGCTGCAGAGTTGGCTCCTTGAGGACAAGGGCTATCCGCAGAAGCCATGGCTGATGACACCTGTGCAGCGGCCCCAGACTGCAGCAGAGTGACGCCATAATGAGGCTCATGCAGCAGCTCACAACTTGGTGGAGCAGACCATCGGGATTCCGGTGCCTGGACCAGTCTGGTGGAGCCCTGCAATACAGTCCACGGAGGGCGTCACATATCATCGCCATCTGCTGCGCCCTTTACAACCTGGCACTGCAACAGGGAGAGGAGCTGGCTGAGGAGGAGATGGAGGAGCTGCACGTCTCCTCCGTTGAGAAGAATGCCGATGAGGATGAGAATGGGGGGGTCCTCGGTGGTGACGATGATGGGGATGAGGCTCGCGCACTGGCTAGATGAATCAGGACCACTCAGGAGGCCCTCATAGCTGCCAGATCTGTGGAGGATGATGACGACATGCAGTGTGGTGTCCCTGGAGATCCTCACATCGCAGTTGTGAATGTTTAACTGCTGTCTAGCTTATGGCAGCACCAAAACCCTCAGTGAGAATGCTCCTGTCATGGAAAAGCAGTGGAGGCCCTAATAGTCACTCGATCACAGGGGGATGATGACAACATGCAGTGAGGACACTCAAAAGATCTTCACATAGCCTCTGAGAATGTCAGACCCCTGTCTGGCCAAGGGCAGCTCGCTTGCGCTCCATGATCAGGGCAATCTCAGGGACGCAGCCATGAAACTTCAGGTGCACCTGATGCTGTGTCCGCCTTCAGCACCTCAGCCCTTCAGGAGCTGGTGCACATCATCACTGGTTGCAGTTGCTGGTGTGATGGAGGCCAACCCCACCTAAAAGGTGCTGAGGGCACATTGAGAGTATGAGAGAACTCTGTGGCGCCCGTCCACTACATTCTGGCAGCAATGACCAGCACTGCCGAGGTGCAGGCATCACTAATGTTTCCAGGGAGTGCGAGGCTGAACCATCACTGTGGTCTGAAGGCTGTACAGAGCACAGGGAAGAGGCCCTTTACTGAGACACCTGCCTTTATCTTGTGCAGAAAGGTTTCACATCTGAGTGACAAGAACTCTGCTCATCAGAACAAGGAGCCACAGGCAGGGTGATATCCTTACGAGTTTATTGACAGTAGTGAACAGTATGTACAAGTGATCAACACCCATGCCCAGGCTGTGCTTCCTGATTGGTCTCAGCTGCAGCTCATTACTGCTGAGCTGTGTTCTGTTGCTGTGGTTGTGCTTTGAGCTGGCTGTGGCTGTTCCTGTTCCTGCTGCTGTCAGATTTCCTGTGGCTGTTCCTGCTGCTGTGGGTTTTCCTGTGGCTGTTCCTGCTGCTGTGGGATTTCCTATGGCTGTTCCTGCTAGGGCCTGGAGCCTGCAAGGCCTGAGGCCTGAAGATTTGGAGGAGAGAGAGAGAGAGAAGAGGTGCTGCAAGACAGGGAGGGTATTGCTGTGGGATTTCTTGTGGTTGCTCCTGCTGCAGTGGGATTTCCTGTGGCTGTTCCTGCTGCTATTGGATTTCCTGTGGCTGTTCCAGCTGCTGTGGGATTTCCTGTGGCTGTTCCTGCTGCTGTGGGATTTCCTGTGGCTGTTCCTGCTGCTGTGGGATTTCCTGTGGCTGTTCCTGCTGCTGTGGGATTTCCTGTGGCTGTTCCTGCTGCTGTGGGATTTCCTGTGGCTGTTCCTGCTGCTGTGGGATTTCCTGTGGCTGTTCCTGCTGCTGTGGGATTTCCTGTGGCTGTTCCTGTTGCTGTGGGATTTCCTGTAGCTGTTCCTGCTACTGTTTTCCTGTGGCTGATCCTGCTGCTGTTCCTGATAGAGCCTGGAGCCTGCAAGGCCTGAAGAATTGGGGGAGAGCGAGAGGAGATGCTGCAAGACAGGGAAACAAGGACTTTTTTTTTCATTACATCTGAGGTGAGAGTCTGGACTTTTGTTTGATGGGGGCTGTGAGGACCGTGTTGCTTTGTAGGAGGAGGAAGAAGACTATTGAAGGGACTCGGGGGGAAGGGGTGCGTGCATGTGTCCATTTAAGATCTTCTACCAGCAACCACCCCCCCCCACCCTTTCTCGCCCCACCCGTGTCCAAGTCCAGGTAGCAGGTGTTGACTGGTGTACAGGGATGGACCTGACTTCCATGTGCCAGGCAGAACTAGCTGCCTGGTGATGACATCGCCCTCCCCCAAAGGAAGACGATAGGCCCCCACCACCTAGCCCCACTCCACCCAGCGACACCCACCCACTCTGCACCCATTACCCTTTCCCCTGCTGTGCCTCCCTGTCCTTTTACCCTCTCTCTCTCCTCCCCTTCACCTTTATATACCATCAGGAGGGAGAGGGTAATCCTTTGTTTCCCCTTCATCCTTTACAAATGCTGTTGCTACCACCGACAGAGCTTGGGGTGGGTGTAGTTCATCCCCCAATACCTGCCACAGGGTCACTGCTGGCCGGGCCCTTCGGGGCAACTGTTGTGGTGGTGCTATCACCAGTGGTGGGGCCGCTAAGAAGAACTATGCCGGAGTGATTGCTTCCGTGGCCTCTGCTGCTCCCATAGCCCCATCACCGTCCCGCCTCCTGACCAGGGGCATGGAGCTAGAGAGTTACATTACCCCGAGATGACTGTAGAAACATAAGTGAAGGCTTTGGCTGGGGTTGTCAGCCCCTCGGCCTTTGTTGCAGCCTCGAGCCTGTATGGGAAGGCAGCCTTCTTCCTGAGCTCCAAGCAGGTGGTGCACCTGGCCCTGGCCAAGGGGCTCATCATAGGCGGGACCTATCTGGCAGTGGATCCTCTTGAGGCCAACGCGGAGAGGCTGGCCTTATCCAACATACCATCTTTCATTCCTGGTGATCTCCTCCTCCCCCATCTTCGCCAAGTGGGGGAGGTCAGGTCCAGGGTGGTGCCAATCCTGCTCGGCCTCAGAGACCCCAGTCTGCAACACATGTACTCCTTCCGGCACCAGGTTCCTGTTCGCCTGGCCCGAGAGGAGTGCATGGAGGGGCGGTTTGATGTCATCTTTCATGGGGCTGCCTACTGCGTCTTCTGGTCGGTGGATGGTGTGTGTTGCCATGCCAGCAAGGAGGTGGGGCACGTCTGAAAGAACTGCCCTGCCTCCAAAGTCACCAATGTCACTCAAGCAGCCGTGACTAGTACTGCTGCTCCTCCTGCCGCCACCACTCCATCTTCCTCCCCGCAAAGGGAGGTGCCGCCAGCAGCCACCACCACCTCGGCAGCCGGTGAGGTGGGGTGAGAGACCCCAAGCCGGATGAAGGTGCGGCGGAAGAACCACCATGCGGAAGCGGCACCCAAACCCCCCGAGCACTTCAAACCCACCCGGATCTCCAAACCCTCGAAAACACAGGTTCGGCGGGAGAAAATCATCTGGTCCCGGCGTCGTGAACGCGTGGGCTACTGGGCCCGTGTGCGCCTCAGTGCCAGATGCTAGGCCCAGTATCGTCCCTGCATGGGTTCCCGAGTCCGGCGCGGTGGAATGTGTGACCCCGAGCTGGTGGTCATATTAAAGAGGGTGGACCTGCCGAAATCCCAAAGGGCAGAACATCTGGAGGGGTTGGACGAGGCGATGTGGCCCTCGCAGATGGAGGTCTCCCCAGCCTCCAGCCTACCCCAGAAGAGACGCCACCCCTCAGAGGAGGAGGACCTCACAACTTGCAAGGTCGGATGTGTCCCTTCCCCTAATGAAAAGGTGGTGGTGTATCCGTCCCGTAAGCCTTCAGTCAGCCCCCTGGGGTAGCCCAAATACTTGCTGCAGTCCTCTGAGCAGAACCCCTCTGGGGTCAGTGAGGGTATTGACTTGCAGTGGTGCTCCACCTCAATCCACCTTATACCACCAAGATGCCATCTGGCAGCAGTCCCTTCATGGCCCCGACAACTGGGTCATCAGGCAACTGTGACGAGGAAGGCCTCCCGGCTCCTTCCCTACCTGCAGCACTGGGCAATTCTGTGCAATGTCCGAAGCTTTTTCCAAACTCGTGGGCCACCCAGTGCCTGGGGAGGAGCGGAGCTCTGAGCTGCCGCTGCCCTTTGGCCCATATACCCAAGACAAGACCAGAGAGGACCTCTCTGCCCTTGATCCTGGGGGTTGGATCGAGCTGGAGGTGGAGCCGACTGGCAGCTCTGAACCAGCCCCCATACTCAATATGGGGGAGGGGTTGGAAGCTGGAGGCGACGACCTGGAGGAGGACGAGGTTTTGGTGGTGAGCACTGGGGTCAACTTAGATTTATTGTCAGGTGAGGTGGTGGATCTCCTAGTGCCGCCCACCAATTCTCCCTTCAGCCCTTTAAGGGAACTCTAGGATTTTTCAGCAAGTAATCGCAGTTACCGAGACAGGGTCCAGTCGGCTCTGGACCGGTGGTATTCTTTCCCTCTTGTGTTCTGGTCCATCTGCAAGGCCCCCAAGGCTCCTGGGCTGGACCAGAATGCTAAGAGGAGGGTCCACACGTTTCTTGCTGGGCTCCTGAAAGAGAGGAAGGATTAAAATAGTCCTGTCCTTCTTGCACTTTGCATTAGGTGATGGTAGCACATATGTTGGACAATGAAGACTACCATAGCCAGCCTTAACATCCATGGCTGCAGAGATGCACAGTGCAGGTTCCAGAAATTCTTGGTCCTCCAGGACGGGAAGTATGCTGTGTGCTTCCTGCAGGAAATCCATATTGTTCTAGGAGACAAAGCTATGTTGCTCCTGGAGTGGCGAGGGGGGGTCCACATGAGTCACCTAGCCTCCAATTCTGGCTATCTTGTTGGCCCCACATTTTCAGCTGGAGATCTTGGTGGACAAGCAGCCGGTGCCAGGCTGGTCGCTGCACCTTACTGTGCACCTAGGGGGCACGGCACTTCTCTTTGTGAATGTCTATGTTCCCCTGGTGTGCAGCAGCAAGCGAGATTCTTTAAGGAAGCATCCATTCTTCTGGGCTCCATCGATACGGTCGAGTGCATCATCCTCGGGGATGGAGAGGGGAGGGGGGGGGAGGGCGGCGGTGGGGGGGGCGGTTATCAACTAACCCTTGGGGTCACAGTGCCCGGCACTACTTGCTAGGCATGATTAAGTTGAGGGACCTGATTGGGTCCTTTGACTTGATGGACGTCTGGCAACATCTCTATCCTGACTCCAGCATTTTCACCTTTCTGTCACCTGGAGTTGGAGCGTCCAGACTCGACCACCTTTACATTTCTAAAGGCGCTCGTGTCCTGTGTACTGACATTTTAACAACCTGCTGCTGGAGGATGACCGCTTCCTGGACTTGTTCTGTCGTTTCTGGGCCTGCTGGAGAAGAAAGTGGGGAGGCTTCCCCTCGTTGAGGCTATGGTGGGATGTGGGCAAGGTCCACGCCCACGTCTTCTGTCAGGAGCACACAAGGGTGTTGACAAAGAGGCGGAAATCCAGGGCCGAGGAGTTGGAGAAGGAGGTGCTCAACCTGGAGGCATGTCTCCATCAGCCCGATGTGGACCCGGCCCTGCGGCTGGCATACAAAGAGAAGAAGGACACACAGCAGGACCTGCAACTCGTTGGGTCCTGTGGCGTGTATGTGAGGTCGAAGATCCAGTTCCTTCAAGACCTGGACCGTGGCTCCCCTGTCTTCTGCTTGCTGGAAAAAAGGCATGGGGT
Source organism: Carcharodon carcharias (assembly GCF_017639515.1). Classification (NCBI taxonomy): domain Eukaryota; kingdom Metazoa; phylum Chordata; class Chondrichthyes; order Lamniformes; family Lamnidae; genus Carcharodon; species Carcharodon carcharias. The sequence goes on from NC_054470.1 coordinate 88,353,214, forward strand.
CCTTCAGCAGCTCCTTCTGCAGCTGGCCGATGACGGATCCCTTATCTTGGATCCAGAGGGCATCAGGGCCATCTCCTGAGATTATTACACTGCCCTGTTCTCTCTGGATCCGTCCAGCGAGGATGCTTGCAGTTGTTTTGTGAGAGGACCAGCTGCAAGTCGGTCCGGAGGGCACCTGAAAGCTTGACTCCCCTATAAGTCTGGAGGAGCTGACTGGCGCCCTCAAGTGCCTCTCCAAGGGCAAGTTCCTGGGGCTGGACGGGCTGACCGTGGAGTTCTTCAGGGTGTTCTGGGACGTCCTGGGGAACAGCCTGGAGTCCTGGGGGAGAGTATCATGACTGGGGAATGTTCCTCTTGTGGCACAGGGCTGTGATTGCCCTGCTGCCAAAGAAGGGGAATCTCTGCCACCTTAAGAACTGGCACTCAGTCTCCCTCCTCAGCATGGATTAGAAGATCTTTGCCAGGGCAATGTCTTCTCACCTTGTCACCATGCTAGACTAAATGATCTGACCTGACCAGTCCTACACTGTCCCGGGCCGTACCATCTTTGATAACTTCCATCTGGTCCGGGACGTCATCCACTTTTCCCAGAGGACTGGTCTGTCGAGCGCCTTCCTGTCTTTAGACCAGGGGAAAGTCTGGATCACGAATGTTTCAGCGAAGCATTCTAGTTCCGCACTCATTTCACCGCCCGGATCCAACTTCTGTACTCTGTCGCAAAGTGTTTAGTTCAGGTTAACAGGTCCCTGATGACACCTCTTCACTTTGGGAGTGGAGAGTGTCAGGGCTGCCCCCTGTCTGGCCAATTGAATTCTATCTGCATGGAGGCTTTCCTACGTCTCTTGCAGAGGAGGTTGCCGGGATTGGTTCTGTGCGGGGCAGGCATCAGGGAGATCCTCTTGGCTTACGCCGATGACGTGCTCCTCACGTTCCCGGACTCGGCTGACCTGTGGAGGATGTGGAAGTGCCAGGAGGTCTACTATGCCACTTCCTTGACCAGGATCAATTTGGACAAGTGTTTTGGACTCCTGGTCGGTCAGTGGCAGATGGATTCCCTACTCGAAGAGCTCAGGCCTTTCATCTGGAGCAGGACTAGCCTCCTCTATCTGGGGGTCCACCTCTGCCCCTGCTAAGGAATCCTGGCCGGCGAACTGGCAGGAGCTGGAGGGCAAAGTCACCACTCGCCTGCAGTGCTGGACAGGACTGCTCCGAGTGCTGTCTTACCGGGGTGGAGTTCTGGTCATAAACCAGCTGATTGCCGCCATGCTGTGGTACCGGCTGCTCACTTTCACCCCTCCCTCGGATTTTGTCACAAAAATCCAGAGAATGATTGTCAATTTCTTCAGGGACAAAAGGCTGCACTGGGTCATTGCTGTGGTTCTGAATCTTCCATTTAGGGAGGGTGGTCAGGCGCTGGTGTGCATACGCACACAGGTGGCAACTTCCGCCTTCAGGCCCTGCAGCGATACCTTTATGTCAAACCCCCTCCAAGATGGTGTGCCCTGGCAACATATTTCCACCAGGTGCACGGCCTGAATTATGACGTGCAGTTCTTGTTTGTAGACCAGAGGGCCTCTCGTGGCTCCTCGCAGGCATTGCCCGGCTTTTACGAGCACCTGATCAAAGTCTGGAACATGGTTGTCTCACGACGCAGCTCCCGCAGTTAGGAGTAGCAGCTATTGTCAGAGAGCAGCTGGTCAGGAATCCCTTTTCTGTGGTTGGCGAAGAGGAGGGCTGTGGCTGCTGGGGTGACCAGGATCAGGGACGTGCTAGATGGTAGAGGAGTGGACTGGATGCTTCCACAGGAGTTGGCATGTCCAGCTCGCAGCCAATGCCATTTATGGCCTTCAGACCGTCATGCTCGGCCCCGACGTCATACTGGGACCCGAGGTGGCACAGGGGCGCGCTGGTCTTCAGTCTGAGCATACTCCTGTTCGAATGGAATTCCATATTGACCCCGAGCCCTGAACCCTACCCCGGGTGCCAGTGGCCTGCAACCTGAGTCGCCTCACGGAAATGCCCCCCATGCCCTTTTGCACAGCACAGAGGGGTTTCTTGTATGGGCTGCAGCAGCCCACCCTTCATTTCCTTGCCCTTGTCTGCCACGCAGACACGCCCTGGCGTGCCTTGTTGCTGTCCAGTGGCAGAGGTCCCCAGTGGTGGGTTCTCTATGAAAATGTCCTCCCATCATCCATCAGGGATCTGGGGTGGAGGGTGTTGCATGCAGCAGTCCCCTACAACCGTAGGCTGTGTCGGTTCACGGATTTCCAAGATACCTGCGTCTTTTGCTGCCTTGTGGAGTCCATGGACCATATATATATATATAGGGTGTTGTAGGCTGTACTCCCTTTTCAGTTATTTAAAAAATCTTTCACTGTTGTTTTGTTTGCATTTCAGTGCCATGCTCCTGGTCTACAAGCACTCGGCGCAGAAGGGGGCCAGGAGGGAGGAGAACATCCCTGTGAACCTGCTCCTGGGCCTGGCCAAGTTAGCCACTAACAGGTCCAGGCAGCGGGTGATCGAGGGGGCTATCCGACCCAACTGTCTGCCCCTCTCCCACGGCTATGTTCGTGGCTGGGTGTCCCTGGAGAGGGAGCACACAGTGCGTGCTGGCACTGTCAAGGCCTTCCATGCTTGTTGGGCGCCATTGGGTCTGGGGTGTTTTATCAGCCCCTTTCATCACATTTTGATTTAATGTTGGTAAATTTCCTTTAAATTTTGTCTTTGGTTTTCACAGATTCCCTAATTTAAGGGGCTGCTTTTACTTTGTCCTTCATTTTTGTTAATTTAGATTAATTGGTTGGACTCAAAAGAGTCCTAACCCTGCTGGTGTGTCTTGGTGCCCCCCAGAAAACCACAGTGGAGATGGAGGCAGCCTGCTGACTGTGATGCCATCTCTGTGATGACTTTGGTAGGCATCTTTTGGAAGGCCGAGACTTGGAGGGCCATGGCCTGCATTCAGGGTTCTGCTGTGTGGCATTGGCACCTTCCTCAGCCTATGAAGCTGGTTCTGCGGAGGTCACAGGAAGAGGGGAGACAGATGGGCTGGTCACACCCAGAGTCACCTGGGTGGATGGCCCCGGAGTGTGCACCTGCTGATCCTCCTCCCTATGGGTGCCCGAGGGCCCCTGGCTGACTCTGTGAGCAGAAGGGATAACTGGAGTGAGATCGAGCTGTTCAGCACCCCTCTTGCGTACACACTGTTGGAGGCCAATTATGGCATCAACGATGGAGTTAAGCTTGTCCTGGAGTGAAGTTATGGACCAAGGTCTCCATGGTGGCCACCATCCTGCCAGCCTTGACCTCTGTGCATTGCAATGCTGGCGCTATCACTTCAGCCTGAAGATGGATGGACTCTTCCATTGTGCCTTGCAACCTGAAGAGTGCGGTGGATATCCCTTCCTGTTGTTCCCTAGCTTGCCTTTGCAGCTCCAGCAACTGTGACATGACCTAGTCCAAAGGCTCGTCCTCTGACTCAGACTCAGCAACATTCTCCTCCAGCAGTCCTCCGAGTACCGGACATCTGGGAAGTCCCTGCCTCCGCCTGCTGTGGATCAGAAACTGCGATGTGCTCACCAGATTGAGATCCTGAGGCTACTCTAAAGCGAGGTCCCACTGAGGTATGTGTCTCTGCGCTGGTGGAGGGTGTGGGTGAGCGCTGTGACGGGACTTCGGGGGGGGGGGGGTGTCTTCAGACTCCTCTTCAGCGGTTTCTTCAGGGCTTGATTAGAGGCCCTGGGTCATGGATTCTGTCGGCTGTTTGGCAGATGTGCCAACGAAAGCAAGGGGAGATAATTGGTGCATGGCAGTGGCCTGTGAAAGAAGACACATCACTCATGGCACGGTTGTCTGATGGATGTTCCTCACTTGGTAGAGCAGTGGCATCCTCACCATTGGCACAGGACCAGTCCCGGTCATTGCCGGCCAACTGGATGGCTCTATTTTCGAATCCTGTCAGAACTTTGATTTCCGGCATCCCTCCACCTATCTGTGACCTTTCCCTCCTGTTGTGTGCCAGTTTGTCCTGCATGGATAAAGATGGGGAGAATGTATCAGGATGCCTGCTGGGCCAGATGATAAGTATGCCTGGCCTTTGTGGGTGGTGAGTGGTCTCATGATAGGATGAGGACAATGACGGTGTGTGTGAAACAGTGAATGGTGATGTCATGTCCCTTGCACTGGCTGTGAGTGAGGGCCCTGTGGATGTGATGGGTTTGTGAGTGTGTGAGTTGCGAGTGATGAAAAGAGAAAACTTATCCTGGTGGAACGGAAGAGATTATTCATCCTTTTGTGACATGGGTGGCTGTCCTCCTCTGCAGGCTGACCACCATTGCCACTACCTCCAAAGCCGGTTTGGTGACATTGCTACCCATCCTGAGGCCAGAGCGAGGGTACAGCACATCCTAGCGGGCTTCCGCGGCATCTAGCAGTTGTTTGAGGAGTCTTTTGGCCTTTGCTGGCCATGTCTCCCAGACAGAGGTGGTGATCTGGTGGCGATGAGCGCTTTGCTGGCGGTTGCCTTTTAAAGATGGCAGCCGGCATGATGCAAACAGCGGGATGATGGCGAATGGGTGAATGAGAGGCCGCCCACCATGGAAGCGGCATGTTTCATGGGAGTGAATATATAATGAGGCGGGCTCAGGAAGATACGACGTGAAAACCCACCATTTCATCAGCGGGTGGGACTGTATTTTACCCACCTGCTACCACACTTAGTGCAATTCTGGAAAAATTCCACCCATAGTGTTAGACCTGCAGGATAAATGTGTGAATAAATAACTCTCTTCATTTAAACTCATGAAAGGCTTGCTGCTGGCACTCCAAATTGTTCACACACTCAGAAGTTAAGAAACACATACACTTCCTTTCTAAAAATACACATTATAGGCAGTAAAGGAAGAGAACAGGGGTTTCAGTTCTCTCTCATCCCTGTTGGTAACAATTTTCATATAAGACTTATATAATTATAAAGCACATATTACCAAACTATTAGATTGATGATCATATCTCTACAAAGACTGAAAACAAAGGGGATGATGATATACTATGAAGAGAAATGGAGGTTATTCTACATTTCCTGAAGGATGAACACAGATTTATAGTAGGTTATCCAGAATCTTACTGTAATTAATGATAAAGAACACACTTTTTATCAATAAAACAGATTAAAGAATGTGCCACTAATCTTCTAAGCTATTAATTTGGCTGAGTGCAAAAGTTATTAGTATCCCTTAAAGAAACCAAATAGTTATGTAAACTAGGTGAAATTTTCGTAACAAAATGCAGGTGAATACTTGATTTGCTCCATCATTAAAACCTACTAACAAAATCACAAGTTCAGACATCACACATTGCAAAGCAAAAATCACAAAGCGTAGTTAAAATTAATTAGAGAAACTAAGCATCTCTTGCATTTCAATAAAAGAGGAAATTTGGCCCAAGTTTATGAACAGCAATTTACAGCTCTGTAATTCTATAGTTGATCTGAAGTTTGTTACACAAATCTGCTTATCTGTGCTTGTTAGTCACATCATTAAAGCAATGTCTGCAAAATGTAATGGAGCCAGCCAGACAGTGTGAGGGTGCTACATAAACATCAATTGGCGCAAAAAGAACCCCAGGGTGCGTGAGTGACCTCATCACTTTGACTGTGCAGTAACTTCAGCGGACTCATACTGTCTGGCTCAATAACTTATCACAGCAAGTTCCCACGATGGTGTGCTGTAACACTCAAACTTCAGCAAATTTCAAGTCAATAAAACAAATGCCAAGGGATTTTGAATTTACTTTTAAGTTAAATTTTTGGCAGATTATTTGTTACTGATACTTAGTGTATTTTCCTCTTGAAAGAGACCCCAGATGATGTAAGCTAAACTGGTTTAAATATATATATAAAATTTATAATGTTTAAAATGTGCACATTCACACATACACACATCTGCTGCATACAAAGCAGTACATTTATACAGTTGCCGCAAAATATATAGTTTAGAATAAGCATGAAATAAATATTTCCCTCATATGGATGGGTAACATTCATGTCATTGTTTGAAGATAAAAATCAGAGTTCTGTATAATTCTCCTCATCTATTAGCACAAAAAGAAATTACAGACTGTATTTAAATAGCAGTTAATGCAAGATCTGAAATAATATATTGCATATTTGGTTACACGCAAAGCAACACTACTTGACAATATTATTTTTGCTCTTCTTTTTCACCATTCTTCTGTTGATTTGCAATAGAACTAAGGTGGATGGAGGCAGGAAGGCTTTCAAGGAACACCCTCCAATATTTCAGATGCATGGATTGGCGGTGTTCAAAACTATAACATTAGATATATTTTTTGTCATTTGCACTGCAGCAATGACAGGTTCCTCGGATGCCTGTTGGTCCTTGGGATCCAACTTTGCTGTGGGGCGGCGTGGGGATTCAGGTTTAAACTTTGAATTGAAAGGGGAAAAAGATTGACTGCAATCAATTGAATTAGACAAAGGGTTTTAAAAATGTATATTTTTACCAAAGTTTAAACCGGTTTAAATAAGCTGTGGGCTGCTGAAGTCATTATTTGCCCACAATCTCTGGCAGAGGCTGCAGAACCCACCAAAATTATGTAAATCGGACTGAGATCAGAAAATTATCCAGTCAGTTTTTGAACTAAAATATTTCTTTCAGGACATCCTTTTAGAGTTCCAGTATTCATTTACTGTAAACATATTTTACAGAAGAGTTCTTCAATCTCTGTGGGTTAGGTTACTCTTTTTCCTTTCTGATTGATTCTATTTGAAACACTAGTGGATCCTGACTAAATTTTGTTGACTTCAGGACTTAGAAGTCTTCAATTCTTATGTGGTGTTTTGTTTTGTGATTGGTAATATGTATCAAAAATACCACATGAAGTTGCATGTGAATAAATGTGTTTGTTTGAACCAAGTGATGGTGGCACACACACTGTACATGCCAGAAAAGTTTAGTCATTGGTCCATATCTTAATAATGCAGGTGAGCAGCTGGCACCTCCAGAGGAAGCTCACTGCTTTCTTGGTCTCTAATTTGGGCCAAATGTCTCAGTAACAACAGCTGTAAGACCAGTCCTGGAGAAAAGGAGGAAATTTAGAAGGTTTCTCGCAGTGGTGCAAAGGAGTCTCCATTTAAAGAAGTTTTTATAAAATAGTTACCTTTTTGATGGCTGCCTTGTGAGGGCAATTAGGGATGGGCAATAAATGCTGGCCTAGCCAGCAATGCCCATATTCCATCAATGAACAAAAAAAGGCTCCTTTTGAGGATCACTGTTTAGGCAAAACATGGACCAAGTAATCCTCTGTGGAGCAAGGCCTGCTCCTTTCAGCGTGCTTAATTTCTGGAATGGGATTGAAATAGGTCTAGGTCCTTCATGAACGGACACAAGAGGCTGAATGCTTATTTTAAAATATGAGGTTGAACATTTTCCAGGCTACTTTAGAGTAAGACAAAGTCCTACAAAATTGTTTTTAACCCCAATTTTTCACCAGGAAGCAATAAGATTCAGTTTCTCTGCAGTTGTCTTTGATTTCAGCATTCATTTTGGGATATATCAACTTTCCAGACATTTTTCAATCCCAATGGATCAAATTCTCTTTTCTGTATCATCTCTGCCCTCCTGATGATGGTGATAGACAATCTAGAGTCTTGGAATAAGATCAGTCATCTTGAACAGGCAGTTCCTCCCAGAGTTTGTCATGCTATTTAATCAAAGGAGAACCATTCTTGTGTTTCATCAATGTACAACTATGCCTTGAACTTGTATAAGGGGTTGATATTTTAGTGTTCCATGAATAACCTGCTCACCAATGCTCAGTTTGGATTCTGCCAGGGTCACTTGGCACCAATCCACATTACAGCCTTGGTCCAAACATGAACAAAAGAGCTGAATTCCAGAGGTGAAATGAGAGTAACTGCCTTTGACATCAAAGAAGCATTTGACCGAATTGATCAAGGACCCCTAGCAAAATTGTAGTTATTGGGAGTCAGCAAGAAAACACTCCACTGATTTGAGTCAAACCTAACACGAAGGAAGATGGTTGTGGTTGTTGGACGCTGATCATCTAAGCACCAGGACATCACTGCAGGAGTTCCTCAAGGTAGTGTCCTAGGCCCAATCATCTTCAGCTGCTTCAACGTCCCTCCATCATGAGGAAATGGGAATGCTTGCTGATAATTGTACAATGCTCAGGATGATCCGTAACTCCTCAGATACTGAAGCAACGCATGTCCATAATAAGAAGCAGTAGGACCTGCACAACATTCATGTTTGGGCTGGTTAGTGCCAAGTAGCGATATTTATGTCACACAAATGCCAAGTAATGACTATCTCCAACAGTAACCATCTCCCTTTGGCATTCAATGGCATTAACATTGCTGAATACCCCACCATCAACATCCTGGGGGTTACCTTTAACCAGAAACTCAACTGGAGGAGCAGTATAAATACTATGGCTACAAGGGGAGGTCAAAGTCTGGGAATTCTGCAGCGTGTAGCTCACCTCCTGACTCCCCAAAACCTGTCCACATCTCCAAAACACAAGTCATGCATGTGTTGGAATACTCTCCAATTCCATGGATGAGTGCAGCTCCAAAATCACTCAAAAAACTCAACACCATCCAAGGCAAAGTAGCCGCTTGATTGGCACTTCATCCACCATCTCAAACATTAATTCTCTCCACCACTGGCATACGGTGCTAGCAGTGTGTACCATCAACAAGGCGCACTGCATTAACCACTGCTGCTTCAACAGCATCTTCCAAACCAGGGACCTATTGAACAAGGGTAGCAGGTGCATGGGAAAACCACCGCCTTCAAGTTCCCCTCCAACTCACATACCATCCTGATGTGGAACCAAATCATTGTTCCTTCATTGTCACTGGGTCAAAAGCTAAGAACTCCCTCCCTAACAGCACTGTAGGTGTACATACACCACACGAACTGCAGTGGTTCAAGAATGCAGCTCATAACCAAATTCTCAAGGGAAATTATGGAAAGGAAACAAATGTGGATCAAAGAAAAAAGCCTGAGTTTTAACTTTTGGACCTGATCGCAGTGTGGGAGGCTGGCAGCAAGTCCAAAATTCCAAAGTGTACAAAACAGATTTTGCCATGGCTCTTTAACTTAGCCAAAACATTAGCATCCCATATCCGGGTTTTCAGACCAATTGAAGCAGATGGGTATGATCATGACCTGCACCTGACCATGCAATCATCTGTCCTGTTAGGACCTCAGAAGCATGTCTCAGGTGTGAGAAAGGTGTGTTATAGCACTGCTGAAGGGAGATAAGTAGGACCAAATGAAATTGGAGGTTTAGAGATTGCTTGAATAGCTAAAACCCTAAAACCATGGGACAATAGTTTCCTTCATGTCCATGTTTCATGTTTATGTCTCCACTGGTGGTCCAGTGAGACATTCCATTCAACAGCTGAGACATACAAGTGAGGGAGGGTCTCAGTTTCAACATTTAGTCTGCGATGAATTCAATTATCTTTTTTTTCTTTTCCTTCCTGCACTTCTCATTTTCCTCTCTTCTAATTCTTCAGCAGCAAAGAGTCACAAAAAAGCAATATGTGACTAACTCTAGTTCCCTCACATTGCTCATCATGACAGTCGATCTTCATTATTCCAGTTTAAACAATTGTTCATCACATTCATTGACATTAATACAATGTGAACAGGAGTAGAAGTTGAAATACATTCATGGAATCATAGGTCGGAATCATCCCAGGTTTGCATGAAGTGCAGTAGTGGGCGGGAAAAACACGGTTTTACCTGTCAGCTGCAATGGCGGCTTCTCGTCCCAAACCCACTGCATTAATTATGCATTCCCGGGAAACACGCCGTTTCGATGGTGGGCAGGCTGTCATTCGCCCACCACGCCATCACCTCACCATTTCATCACGTTGGGTGCCACATTTAAAGTGCAGCCATGCACACGTCTCTCAGTGTTTCCAGCCAAGAACTACTGCACAGAAGGCATGGCCCCAAAAGGCAAAAAGACTGCAGCCCCCAGGTTTAATAGCGTGTCTCTCAAGCACCTTTTAGATGCAGTGGAGGCTCGCCGCGATGTTCTCTACCCCCACTCAGGCCGCCAATCCAGCTTGGGAGGTGGTGGTGGCGGTGGTTAGCGCTAGTGCCCTGAAAAGAGGACAGCCACCCAGTGCTGCAAGAGGGTGAATGATCTCCTTTGTTCTGTCAGGGTAAGTCACTCCTCTCACTTTCAAATGACACACTCACAAACCCCATCATACATCCACAGGGCTCTCACTCACTGCCAGTTCAAGGGACATCACCATTCACTCTCTCACGCACACCTTCATGGTCCTCACCCTGTCCATTGGACCACTCACCACCCACACATGCCAGACATACTTATCATCTGGCCTGGCAGACATCCTGCTTACACTCTCTCCATCTCCATTCATGCAGGACAAGATGGCAGCCAACAAGGGGGAGCGGTCACAGACTGGTGGAGGAATGCCTGAAATGAAGGTCCTCACAGACTTTAAAAACAGAGCCATTCAGCTGGCCGGTGAGGACCGGGACCATTCCTGCATGTCAGTGAGGTCGGCAGTGCTCTACGATGTGAGGATCCTGCAGTGCAACACCCATCAGATGACCATGCTGTGAGTGATGTGTCCTCTTTCACAGGCCACTGCCATGCACTAATTATCTATCCTTGCTTTTGCAGACACATCTGGGGAACAGTTGATGGAGTCCATGACCAAGAGCCTCCAATCAAGAACCTGAAGTAACTGCTGAAGAGGAAACTGACAGCACTCCCCTTGAAGCCCTGTCACAATGTTCACCCACGCCCTCCACCAGCACAGAGATACACATCTCGGTGGCACCTAGTTGCTTTGGGATCACAATCTGGTAAGCACATCACACATTCTGATCCATAGCTGGCAGTGGCAGGGACTTCCCAGGTCCCTGGCACTGGCTGGAGGCCAGAAGTTTGCTGAGTCTGAGTCAAATGAAAGACTCTGGAATCGGTCATGTCTCAGTTGCTGCTGCTGCAAAGGCAAGCTCGGGAACATCAGGAAGGGATGTCCACTACACTCCTCAGATTGCAAGGCACGATGGAAGAGTCTGTCCACCTTGAGGTTGAAATAATAGTGTCAGCTTGCCAATGCACTGAGGTCAACACTGGAAGGATGGCGGCCGCCATGGAGACCTTTGTCCAGGACATTGCTTTTGCACTGCTGTGCAGGCTGAACTCCATCGCTGACGCCATAGTTGGCCTCCAATAGTGTGTACGCGGGAGGGGTGTGGGGCAGATAAATCCCACTCCACGTTCCCCTTTCCCTCAAGGAGTCAGCCAGGGGTCCTTGGGCACCCATAGGGAGGAGGATCAGCAGGTGCACACACCAGGACCATCCACCCAGGTGACTCTGGGAGTGGCCAGCCTATCTGAATCCCTTCTACCTACGACCCTAGCAGCTCCAGCTACGCAGCTCCAGGAGGGTGCCACTGCCATACAGCAGGACCCCGAAAGCAGGCCGGGGCCTCCAAGTCTCAGCCCTCCAGAGGACACCCGCCAAGGCCTTTGCTGACAGGGTGCAGCAGTCAGCAGGCTGCCTCCACCTCCACTGTGGATATCCTGGAAGAACCAAGACGTAGCTGCAAGGTTAGGAAAGTTAAGTAAAAGTAACTCTTCTGAGCCAACCAAGTAAACTAAATTAACAAAATCAGGGATAAAGTAAAAGGCCACCCCTTAAAGGGAAACTGCAAAAGCAAAGACAGAATTTAAAGGAAACTTGCAAACATTAAATCAAAATTTGATTAACAGGGTAAATAAAACACCCCAGCCTCCGACATGCACATGGAGCACTGAAGGCCTCGACAGTGCCAGCAGACCTGTGAAAGTTGGGTCAGTTGACCCCCTTGATCACCCGCTACCTGGACCTATTAATGGCCAACTTGGCCAGGCCCAGGAGCAGGTTAATGAGGAGGTCCTCCTCCCTCCAGGCCCCCACCTCACCAGGTGCTCATAGATCAGGAGCATGGGGCTGAAGTGCAAACAAAACAACAGTAAAAGATTTTTTAAGCAACTGAAAAGGGAGTGCAGCCTACAACAAGCTATACATACATGGTCCACGGACTCCATAAGACTGCAAAAAGCACACATATCTTGGGAGTCCGTGAACTGACTATGGGACTGCTGCATGCAACACCTACCGACCCAGGTCCCCAATGGAAAATGGGAGGACACCTCCATAGAGGGCCCCCGCCGGGGACCTCTGCCACCGGACAGCAACAAGGCATGCCAGGGCGTGTCTGAGAAGCAGGCGAGGGCAAGGAAGTGAAGGGTGTGCAGCAACAGCCCATACAAGAAACCCCTCCATGCTGTGCTAAAGGGCATGGAGGGCATTTCCGTGAGGCGACTCAGGGTGCGGAGCAGCGGCTCCCAAGGGAGGCTTCGGGGCTTGGGGCCAATGTGGAATTCCATCCGAACAGGGGTACGCTCAGATGGAAGACCACCACGCACCTGCGCCACCTTGAGTCCCAGTATGGCATTGGTCACGAGAAAGACATCCATGGATGTGCAATGAACCAACCCCTAAGGTAGCATCCAGCCCACTCCTCCACTACCCAGCAATCCCCAATCCTGGTCACCCCAGCAGCCACAGCCCTCCTCTCCACCAGCCACTCAGAAGCTACTCAGGAAACTCTGAGCAGCAGCTCTCTGACGATAGCCGCAACTCCTAACGGCAGAGAGCTGTGTCATGAGGCAACCATGTTCCAGACTTTGTTCAAGTCCTGGTAAAAGATGGGCAATGCCTGCAAGGAGACATGAAGGCCCCCCCGGTCTACAAACAGGAGCTGCATTTCATAATTCAGGCCGTGCACCTAGCAAAAGAAATACGTCGCCAGGGCACACCATCTCGGAGAGGGTTTTACGTAAAGGTAGGGCTGCAGGGCCTAAAGGCAGAAAGTCGCCACCTGCATGCATAGGCACACCAGCGCCTGACCATCCGCTTTAAACGGGAGAGTCAGAACCTCAGCAGCAACCCAGTGCAGCCTTTTATCCCTGAAGAACTTGGCAAAATCTGAAGGAGGAGTCAAAGTGACCAGCCGGTATCACAACATGGTGGCAATCAACTGGTTTATGATCAGAACTCGACCCCAGTAAGACAGCACTCAGAGCAGTCTTGTCCAGCGCCGCAGGCAAGTGGTGACTTTAGTCTCCAGCTTCTGCCAGGATTCGCCGGCCAGGATTCCTCAGCAGGGAAGAGGTGGACGCCCAGTAGAGGAGGCTGGTCAAGTATTATGTCATAAATGATCAGCTGTCTTTTTTACTAACAGGCAGCTTGATGTTCATTCTTAAAAGGCCTGAGCTCCTCGGGTAGGGGATCCATCTGGCACTGACCAACCCGAAGTCCAAAACACTTGTCCCAGTTGATCCTGGCAGAGCACGCGGCAGAGTAGACCTCCTGGCAATCGCGCAACCTCTGCAGGTCAGCTGGGTTGGTGAACATGAGGAGCACATCATCGGGGTAAGCCGAGAGGACCACCCCGATGCCCAGCCCGCGCAGAACCAATCCCAATAACCTCCTCCACAAGAGGCACTGGAAAGGTTCCACACAGATAGAATACAACTGGCCAGACAGGGATCAGCCCTGATGCACTCCTTTCCCAAAGCGAAGCGGCGCCATCAGGAACCCAATAACCTTAACTATATACTCTGCAGCAGCGTACAGAAGTTGGATCCGGGCGACGACATGTGTCCTGAACCCGAATGCTCGCAGAGTCCAGAATAAATATTCCTGATCCACCCTGTCAAACGCCTTCTCCTGGTCTAGAGAAAGGAAGGTGCTCGACAGACTGGTCCTCTGGGAAAAGTGGATGACGTCCCAGACCAGATGGATATTATGGAAGATGGTATGGCCTGGGACTGTGTAGGACTGGTCAAGGTGGATCACGTGGTCCAGCATGGTATCAAAAGAAGAAGACATCGCTCTGGCAAAGATTTTGCAATCCGTGCTGAGTGGGGAGACATGGCGCCAGTTCTTATGGAAGTGGAGATCCCCCATCACCCCCTACACCTCAACCCCCTCCCACGGCACCTTCCCATGCAACCGCAGAAACTGCAACGCCTGCCCCTTTACTTCCCCTCTCCTCAACGTCCAAGAGCCCAAACATTCCTTTCAAGTGAAGTAGCATTTCACTTGCACTTCCCTCAATTTAGTCCACTGTATTCGTTGCTCCCAATGCAGTTTCCTCTACATTGAAGAGACCAAACGCAGACTGGATGATTGCTTTGCAGAACACCTTCGGTCTGTCCACAAGCATTAACCAGACCTCCCTGTCGCTTGCCATTTCAACACTCCACCCTGCTCTCATGCCCATATGTCCGTCCTTGGCTTGCTGCATTGTTCCAGTGAGGCTCAACACAAACTGGAGGAACAGCACCTCATCTTCCAACTAGGCACTTTACAGCCTTCCAGACTGAATATTGAGTTCAACAATTTTAGATCATGAACTCTCTCTTCCATCCCCATGCCCTTTCCGATTCCCTCCCTTTTTTTCCAATAATTTATATAGATTTTTCGTTTCCCACCTATTTCCATAATTTTTAAATGTATTTCCATCTATTGTTTTATCTCTACCTTTTAGCCTTTGTTGATTCCTTCACCCCACCCCACCCCCACCAGGGCTATCTGTACCTTGCTTGTCCTGCTTTCTACCCTTAATTAGCACATTCCTTAGATAATATCACCACCTTCAACACCTCTTTGTCCTTTAGTCTGTGACATTGGTTATCTCCACCTATTACTGGCCCTCGATCCAGCTCTACTTGTCCCACCACCACCCACCCCCCCCCCTTAAACCAGCTTATATTTCACCTCTCTTCTAGTTTAACTTTTCTCTGTTGAAGGGTCATTCGGACTCGAAACGTTAACTGTGTTTCTTACCGCAGATGCTGCCAGACCTGTTGAGTTTTTCCAGGTATTTTTGTTTTTGTTTTGGATTTCCAGCATCTACAGTGTTTTGCTTTTATCTTAGTGTTTAATTGACTGTCACTTCTCTTCAAGGAATGCCTACCTTGAAGAAGTATTGCTCTTCTCTCTGTCAGGTTTTTCTATTTCTCTTTTGCCTTGTTCACCTTCATTGCTTTCCATTTCTCTCCTGGTGTTTGACAAGGTGTTTACTAAAACCTGCTTTCACAGCCATAATTCCTTCCTCAGTGACTGTCTCCGTCTGCGACTTAACCCATGTGGATTTCAACTGAAGTTCCATCCCTCATGTTTCGAACTCACCCAGGATTACAGGTATCTCCGGGACATACAACGCTCCTTGGACTGCTGTTCTCGTTGGATTCTGAGATCCAGACTCAGTGCCATGCGCCGCCATATGACCACACTCGACCTCTCCCTCCAGCAGAACCGCTGCACCCTTTTTCAAAGCTGCGCGTGTCCCCAGTTCATTTTATTCTTTGTCTCATCCGACGCCTAAACAAGAAAATTTGTCTCTTTCTTTCAGGTGCAAAGGAATGCAAGCTCCAACAACTCATCGACACCAACACCCATTCAGGACCCTCCATCCCTGCCTGTCCCTCTGTCCCCATCCCATCTTCCAATCCCAGCCCCAGCCGTGTATTCACTATACCCCCTGACCTTCCCCTCTCCAACGCTGAACATTCAGTGCTCAGCAAAGGACTTAGTTTCATACCTTTATGCCCTGATCTCAATGAATTTCAGGCTCGGCATGATGCTGAACACTTCTTCCCCCGCCTTCGTCTCCGTGCTCACTTCTTTGGGCAGGAGTCCTCTCCCCGTTCAACGGATCCTTTTACCCACCTCCAATATTCTCCCTCCACCTGGACCCCTCCCTCTAGATTCTTACCTTCTATTGATCTTTTCATTGAGAACTGTCGGCGTGACATTAGTTGTCTCAATTTCTCTGCTCCTCTCAGCGACTCTAACCTGTCTCTCTCTGAACTTGCTGCACTCCGCTCTCTCAGGTCCAACCCTGACATTGTCATCAAACCTGCTGACAAGGGTGGTGCTGTTGTTGTCTGGCGCACTGACCTCTACCTTGCAGAGGCTGAGCGTCAACTCACAGACACTTTCACCTACCATCCCCTGGACCATGACCCCACCACTGAACATCAAGCCATTGTTTCCAGGACTGTCACTGACCTCATCTCCTCTGGAGTTCTTCCTTCCACAGCTTCCAACCTGATAGTCTCCCAACCTCGGACGGACTGCTTCTACCTCCTACCCAAAATCAACAAACAGGACTGTCCCGGCAGACTGATCGTGTCAGCCTGTTCCCGCCCCACGGAACTCATTTCTTGCTATCTTGACTCCATTCTCTCTCCCCTTGTTCAGTCCCTTCCCACCTACATTGGTGATTCCTGTGACACCCTACATCATATCAACAATTTCCAGTTCCCTGGCCACAACCGCCACCATGGACGTCCAATCCCTCTACACCTCCATCCTCCACTGGAATGGTCTGAGGGTTCTCCGCTTCTTCCTCGAACAGAGGCCTGAACAATCCCCATCCACCACTCCTCTCCTCCGTCTGGCTGATCTTGTTCTCACACTGAACAATTTCTCCTTCAACTCCTCTCACTTCCTCCAAATAAAAGGTGTGGCTATGGGTACCCACATGGGCCACAGCTATGCCTGTCTCTTTATGGGGTATGTGGAACATTCCTTGTTCCAGTCCGACTCCGGTCCTCTCCCACAACTCTTTCTCCGGTACATCGATGATTACTACGGTGCTGCTTCATGCTCTCATCTGGGCCTGGAAAAATGTATTAATTTTGCTTCCAATTTCCACCCCTCCATCATTTTCACATGGTCCATCTCTGACACTTCCTTTCCCTTCCTTGACCTTTCTGTCTCAATTTCTGATGATAGACTGTCCACCAATATCCGTTACAAGCCTACTGACTCCCACAGCTACCTCGACTACAGCTCCTCACACCCCCGCTTCCTGTAAGGACTCCATTCCATTCTCTCAGTTCCTTCGCCTCTGTCGCATCTGTTCTGATGATGCCACTTTCAAAAACAGTTCCTCTGACATGTCCTCCTTCTTCCTTAACTGAGGTTTTCCATCCACGGTGGTTGACAGGGCCCTCAACCATGTCCAACTCATCTCCTGCGCATCCGCCCTCACACCTTCCTCTCCCTCCCAGAAACATGATATGATCCCCATTGTCCTCACTTATCACACCACCAGCTTTCGCATTCAAAGGATCATCCTTTGCCATTTCCGCCAACTCCAGCATGATGCCACCACCAAACACATCTTCCCTTCACCACCCCCGGCGGTATTCCGTAGGGATCGTTCCCTCCAGGACACCCTGATCCACTCCTCCATCACCCCCTGCACCTCAGCCCCCTCCCATGGCACCTTCCCATGCAACCGCAGAAGGTGCAACACCTGCCCCTTTACTTCCCCTCTCCTCACCGTCCAAGGGCCCAAACATTCCTTTCAAGCGAAGTAGCATTTCACTTGCACATCCCTCAATTTAGTCTACTGCATTCATTGCTCCCAATGCGGTTTCCTCTACATTGGAGAGACCAAAAGCAGACTGGGTAATCGCTTTGCAGAACACCTTCGGTCTGTCCGCAAGCATTACCCAGACCTCCCTGTTGCTTACTATTTCAACACTCCACCCTGCTCTCATGCCCACATGTCCATCCTTGGCTTGTTGCAATGTTCCAGTGAAGCTCAACCCAAACTGGAGGAACAGCACCTCATCTTCTGACTAGGCACTTTACAGCCTTCCGGACTGAATATTGAGTTCAACAATTTTAGATCATGAACTCTCTCCTCCATCCCCACCCCTTTCCAATCCCCTCCTTTTTTTCCAATAATTTATATAGATTTTTCTTTTCCCACCTATTTCCATTATTTTTAAATATATTTCCATCCATTGTTTTATCTCTACCTTTTAGCCTTTTTTGATTCATTCACCCCACCCCACCCCCACCAGGGCTATCTGTACCTTCCTTGTCCTGCTTTCTACCCTTAATTAGCACATTCCTTAGATAATATCACCACCTTCAACACCTCTTTGTCCTTTTGTCTGTGACAACTTTTGGTTATCTCCACCTATCACTGGCCCTCTATCCAGCTCTACTTGTCCCTGCCCCCCTTAAACCAGTTTATATTTCACCTCTCTTCTATTTTTATTTTGTTCTGTTGAAGGGTCATTCGGACTCGAAACATTAACTGTGTTCCCCTCCGCAGATGCTGCCAGACCTGTTGAGTTTTTCCAGGTATTTTTGTTTTTGTTTTGGAGATCCCCCTTCTTCGGCAGCGGGGCAGTGACGAAATATTCTCCCCCAGGACCTCTGCATAGTGGTTCCCAAGGACCTCTCAGAATGTCCTGAAGAACTCCAGGGTCAGCCCATCCAGCCCCGGGGATTTGTCCCTGGGGAGGCTGTTGAGGGCGCTGGTCAGCTCCCCCGGACTTATAGGAGAGTCTAGTTTTCTGGCACCCTCCGGGCCGATCTGCGGCAGGTCCTCCCACATGACTCTGCGAGCATCCTCACTGGATGGACCGGAGACAACGGGGCAGTGTAATAGTCTCAGGCAATGGCCCTGATGCCCTCCAGATCCAAGACGAGGGATCCATCGTCGACCAGCAGCGTAAGGAGTGCTGTTGGACCCCATGCCTTTCTTTCAGTGAGTAGAAGAAGGGGGAGCCGTGGTCCAGATCCCAGAGGAACTGGATCCACAACCTCAGGTACATGCTGCGTGTGCCAACGAGTTGCAGGTCCCGCAGCGCGCCCTTCTTCTCTTTGTACGCCAGCCGCAGGGCTGGCTCCGCTTATGGAGACGTGCCTCCAGGTTAAGCACCTCCTTCTCCAAATCCTTGACCCTGGATTTACACCTCCTTGTCAACCCCCTCGCATACTCCTGACAGAAGATGAGGACGTGAGTCTTGCCCACGTCCCACCACAGACTTAAGGAGGGAAAGCCTCCACACTTGCTTCTCCAGCCGGCCCAGAAACGACGGAATGAGTCCAGGAAGCGCTCATCCTCCAGCAACAGGTTGTTAAAGTGCCAGTATGCGGATCCCATCCGAGCGCAGAACGGAATGGATTCTGCCCATACCTGACGGTAGTGCATGCACGGCACCCACCGCACAGAAGCCGACGGAATGCAGGACACAAACACTTTGGAAATGTATGGGCGGTTGAGTCTGGATGCTCCAACTCCAGGTGACACAGAAGTGAAAATGCTGGAGTCAGGATGGAGATGTCGCCAGACGTCCACCAAGTCAAACAATCCGACCAGGTCCCTTAACTTACTCACACCTAGTGTGCAGTGCTGGGCATTGTGACGGTCCCTGGACCCAAGGGTACAGTTGAAATCCCCCACCCGAGGACGATGCACTCGCCTGTGTCGATGGAGCCGAGATGAGTGGACGCTTCCTCAAAGAATCTTGCTTGCCAGACGATTGTACACATTTACAAAGTAAAGACCCGCACCCCCCAGATGCACAGTAAGGTGCAGCAACCAGCCTGGCACTGGCTCCTTTGACCCCCAATATCTCCAGGTGAAAATGTGGAGCCAACAAGATAGCCACCCCACCAGAATTGGAGGCTAGGTGACTCATGTAGCCCCCCCCCACCTCCCCCCCTCCCCCACTTGCCACTCCAGAAACCATGTAGCTTTGTCTCCCAGAATGGTATGGGTTTCCTGCAGGAAGCACACAGCATACTTCCCATTCCTGAGGATCAGGAAGTTCTAGAACCTGTGCTGTGCATTCCTGCTGCCATGGGTGTTGAGGCTGGCTATGGTAGTCTTTATTGTCAGAAGTATGTGCTACCATCACCTAATGCAAATTGCAAGAAGGAGAGGACTATTTTAATCCTTCCTCTCCTTCAGGAGCCCAGCGAGAAACGTGTGGACCCTACTCTTCGCATTCCGGTCCAGCCCAGGGGGCTTGGGGGTCTCATGGACAGACCAGAACACAAGAGGAAAAGAATGCCACCATTCCAGGGCCGACTGGACCCTGTCTTGGTGACCGCAATTACTCACTAAAAAATCCTGGAGTTCCCTTAAAGAGATGAGGGGAGAATCGGTCGGGGGCACTAGGGAATCCACCACCTCACCCGAGAATGTCATTAAATTGTCCCCAGAGCTCACCACTGAAACCCTGTCTTCCTCCAGGTCATTGCCTCCAGCTTCCAACCCCTCCCCTGTATTGAGTTCGGGGACTTGTTCAGAGCTGCCAGTCATCTCCACCTCCACCTTGAACCCATCACCAGGATCAAGGGCAGAGGGGTCATCTCTGGCCTTCGCTTGGCGATATGGAGTAAAGGGTGACGGTGGCTCAGAGCCCTGCTCCCTCCCTCAGGCACCAGGCCACACGGCGAGTTCGGAAAAATCTCCGTACCTAGCACGGAGGCGACCGACGCTGAAGGTTGGGAGAGAACCGGGAGTCCTTCCTTGCCACCACCGCCTGATGACTAAGTTTACAGGACTATTAAGCCACTGCTGCAGTCCCAGACGGCATCTTGGGGGTACAAGGTAGGATGGGCTAGGGTACCACCGCAAGGGCAACACCCTCACCGACCCCCGAGAGGCCCTGCTAAGGGGACTGCAGCAAGGGAACAGGGGTTTGCGCTTCCCCCAGAGGGCAGAGCGAAGGCTTACAGGGCAGAGATGCCACCACCTTTTCACTAGGGGAGGGGACACATCCAACCTCATGAGTCGCGTGGTCCTTCCCCTCTGAGGGGTGGTGTCTATTCTGAGGTTGGCTGGGGGCTGGGGAGACCACCATTTGCGAGGCCCCACCATCTTGTCCAGCCCCTCCGGATGTTCCACCCTCTGGGATTTGGGCAGATTTGGTCCTCTTTAATAGGACCACCGGCTCGGGGTCATGCGCCCCATTGCCGCCGGACCTAGGAACCCACGTGGGCACAATGCCGGGCCCAGCATCTAGCGCTGAGGTGCACACAGGCCCAGTAGCTCGTGTGTTCACGACGCCAGTGCCAGATGATTTTCTTCCCCCAAGCCGGTGTCTTCAGGTGTTTGGAGATCAGGTTGGGTTTGAGGAATTTGGGGGGCCGCCTCCTCATTTCAGGTCTTCCATTGCATCTTCTTCCAGCGCGGGGTCTCTCCCTCCACCTCTCCGGCAGCCAAGATAGCAGTGGTTGCTGGCGGCACCTCCCCTTGCAGGGATGGAGATGGAGTAGTGGCAGGGGGAGTAGCGATGGTTTCAGCCACGGCTGCCTGAGTGACATTGGTGGCCTTGGAGGCAGGGCAGTTCTTTTGGACATGTCCCACCTCCTTGCAGGCATGGCACCGCGTGCCATCCGCTGCCCCATCAAAGGTGATATTAAACTGCCCCTCCGTGCACTCCTCCCGGGCCAGGCGAACAAAGACCTGGTGCCGGAAGGAGTACATGTGGTGGAGACTCAGCTCCCTGAGGCTGATGGGGATCAAGACTTGACTTCCCCCAGTTGGTGAAGGTGGGGGAGGAGGAGCTCACCGGGAATGATGGATAACACAAACCTCTCCATGGTGGCCTCAAGAGTATCCACTGCCAGATAGGTCCCGCCAATGATGAGCCCCTTGGCCAGGGCCAAGTGTACTGCCCGCTCGGACCTCAGGAAGAACACTGCCTTCCCGTATAGGCGCAAGGCTGCAACAATGACCGAGGGGCCAACAACCCCGGCCAAAACCTTCACAAATGTTTCTACTGTCATCTCGGGGTGAATGTAGCTCTTTACCCCCATGGCCCTGGTCAGGAGGTGGAACGGTGACGGGGCCGCGGGAGCTGCATAGGCCTTGGATGAAGTCATTCCCACATAGTTCTTCTTGCCGGGCCCCGCCACTGGTGATAGCGCCACCTCCACTGTTGCCCCAAAGGGCCCAGCCACCAGTGAACCCACGGCAGCCATTGGGAGATGAGCCACACCCACCCTGAGCTCTATCAATGGTAGCAACAGCATTTATAAAGGGTGGAGGAGGAAAAGAAGGATTACCCTCTTCCTCCTGATGGTGTATAAAGATGGAAGGGGAGGAGAGAGATAGGGAAAAAGGACAGGGAGGCACAGCAGAGGAAAGGGTAATGGGTGCAGAGTGGGTGGGTGTCGCTCGGTGGAGTGGGGCTAGGTGGTGGGGGCCTATCTCCTTCCCATGGGGGAGGGTGATGACTTTGCCAGGCAGACGGTACTGCCTGACACATGGAAGTCAGGTCCATCCCTGTTCATCAGGTAGTACCTGCTATCTGGACTTGAACATGGGTGGGGCGAGAAGACCTGAAACGGAGACACAAAGGCACCCGTTTTCCCAGAGTCCATTCAGTAACCTTCTTCCTCCCCCTACAAAGCCACACGGTCTTCACAGCCCCCACCAAATCTAAATCCAGACACTCACCTCAGATGTAATTGAAACAAAAGTCCTTGTCTCCTGGCCTCCCTGTCTTGCAGCATCTCCTCTCTCTCTCTCCCCCAATTCTTCAGGCCTTGCAGGCTCCAGGCTCTATCAGGAACAGCAGCAGGATCAGCCACAGGAAAACAGTAGCAGGAACAGCTACAGGAAATCCCACAGCAACAGGAACAGCCACAGGAAATCCCACAGCAGCAGGAACAGCCACAGGAAATCCCACAGCAGCAGGAACAGCCACAGGAAATCCCACAGCAGCAGGAACAGGAACAGCCACAGCCAGCTCAAAGCACAACCACAGCAACAGAACACAGCTCAGCAGTAATGAGCTGCAGCTGAGACCAATCAGGAAGCACAGCCTGGGCATGGGTGTCAATCACTTATACATACTGTTCACTACTGTCAATAAACTCGTAAGAATGTCACCCTGCCTGTGGCTCCTTGTTCTGATGAGCAGTGTTCTTGTCACTCAGATGTGAAACTTTTCTGTACAAGATAGAGGCAGGTGTCTCATTCTAGGGCCTCATCCCTGTGCTATGTGCAGCCTTCAGACCTTCAGTCATGGTCCGACTTCACACTCACTGGACACATTAGTAATGCCTGCACCTTGATGCTGCTTGTCATTGCTGCCAGAATGTCGTGGGCAAGCGTCACCAAGTTTTATCATTCTCTCTGTGTGATTCAGCACCTTCAAGGTGGGGCTGGCCTCCATCTCTTCAGCATCTGTGACCAGTGATGCTGTTCTCCTGAAGCAATCAGGTGCTGAAGGCGGACAAAGAAGCAGGTGCATTTAAAGATTCACCGTTGCATCTCCATGATATGACCCTGATCACAGAGCCCTAGCGAGCTGCCCTCAGCCAGACTGGAGTCAGACATTCTATGTGAGGATCTATGTAGTGGCCTCACTGCATGTCATCATCATTCTCCTGCAATCAAGCGACTATTGCAGCCTCCACTGCATCTCCATGACAGGAGCATTAGCACAGAGGGTATGTACGTTGCTGTAAGCCAGATTGGAGTCAAACATTCACACATGCAATGTGAGAATCTGCAGTGTCTCCCCAATGCATGTCGTCATCATCCTCTACAATCTAGCAGCTATCAGGGCCTGCTGTCCATGCCTGCCCCGCCTGACCAGTGCAAAGGGCCTCATTGCCATCATCTTCACCTTCGAGGACCTTGTCACCCTCATCACCGTCAACGCCCTCCTCAATGGAGGAGACCTCCAACCCCTGCATCTCCTCCTCAGCCTCCCTTCTCCCTGTTGCAATGACAGGTTGTAAAGGGCACATCAGGTGACAATGATGCGTGACACTCTCTGTGGACTATATTGCAGGGCTCCACCAGACTGGTCCAGGCCCGAATCCGCAGATTCAGCATCTCAATGGTTTTTCCACCAAGTTATGAGTTGCAGCATGAGCCTCGCATTAACTTCGCTCTGCTGCAGTCTGAGGCTGCCGCATGGGTGTCATCAGCCATGTCCTCTGTGGGTAGCGCTTGTCCTTGTGGAGCCATCCCTGCAGCCTCTGTGGACCCTGGAAGACATCAGGGATCTGTGACCAACTGAGAATGTAGGAGTCATGGACATTCCCTGGAAACTGTGCATAGAACTGCAGCATGCACTTGTCACTTCCCACACCAGCTGCACATTCAGCAAATGGAAGCCCTTGCAATTGTTGTGATGGAGACCTGAGTGCCACACGAGTGCAGTCGATCACACTCTGCACCTGTGGGAAACCCGAGATTTGGACAATTCCAATCGCTCTTGCATCCTGGCTCTTCTGGTCCTGGGCAAAAGGCACAAAGGTTTATGCCCTTATGAAGATGGCATCTGTGACTTCATGGATGCATTTGTGGGTGAAGGCTTATGACATCCCACAGAGTGGGTCACCAGTGGAGCCCTGAAAGGAGACACCAGCATAAAAATTGAGCGCCGTAGTTACTTTCGCAGCTACTGGCAGTGAATGCCCTCCATGTCCCCCATGTCCTACCAAATCCTGCAGTAGCTGGCAGATGTGACCAATCAGTTCCCTGCACATGCACAGTCTTTGGCAACACTGGTTCTCGGGCATCAGTAGGAATGAAAACCAGCATCTATAGATCCTGGGTGTCGCTAGGCACCGACCAGCAACAGCTCACTATGGTTCTTCAACAGTATGTGCGGGGGACCCAGCTGCCTCTTCTTCCTGAGATTGCTGTTCCTGCTTCTGTGAAGCCAGGAGCCTCAGTCATTCTCTTCTCAGTCACTTTGCTCTCTGTACACCAGGCATACAGCTAATTCACCAGGCTCCTGATGTACTCAACCTGCAGGATGAAAAAGAGAGATGCGTGGGTTATCTTGGGTGTTCTAAGAACTTCCCTTGGTTAAGTCTGAAGGCCCCTTAATGCATCCCAGAAAGTGATATCCACCACTTGGATGGCCAGAGTTTAGTGCACTGCATGGCAGCCCGAAACCTCAGCCACCTCCGCCCTACTCCACCTGACTGGCAACAACTTTGCCGTCTGGACTTCATGCTGTGCTCTCAGTTCAGATGCAGGCATTCTCCTAACCAGCACTGCAAGGCTACACTGTTGGCTTGAGCAATGGGGGAGACCGGTCCAAACCGGTCTGAGGATATTGCAAGGATCTGTGGGCAATAAGCTAGAGACCCCCAACTCCACGCATATCAATGTCACTGCATCTGAACTGACTCAGCTGTAGAGGAATGGTCACTTTATACAAGATTTCTGTAATGTGTCACCACTGCCCTCCCCCCAACCACGCACATGATTGTACAGTACCTTCAGCCACAGGGCAGCCATCGACCCCCCACACAACATGTCTCAAGGGGGGAGGCAATGGAGTAGTTGTCACTGGACTAGTTATCCAGAGACCCAGAGTAATGCTCTGGAGACCCAGGTTAAAATCCTGCCACGGCAGATGGTAGAAATTGAATTAAATAAAATCTGGAATTGTTGATTGTCATAAAAACTCATCTGGTTCACTAATGTCCTTTAGGGAAGGAAATCTGCCATCCTTACCTGGTCTGGCCTACATGTGACTCCAGACCCAGACCAGCCCACAGCAATGTGGTTGACTCTTAAATGCCTTCTGAAATGGCCAAGCAAGCCGCTCAGTTTGTACCAAACCACTACAAAGCCTCAAAAAAGGAATGAAAACAGACGGACCACCTGGCATTGACCTAGGCATCAGAAACGACAATGACAAACTCAACCTTATTAACCTTGCAAAGTCCTCCTTACTAACATCTGGGAGCTAGTGCCAAAATTGGGACAGCTGTCTTATAGACTAGTCAAGCAACAACCTGACATAGTCATCCTCACGGACCATATCTTACAGATAATGTCGCAGCCACCACCATCACCATCCCTGGGTATGTCCTTTCCCACTGGCAGGACAGACCCAGCAGAGGTGGTGGCACAGTGGCACACAGTCAGGAGGGTGTTGCTCTGAGAATCCTCAACATTGGCTCCGGACCCCTTGAAGTCTCATGGTGCCAGGTCAAACATGGGCAAGGAAACCTCCTGCTGATTACCATGTGTCGACTTTCCTAATAAATCAGTGCTCCACCATGTTGAACACCGCTTAGAGGAAGCATTGAGGGTGACAAGGGTGCAAAATGTATTCAGGTTGGGGGGCTTCAATGTCCATCACCAAGAATAGCTCAGTACATAGCTGTAAAGGACGTAGCTGCTAGACTAGGACTGCAGCAGGTGATGAGAGAACCAACAAGAGGGAAAAACTTACTTGATCTTATCCTTACCAACCCGCCTGCCGCAGATGCATCTGTCCACGATAGTATCGGTAGGAATGGCCACCGCATAGTCGTTATGGGAACGAAGTCCCGCCTTCACATTGAGGATACCTCCATCGTGTTGTGTGGCACTACCACCATAATAAATGGGATAGATTTCAAACAGATCTAGCAAATAAAAACTGGGAATCCATGAGGAGCTGTGGGCCATCAACAGCAGCAGAAATGTACTTGAACACAATCTGTAACCTCATGGGCCAGTATATTCCCCACTCTACCATTACCACCAAGCCAGGGGATCAACCCTAAATCAATGGAGAGTGCAGGAGGGCATGCCAGGAGCAGCACCAGGCACACCTAAAAGTGAGGTGTCAACCTGGTGAAGCTATAACACAGGACTACTTGTGTGCCAAACACCATAAGCAGCAAATGATAGACAGAGCTAAGCGATCTCATAGCTACAACACTGGTATCTATCTGGCAATGTGGAAAATTTCCCAAGTACGCCCTGTACACAAAATCAGGACAAATTCAATTACCACCCCATCAGTCTACTCTCGATCATCAGTAAAGTAATGGAAGGGGTCATCAACAGTGTTATCAAGCGGCACTTGCTTAGCAATAACCTGCTCAATGACACGCAAATTGGGTTTTGCCAGGGTCACTCAGCCCCTGACATCATTACAGCCTTGGTTCAAACATTTACAAAAGAACTGAACTCCCAAGGTGAGGTGAGAGTGACTGCCTTTGACATCAAGGCCACATTTGACCGACTGTGGTATCAAGGAGCCCTAGCAAAACTGGAGTCAATGGGAATAAGGGGGAAAACTCTCCACTGGTTGGAGTCATACCCAGCACAAAGGAAGATGGTTGTAGTTGTTGGAGGTCAGTCATCTCAGCTCCAGGACATCACTGCAGGAGTTCATCAGGGTAGTGTCCTCAGCCAACCATCTTCAGCTGCTTTATCAATAACCTTCCTTCCATCATAAGGACATCAGAAGTGGGGATGCTCGCTGATGATTGCACAAAGTTCAGCATCGTTAGCAACTCCTCAGATACTGAAGCAGTCCATGTCCAAATGCAGCAAGACCTGGACAATATTCGGGCTTAGGCTGACAAGTGGCAAGCAACATTTGTACCACAGAAGTGTCAGGTAATGACCATCTTCAACAAAAGAAAATCTAACCATCGCCCCTTGACATTCAATGCCATTACCATCACTGGTTTCCCCACTATCAACATCCTGGGGGTTACTATTGACCAGAAACTGAATTGGACTAGCCACATAAATACTGTGGCTACAAGGGCAGGTCAGAGGCTATGCATCCTGTGATGAGTAACTCACCTCCTGACTCCCCAAATCCTGTCTACCATTTATGAGGCACAAGTCAGGAGTGTGATGGAATACACCCCACTTGCCTGGATGAGTGCAACACTCAAGAAGTTTGACACCGTCCACTTGATTGGCACCACATCCACAAACATTCACTCCCTCCACCATTGATGCACAGTAGCAGCAGTGTGTACCATCTACAAGGTGCACTGCAGGAATTCACCAAGGCTCCTTAGGCAGCACCTTCCTAACCCAACCCACAACCACTACCATATTGAAAGACAAGGGCAGCAGATAGATGGGAACACCATCTCCTGGAAGTTTCCCTCCAAGTCACTTGCCATCCTGACCTGGAAATATATGGCCATTTCTTCACTGTTGAGTCAAAATTCTGGAGCTCCCTTCTTAACAGCACTGCGGGTGTACCTACAAATTGCAGTGATTCAAGAAGGCAGCTCACCACCAGCTTCTCAAGCGCAACTAAGGATGAGGAATAAATGCTGGCCTAACCAGCGAAGCCCTCATCTCGTGAATGAATTTTTAAAAAACGCAGGGCAGACCTTGCACCACTTCCAAGTCATCTTAACCACAGGGCAGCCCTTGCCCAATCCCCCGACACCAAGTCACCTCAACTTTGAAGTCCAATGGGCAACACTTGCAAGCGCTGCGCAAAGTTACTGCGCACTCACCTCCAAGTTCCCCTCAGAAGTGCAGCCTGCCAAGTGCACATTCCGGCGATCTGACCTTATAATGGTATGCAGATGTATTGCAATGAGGTTCCCGATGTCCAATGGTGGGAAACGTGGCCCGCCATCAACGGGCTAAGTGGACGATTGCACTGATTTCATCACGATGTGAAGCCTAATTTAAGCGTTCTCGCCAAATTCTTCGCTCATACCATCGAAGACGCCCGACGCCAGTGGACACGGAAAATTCCGCCCATAGAATGGTTATTGCAAAGAAGGTGGCCATTCAGCTCCTCGTATCCATGCCGGCTCTCTGCAAGAGCAACTCAGCTAGTCCAACTCCCCTGCCCTTTCCCCATAGCCCAGCAAATTTTTTTTTCTTTGGATAATGATTCAATTTCCTTTTGAAAACCACAATTGCATCTGCTTCCACCACACACGAAGGCAGAACCACTCGCTATGTAAAAACGGTTTTCTTCAGACTGTCATTGCTTCTTTCTCCAGTTACCTTAAATGGGTATCCTCTGGTTCTCAACCCTTTAGGAGTTGTCTGATTTCAGAGTCGCTCAGGCAGGCACCTGATTCTAGGAGGTAGGTGCAAAGGCATTCACCTCCTGAATCCGCCAAGTCCTCGGTACATGAAACATGTAGGTGTCCCAATGCACCTCCAACAGTGCAACAGTCCCTCAGTACTGTACTAAAGGGCAAGCCTTGATTTTTGCGGGACTTGAATCTGGAACCTGTGACTTAGAGACAAGAGAGCTACCAACTAATCCACGGCTGACACTCTTGATTTCCCAGCCTGCATATTCAGCAGAACTACAGGATAGCCTAGAGGCAAGGGATTGTGGGCTGCATAGGTTCCCGCATAGCAGTGAATGGCGATCAGGCCCTTTTTACCTCCATGCCTATCCTTCATAGATCCAATGAAAAAACTGATGCAAACAATAATCCTCCCAGCGTTGAGAGAGACCTACGCATTCATGATGATTGCTCTTTTCTGTCAGACCTCTTTCTAGCCTGGAATAAATGTTCCCAAGCCTTTTTAATAAATTTGGTCTATCTTTTTAAATATTTCACTCTTTTTACAGATTGGTTTCAATAAAACATTTATAATCAGTAATTTGACACTACAGCAATATAATTTACTAAAGAGTGTTCCAATTTTCAAACACAGAACTTGTAAAGATTGCTCATTAAATGCTACTGCAAATTCAATAACTCTCATTTTCTATCATTCCAAAATGCATGAAAAACAATTTCTCTGTCAATAGTTACCTGCCAGATAAAGCCATTGCTAACAAGTGGGCTTGGAATATTGTATTAGTGAGTTCATTTCTTCCACAGATGCAAATTTATATTTTTTTGTTCCTTTATTTTATTTCAAGCGGACAGAAACACGTGTAATTTGCGAATATCCAGGTCAAATTATTAACTTTTATATACACTTCCGAGTATTTTCTCATTCATTTCATCCAGCAGAGTGGATTGCTCACCCTTTATAAAACTCAGTTGATTTTAATTTTATTGTTTATTGAATGCTTACTTTTAAGATATCTAATGTGAAGTCCAAATTTTACTAAGATTGTATCTTATTTTTTGGTAATAATTTTAAAGCTTTTCACATCTGTAATCTTTTTTTTCGTTAGTGCAGAAGCTTCCACTATTATGTGGACCAACAAGAAATACTATGCACACTGAGGGTAGTCTGTGGGAACCAACAATGTAAGATCGTACAGGCCCATCAATATCCAGGTCCACTTACAATCATGGTTAGGAACCCAAGTCATAAATGAACTAGGTTTTCGGGCCATGAGTTCAAATGAACTGAGGATATGATGAACATCTAGATGCTTCAGCTAACTACAGCCATGTGTGACTCCTGCTCCCCAGCAGGCAGTAGATGCCACAGGCCTTATAGCAAGAAGGGTGTGTAATCACACATCACATCTAGCTAATGAGATCTTCGGGGGGCAACACTGAATCCCAGAGTAGGGAAAAGGTTTATTGCCCCAAGCAATCAGCACCATAACGCTACAGGAAGCAGTGAGAAAGAAGGGAAGCAGCAACAAAGCAAAGAACAAAGAGAAGACAAGCATTAAATAGAGATAGCTGTGGAATTAAAACCATGCGTAACAGCTGCTAACAGTGATGCTGGGCATAAGGTGGCCACAGTTTCAATGAAATAATTAACCGTCTTAAATTTCTTTCATAATGTGTCACAGGTTAACACGGTGTTTCTTTCTAATTAATAATTTGTCTATACATTTAAATTCATTACACAAAGGAACTGGGTACTATAGTAGACTGGAATACTATTCTTTCACTTCTGGATCCCTGTTTTGAAATGCAATCCAGAGAGAAGGGATGAAAGTCTTTTCTCTCACACTGTGTGTTATTTGTAAGTGGCCTCAGCCCAGTTTCTAGTCAGTGGATATGCACAGCACAAACTGCTCCTAATTGAACCTTGACATGCCAGTCTCACCCCAAGGTTGATGCAACATGTAGAAATATCATATTGGTGCAGTAGGTGATGCTTTCTGAGGTTGGAGTGAAAGCATATTGTTGGGATAGTTCAGGAAAAAAAGCAATCTCTTGCATAGGTTCTCAAGTTACGCCCTTTGCCCTGGAGATGTTGTAGAAAGTGATTATTTATAAACTCAGAATTAAACATAATTTAAAAAACACAAACATACAATAAACTTAAAACACATTACACAAATGCAAATATAGCCACAACAATAGCAACATTTAAAACCTAGCCCCACCTATTAAATAAACTAGCCCCAGCAAACATGTTGATCAGCAAACCACAGTCTGCTGGAGAGCAGGGTTGACACTGCAGGAGTTCACAGGATTAGTATAGTTAAATAAACCTTTAAAATCTTAAATCTTAAGGGGGTAAAGCTTCACTTTTGGCTTGGATCTCAGGTGGGACCCACTTTCATCCTTTAGCTAGCCAGTACATTATATCTCACCAGAGTACCCAGACCTTGGGCTATTTTGAGGCTTTTCTGTCACATTCCTGCCAGAGTTGCAGCACAGTGCAATCAAAAATACCAAGAATCTTGAGCCTAATATGCATTAAAAAGTAACCCTGACAAAAAAAAACACACTTCATCCCTCACAGCAAACATTCACAGAGTTAATTTGCAAATTTAATCAAATTGATCTAAATCTTTTCTGATCGTTCTTTTATTCTTTCACAAGATGTGAGCATTGGCCAGCATTTATTGCCAATCTCTAATTGCCCTTGAGAAGGTGGTGGTAAACCACCATCTTGAAACACTGCAGTCCATGTGGCGTAGGTGCACCCACTGTACTGTTAGGGAGGTAGTTCCAGGATTTTGACCCAGCGACAGTGAAGGAACAGTTCCAAGTCAGGATGGTGTGTGGCTTGGAAGGTAACTTGCAGGTGGTGGTTTTCCCATGCATCTGCTACTCCTTATAGGACGTAGAGGTTGTGGGTTTGGAAAATGCTGTCACAGGAGCCTTGGTAAGTTGCTGCATTGCACTTTGTAGATGGTGCACACTGCTGCCACTGATCTTTACACTGCAAAGCTGATTCTTAGTTAAAGGGTTGTTCTCCGCTAAATGTATCAACGTTGATACATTTCAAATATTTAAAATGCTATAATCCAGGTTTAATCATTCTCTTTGTAAGTTTTTTCTCTATCCATTCACCTCAAGGGTTTCC
The DNA here is from genome assembly GCF_017639515.1 of Carcharodon carcharias. NCBI lineage: Eukaryota > Metazoa > Chordata > Chondrichthyes > Lamniformes > Lamnidae > Carcharodon > Carcharodon carcharias. The sequence goes on from NC_054470.1 coordinate 88,385,076, forward strand.
CTGACAGCTGCAACAATAGCCAAAGTTATGATGTCCCACTTGTTCCCCCCTCACTGGAAATTCCTTGTGATTTTGTACTTTTTACTCTATATCCTTTATTGAATTCACCAAGTATTTGAATTTTGTGAACCGGCATAAAGGCATGGGTCATGTTCCCTCTTACCTAGTAGAACTGTTAAGATGGCAAAATCAACAGTTGTACATTTCCTCACAACAGAAGCATAATACTAGCTAGCATATTATTCTGTGGCTAAGGGAGAGTTGTGTGTAATGTAACCTGTTCCTCTAAGGCCACATCATTTTAATTACTGTACAAGTTATATTTTGAGGTCAATTTGTGGTTAAGTACATCTTGAGGACTCTTTGTATATTGGCAGCTTCATGTAAATTTCCAGTTCCTCCATACAGTAAGAAGAAGCCAAGAGGAAATAAATGTCTTCCTTTTAATAGAATTAAATACGTTACATGCAATACCTGAGTATGATTGCTGCATCCCAAAATTTTATATGCATAGTAGCTGATATCCTGTAACATTACTGACAGGTGAGTCAGGGGTATTATATCAAACAGGGATGCTATGCAAAGTAGCATAATTAGGAACATTCATTTATCAGCAGCAGGGAAATCCTGGGTCTATTAGTGCCAGACTAGGATCTGAGTTGACTAGTATTTTAAAAGAAAAAAGAAAGATTTGCATTTATATACCGTTTTTCATGATCACCAGACGTCTCAAAGCGGTTTACAGCCAATTAAGTACTTTTGAAGTGTGGTACACTGTTGTAATGTAGCCAATTTGTGCACAACAAACTTCTGTAAACAGCAATGTGATAATGACCACATGACACCTTTGTGGTGTTGACTGAGGGATACATATTGGCAGGACACTGGGGATAACTCCCCTGTTCTTCAAATAGTGTCATGGGATGGATCTTTTACATCCACCTGAGGGGGCAGACAGTTTAACATTTAACATTTAACTCAGCTTAACATCTCATTCGAAATATGGCACATCCAACAGTACAATACTCCCTCAGTACTGCACTGGAGCAGGACTTGAGCCCGAAATCTTGTGTCTCAGTGGAAAGACTACTACTTTTGTGATGGAATGGGTCAGGGGTAGTATATCAAACAGGGATGCTATGCTAGGCTTTGGAGCACAACAAATAGCCTTGTCAACTAGAAATACTGTCAGTTGGAGTCCTGGGAACACACGGGCAGGTTCCATATCTGGGATCAGTGGAAGAAGGAGAAAGATCCTGCGATCTGGGAATATTGGGTTGATCTTCCATGAGGGAACACTGAAAGGGAGATCCTGTGATTTTGAAGCAATGTGGGGTCAGGGGTCTAATAGACTTGTTGGTAAGGGAAGCTGAGGCAAATGGGACCAAAGTGCTTTGAAGCGTTTCGACTATCAGGTCCTCCTGCCCCCATCACCCCACACTCCTCACACCCGAATTAGGTTGCCACTTGTCAGGATCCTTCCCAATCTACCTGTTTTGTATTCCTTATCATTCTCCTTATCATGAGCCACCTCCTATCTTAAGCCACTTAGTGTACTTGCTGACTTTTGCAGTTTTTGACAAGCATAAATTTCCATAAACAACAAAAGTTTCTAGATTATGAAATTTCCTAAGTTTTCATACAAAACCATACAGTTAAGCAACAAAACTAGTCTGTTGTGTTTCTCAGAAAAGCAAAGAATTCAGCTTCAGGCCCTGCATTAATACAAAAGGAAAATACTGTAGATGCTGTTAACCTGAAATAAAAACTGAAATCTGAGTAAAATCTGAAATCTGAAATTTCCTGCATTTTCTGTTTTTATTCCAGGTGTTGCTGTGATTGATATGACATGAACAGCAGCCAAATAAAAGAATGTAAGTAACTTACAAAAGCAAACTAAAATTGTTTTCTAAATATCAACAGCTGGGAGAGGGACCAAGAGTAAGTAGATCTGGCAAACACATTAATGGGGGAGAACCTGTGCAAACTGCCAAAACTTTTAAATTTGGAATGGTAGGCAGGAAAGTGCACTTCTAAAGGGAGCCAATAGAAGCAGCCAAGGGACAGAAGTGGGCAGAGTCGGCCAGCAGTATAGTGGGGAGGAAATGGGTCTGGCAGAAATGCAGTTAAGAGGCTGGAGATATTTCTCTGGACAGTGATGTGGCCTTGAGACTGATGAATTTTTGGGTTTTAGCAGGGTCTAAGATGTAGCAGGGCCTAACACAAGTAGACAAACTATTAAATGTGTGCCTCGCATTCAGGAAACCAAGTTACATATGAGGGCAGCCGATGTATTTTAATATATAAAAAGGTGTAATGCATATAGAAAAGTGAGTTTGATACAGTTTTTGGTGTCCTGATTTGTGTGATTCACAGAGTTCTATTACCAGAAGAGGCAGAGAACCCAGGTATTATAGGGAGGTGCAATAGTGCCACCTAGTAGCTGCAGCATAACAAGACATTATATTCTAGAGTACGGATTGTCAACATTCAGAAATACTGAACAATGTTGACATTTTATGAATTTTGATCTAAAAAGACAAACTGAAAAATTACAGGAAGTATTGTTATGGTCTATAAGAAGAGCATGCCAAAGCAGAGTAATGAGACAAAAACACTGAGGGAAGGGTTTATTAGATGGTGGCGAACACATCCTCGGTGATCAGGCAGATAGGCAGCCTCTTAATTCTCCGTATATTGGCTGCAGGGGGATTTCCACCCCTCCCACCTCAGTCCCACCTCAGAGAGTTGCTGGCCAATGCAGTTCCAGCAGCGCCACCAAGAACACATGGCACTTCCAGGACTACAAACAGTCCCATCAGTTCTTAGTGCAAGAGCCCACAGAACCAGGTAGGTCTTGTGGCAGGCCTGGGAGGGAAAGCCTGGGGAAGATGGGAAGATTGGGGTGGGAGTCATGATAACAAGGACAGAGACAGGAAGGGGGCACCTGAATGGAGTTTGGCAGACCTTGGGGAAGATCCAATTTAGAAAGGGGGCCAGTGATGGAGACCCACCCTCTCCACTTTTCCACCGAGACCTAACAGGCTGATCTGTTGGGCTTCCACCCACATCCCCAGCCTCCTCCTGTATGAAAATTGCAGCTGGGTGGGAAGTAGCACTTAAGTGGCCAATAATTTGCCATTGAAGGGCCTCAATAGGACCAAGTGTGGGCGGGCCACCTGAGGCAGACAGGTCAGAGACATTTGGGTAGGTTACCTGGGGAATTTAACAGGCTCCTTGCCTGTAAATCTGCTGGCCCAGGACTGTAAAATTCTGCCCTGCGTTACTAGATTTTCACAAAGCTACTTCTTATACATCGGCCATTTTGTGAGATCAACAATTAGTTTTCTCAGTTTTTGGCAGACCGTAACATGCCAAAATCCTTCCTGCAAACAAACACAGAAATTAATTTCTTAAAGCTTTGCTCATTTGGTAGCAGTCTTGACTCCTGAGTTATGGGGCTATAGGTTAAAGTAGCACTTGAACACGCAATGCAAGTTGACATTTCAATACAACGCTGAGGGAATGGTGCATTTGCTGGAGTGATGCATTTGTGGAAGGGCAGCCTTCATATCTGATGAAAGGCAGGTTGAAAGATCATGTGAAAGACCTATTGCTCCACTCAAAAAATCAGTGTGTAGTGACAAGCATTCCTCCCTCAACCAACACAATCAAAAACAGATTATAGAAGCACAGAAACATAGAAGCATAGAAAATAGGAGCAGGAGTAGGTCATTCGGCCCTTTGAGCCTGCTCTGCCATTCAATATGATCATGGCTGATCCTCTATCTCAACACCATATTCCTGCTCTCTCCCCATACCCCTTGACATCTTTAGCGCCTGGAGATCTATTTATTTCCTTCTTAAATATATTCAATGACTTCCACAGCCTTCTGCGGTAGAGAATTCCACAGTTTCACCACCCTCTGAGTGAAGAAATTTCCACTCATCTCAGTCCTATATGGCCTACCCTGTACACTGAGCCTGTGACCCCTTGATCTGGATCCCCAGCCAGAGGAAACATCATCCATTTATCCAGGCTATCCAGCCCTGTCAGAATTTTATATGTTTCAATGAAATCCCCTCTCATTCTTTTAAACTCCAGGGAATACAGTCCTAGTCAACCCAATCTCTCCCATTCGACAATCCTACCATCCCAGGAATTAGTCTGGTGAGCCTATGCTGCACTCCATCTATGACAATTATATCCTTTCTTAGGCAAGGAGACCAAAACTGCACGCAATACTCCAGGTGTGGTCTCACATAGGCCCTATACAGCTGCAGTATGACATCCTTGCTCCTGTACTCAAACCCTCTTGCAATGAAGGCCATCTTAACTGCTTGCTGAACCTGCATATTTTTCAGTAATTAGTGTACAAGGATACCCAGATCCCTTTGTATATCAACATTTCCCAGTCTATCACCATTTAAATAATACTCTGCCATTCTGTTTTTCCTACCAAAGTGGATAACTTCACACTTGTCCACGTTATACTGCATCTGCCACGTATTTGCCCATTCACTCAACTTGTCTACAATTATCTACAAATGTGTCTTCTTAAGAGGAAAGAAAACAGGAAACAAAAGAAAGCAAGAAGGTAAGAGAAAAGAAAGAGAAATGCCAAATCATATGTCACATGATCAGATGACATATGATCAGAAAATTGTGTGATCAAACCTCCAGGAATACCTCAAACCACAGTTGGCAACCTGAGCTGGCAGTGTGGTCTTGTAACATCTGACCTATTAGCTTTGCAATTTGTGAGAAGGCTCATGCTCTGCATTTATATAGAGATTGTGGGATGTGGTAAAAACAGAAAGTGTTGGAAATACTTAGCAGCTCAGACAGGCTCTGTAGAGAGAGAAACAGAGTTAACATTTCAAATTGAATATGATTCTTCTTCAGAACTGAAGGAGGGTAGAAATGTGATGGGTTATATGCCATTGAAATGGGGAAGTGGGGGGGGGGGGGAGAAGAACAAAAGGGAAGGTCTTGGACAAAAAGCAAAGTGAGTTGTTGTACCAAAGAGACAAAGGCCTAGATTAGGGGTGGGGAACGCCCTTCCCAACCCCAGCCAGGAGTCAGATGCGGCCCATTGTACTTTTTCATCTGGCCAGCTATGAGACTTCAAAATCTATCCCCACTTCTCCAACACATGCTGCACTCTGGGCCAGCCACTGCCATGTTCTGATGCCTGAGTCTCAGCAGTGGTCACCAGATGCCCAGGCTGTAGGGAGAGAATGAGACCCGAGATCCAGGAGCAGGAGTGCAGGGCAGGGACGGGAAACTACTGGCTGCCAATTGGGTGGTGAAGTATGAGTGATCCAGAGTGGGGGAGAAAGGGAGCAGGACACCCAGCTATAAGTGGCTCACCCCCCTCCCAGCTCCATTGATGTCCCAGGATAGCTGTTCAGCCCCTGCAGACTGAGGAAGATGTCCAGGCTTCAGGCCAGGTGCAGCCTTGGACCAGGAGCTGGCCAGAGCCTTGGGTTCTTGAGTCATTGCCCTGGGCTGGTTTGGGGATGAGACAGAGTGGGGAAGGAAAGGGAGAGAGAGAAAGAGAGAATGGGAAAGGAAAGCAAGCAAAGAGTTGAACTGAATTTCAGGAGTGCTGTGATTGAGACACAGAAGGTGTGCTACTCAGAGCTTTTTTGGGTGATTTAGTGCTATCTTGTTATATCCAGCTACTTCGAATCTTGAAAACCAAGAAGTTTGAGCTCCAGCCTTTGAGAGGATTGAAGATGATATCGTGACAAGCCTCGGACAGCGAGGACTTCCTCAATTCCGCGCACACCATTCGCGTCATTTTAGAAGCAGCTCCCACTCGCCAGACACAGCAAACCTCAACCTCATGGGGACTGAGTTCATTTTCTGTCTGCGCTTCTTTAGAACACCACAATTGGGATATTAGGAGATATTGGTCAGAGATATTGATGAAGAAAAAGCAAAAATCAAACATGGTTGCTGCAAACAAAGAGGAAAAGTGAATGCAGAGCGTCTTGTTTTTAATGAAAAATGGACAAATGATTATTTTTTGTGGAGGTGAAAGGCAAACCCATGTGCCTAATTTGTGGAGACGCAATTTCTGTCATGAAAAAAGTCACGTAGAAAGGCATTACAGCACAAAGCACATCAAATATAAAGAATTTCAAAGACAAGTGTAAGCAGAAAACATTAAGCACTTAAAAAGAATGTGAGCGCGCAGCAAAAGCAAGCAATTTTCACAAGGCCGAGAAAGGTGATAGATAGTATTATGCAAGCCAGTTATGTGGTGAGTGAACTTATCACAAAAAAGCTTAGACTCATTCAGAAGGAGGGTTTGGAAAGGACGGCATCGTTGCGACCACAGCTTTACTGACCCCAGAGAAAATCAAATTATTTGAGAGTGTGAGCTTATCTTATGGAACTGTGTCAGATTGAATTAATGATATGGCTCAAGACATTGAAAAGTGTCTGAAAAATTCTGCTGCTGATTTCAAATTTCACTGTCTGACTATTGATGAGACAACAGACATAACAAGTACATGACAACTGGCGATTTTTCTATTTGGAATCTCGGCAGATTTTGAGATTCAAGAGGACTTGCTTGCTTTAGTAGCAATGCATGACACCACCAAAGGTGAAGATATGTTTGAGAAGATTCTATCAGTAATCCACAGGCTTCAGTTATCGTTTGAAAAATTAAGTGGTCTTACTACTGATGGCGCTCCAGCTATGGTTCGATCTCAGAAGGGATTAGTTGCTCTAATCAAGAAAGAAATTGATCGTCTCAACCTTGACCTAAGTAAGTTAATTGTATGTCACTGCGTCATTCATCAGGAGAATCTGTGCGTGCAGTCAGTGCGACTGAGCAAGGTAATGTCGACAGTATTCAGCATTAACTTCATTAAAAGTAGAGGGTTAAATAGCCACCAGATTAAGGAGTCATTGAAAGGCCTTGAATCAGACTACAGCGATTTAGTTTACTATTATGAAATGCAATGGCTCAGCCAGGGAAGTATGCTGATATGGTTTTACGAGCTGAGGGGCGAAGTGAAAATTTTCACGAAGACAATTGGAAAACCTATGGCCGAGCTGAATGACAAGTGGCTTGGCTTTCGTGCTCGACATTACGCAGTATCTGTCTGAGCTCAATGTTAGTTGCGAAAGCCTAACCAGCTTATTACTTTCCTTCTTTCAAATGTGAAATGATTTGAAACCAAATTAAAGCAGTGGCAAATGGAACTGGAAAAGGGCAACACAGTGCACTTTCCTACCCTTCAGAAACAAAAACCTGCAACAATGGTGGAGTGTGCAAGCGAGTGTGAAAATTTACTACAGAAATTTTGTGAGTGATTTCAAGACCGAAAAATGAAGGAACTGGAATTAAACATTCTTGCCGTACCACTCTATATTGAAGCAGTCAATGTACCTGAAGACCTTCAACATGAAGTTATGGAGCTGCAAAGCAACATTGAACTTAAGGCTAAATACAATAACATAAAGAATCCATGTAGGTGCCGATGAATTTCCAAACTTGAGGAAACACGCGCTGAAAATTACATCGCCGTTTGCAACTAGATACTGTTGTGAGCAGTTTTGTTCAAAACTTTCTCTCGCAAAGAACCATCTGCATTCCAGATTAACAGACATGAGTTTGGAAAGCTAGTTGTGAATAGCAATATCATCAGTGCCAGCAGACATAACAAGGCTCAGTAAGGAAAAGCAAGCTCAGCCATCGCATTAAAGCAAGTCAAAACTTTTCCATATTCTCTCTAAAAAATAAATAAAGTTGGTTTTTATGTGTGTGTGGCCCTTGATAAGAAAAAGGTGCCCCATTCTTGGTCTAGATCTTCAGGTCAGCGGCAATGCTGGGCGCACTGCTGCTACCCACAAAGTTTCTTCTGACCCAACGATACTACCTTTTTCACCCAGGATCTTCCAATTCCAGCTGAAGTAGAAATGGGCAGCAGAGGCACTCCAGGAAAAGCCCAGTGGATCATGCTCTGCCATTTCTGCCAATTCCAGCATGATGCCACCACCAAACACATCTCCCCTTCAACCCCCCCCGGCAGCATTCCGCAGGGATCGTTCCCTCCGGGACACCCTGGTCCACTCCTCCATCACCTCCTGCACCTCAACCCCCTCCCACGGCACCTCCCCATGCAACCGCAGAAGGTGCAACACCTGCCCCTTTACTTCCTCTCTCTTCACCGTCTAAGGACCCAAACACTCCTTTCAAGTGAAGTAGCATTTCACTTGCACTTCCCTCAATTTAGTCTACTGCATTCATTGCTCCCAATGCGGTTTCCTCTACATTGGAGAGACCAAAAGCAGACTGGGTGATTGCTTTGCAGAACATCTTCGGTCTGTGCACAAGCATGACCCAGACCTCCCTGTTGCTTGTCATTTCAACACTCCACCCTGTTCTCATGCCCACATGTCCATCTTTGGCCCGCTGCATTGTTCCAGTGAAGCTCAACGCAAACTGGAGGAACAGTACCTCATCTTCCGACTAGGCACTTTACAGCCTTACGGACTAAATATTGAGTTCAACAATTTTAGATCATGAACTCTCTCCTCCATCCCCACCCCCTTTCCGATCCCCCCCTCTTTTCCAATAATTTACATAGATTTTTCTTTTCCCACCTATTTCCATTATTTTTAAATGTATTTCCATCCATTGTTTTATCTCTACCTTTTAGCCTTTTTTGATTCCTTCACCCCACTCCACCCCCACTTGGGGTATCTGTACCTTCCTTGTCCTGCTTTCTACCCTTAATTAGCACATTCCTTAGATAACCTTCAACACCTCTTTGTCCTTTTATCTATGACATCTTTTGGTTATCTCCACCTATCACTGGCCCTCTATCCAGCTCTACTTGTCCCACCCCTGCACCCCCCTAAACCAGCTTATATTTCACCTCTCTTCTATTTTTACTTAGTTCTGTTGAAGGGTCATTCGGACTCGAAACGTTAACTGTTCTCCTCTCCGAAGATGCTGCCAGACCTGCTGAGTTTTTCCAGGTATTTTTGTTTTTGTTTTGGATTTCTAGCATCCGCAGTTTTTTGCTTTTATATTATTGTAAGCAGCGTATTCAGTATGCTAAATTGAAAGAAGTACAAATAAATCACTGTTTCACCTGGAAACTGTTTGGGGTCTTGGATGGTGAGGAGAGAGGAGGTAAAGGGACAAGAATTACACCTGCTGCGATTGTATTGGAAAGTGCTGTGGGAAGGGGATGAAGAGTTGGGGGTGATACAGGAGTGGATCAGAGTGATATGGAGGGAACAGTGCCTTTGGAATGCTGACAAGGGAGTGGAGAAGAAGATGTGCTTGGTGATGGCATCATGCTGGAGGTGGTGGAAATGGTGGAGCATGATCCTTTGAATGTGGAGGCTGGTGGGGTGGAAAGTGAGGACAAGGGGAACCCTATCGCAGATCTGGGAAGAGGCAAAAGGGTGAGAATGAATGTGTGGGATATGGATTGGACATGGTTGAGCTCTAATATTTCCTCAACTTTGGACAGACTGATGGACCGCATCAATAAGAATTTTTCAAGTGTTCACTGATATTCCCAAGGTTTCTCTCCCTCAGATCAGTGGTAAGATGCAACCCATATGAATGGCTCATAATGTCCTCTGTCTGTTGGCACTACTATTAATATTCAGAGGAAGTTGAATGTTCATGACCGAGTGTGGCATTAAGGAGTCCCAGCAAAACTGGAGTCAATGGGAATCAGGGGGAAAGCTGTCCACTGGTTGGAGCCATAACTGGCACAAAGGAAGATGGTTGTAGTTGTTGGAGGTCAATCACCTAAGTCGCATGGCATCACTTGCAGGTGTTCCTCAGGGTACTGTCCCAGGCCCAACTATCTTCAGCTACTTCATCAATGACCTTCCCTCCATCATATGGTCATAAGTGGGGATCCTTGCTGCTGACTTTACAATGTTCAGCACCATTCACGACTCCTCAGATACTGAAGCAGTCCAGGCCAATAAGCAGCAAGATCTGGACAACATTCAGGCTTGGGCTGATAAGTGACAAGTAACATTTGTGCCACAGAAATGCGAGGCAATGACCATCTCCAACAAGAGAGGATCTAACCATCTTCCCTTGACATTCAATGGTATTACCATCACTGAATCCCCCACTATCAACAACCTGGGGGTTACAATTTACCAGAAACTGAACTGGACCATCTATATAAATACTGTGGCTACAGGAGCAGGTCAGAGGCTGGGAATTCTGTGGTGAGCAATTCACCCCCTGACTCCCCAAAGCCTGTCCACCATCTACAAGGCACAAGTCAGGAGTCTAATGGAATACTCTCCCCTTGCCTGGATGAATGCAGTTGCAACAGCACTCAAGAAGTTTGACACCATCCAAGACAAAGCAACCCACTTGATTGGTACCCGCTTGATTGGCATCCCATCCACCACCTTCAACATCCACTCACTCCACCGCCATCACTCAGTGTGTATGATCTACAAAATGCACTGTAGCAACTCATCAATGCTCCTTCAACAGCACCTTCCAAACCTGTGACATCTACCACCTGGAAAGACAAGGGTCGCAGACACTTGGGAACACCACCACATTGAAGTGTCACTCCAAACCACACACCATCCTGACTTGGAACAATGTCGCCGTTCCTTCACTGTCGCTGGGAAAAATCCTGGAACTCCTTTCCTAACAGCATTGTGGGTGTACCTACATCACATGAACAGCAGCAGTTCAAGAAGGCAGCTTACCACCAACTTCTCAAGGGAAATTTGGGATGGGTCATAAAAATGTTGGCCTAGCCAGTGATGCCCATGACCAGTGAAAAGAATAGATAAAAGTTCTTATATCAGGTTTTCTGCTCCACAGTAGTCCCGTAATCAATACGTACCAGTTCTGAAGAAAGGTCCTTTGACTTGAAATGTTAGCTCTCATTCTCTCCATAGATGTGCCAGACCTGCTGAGTATTCCCAGCATTTTATGATTTTTATTTCAGATATCCAGCATCCACAGTATTTTGCTTTTGTTGCACCTACATCTGCCCTTCTAACCAGTAGCATCACTTGAGCCACACAGGAATCAGCCATAGAGTATCCCATCCTCAGGAAGCAGAGGTAGGTGTCCATAGTGCCAGTTGCGTGCTGATACAGCAACATATTTAGACCACCAAAAAATTGCCCACTGGTTGTGAATGACCTCAAGCTTACCAGCCAATGCCACGTGCTCCCTCCGTACATCTGGGCATGGACATGGTTGTGAAGAGCACCAGGCAGCCAGGCTAAATGACTTCCTTAACCACCCTTTGCCTGTTGATAGTCACGTTGGCCATGCCCAAAGGCAGACCACCAGGTGGTCCTCCAATCTTCCCACGCCCCTCTTCACTGGCTAGACAAAGATTAGGAGAATGAGACTGAGCTAATTGATTACTTTGATGAATTAACAGACAATTGAGGAAGGTAGTGAGGTCGATATTGTACATCTGGACTTCCAAAAGGCTTTTGATAAAATACCACAGAACAGATTTATTCAGAAAATAGAAACATATCGGCAGGACTTTCCCTTCGTCAGGTGGGCGTGGCGGGCAGGCCTGGGAGTGGCCACTATATGGACCACCACCCGCGATCGGGCCCCGACTGCGATTTCAAACTGGCAGGTCAATTAAGGCCCGCCCAATGTGAAATGCGGCTCCGCACTGGCCAGGAAGGGCCAAGCGGGAGCAGGGGCCTGTCGGCCGCTGGGTTCAATGGTGACCCAATGGCCAGTTTAAAAGTGGCCCAGGCAACCCCCAGAAGGCTGCCATGGAAGACATCCCCTGAGCCAACACTATGGACCCGACTGCAGCTGAACACGGCAGGCGGGAAGGCAGGTCAGGTGGGCGCTCGGCCCCCCAATTCTCTGATGTTTGCCTCGCTGTGCTCCTGGCGGAGGTGGCTGTCAGGAGGGATGGGAGGAGGAGGCAACTTACCACCAACTTCTCAAGGGAAACTTGGGATGGGTAATAAAAATGTTGGCCTAGCCAGTGATGCCCATGACCTCAGTGCCCTACCATTTACTGTGTATGATCTACCTTGGTTTGTCCTTCCAAAATGCAACACCTCACACTTTTGTGCATTAAATTCCATCTGCTATTTTCTGGCCCATTTTTCCAGTTGGTCCAGATCCCTCTCAAGCTTTGAAAGCCTTCCTCAGAGAAGGTTATGTAAATAGTTTGGAATTGTCAAAATGAGATAAATTTCGCTTCTGTCATCATGGCCTGAGGATGCTTCACCTTTTTATTTCATGGATGCAGGGTATGCCAGGATGCAATGCTGGCTTAAATGGCTTTGAGCTTTATTGCACAGGCACTGAGTGCTCTTTGGGTTCAAATAAAGGGATCTTTTCAGACATCCGGGATGGAGGTGGCAGCCCTGGCATGCGGTTGAAGCTAATCATTGGTAGCTTAGCTGAAGGAGCATTGAATCAAGGTGTCCCTGGTGTCTCTGCCTACCTAGAGGTTACTGAGGTCTGGCTCCATGCCTCAGCATTCTCCTCAATGTACTCCCCTTAGACTCATTACCGGACTCATCGCCTGTGGTCTGTGGAGCTGCATCAAGATCCTCTTCCTTCAGTGGGTCCCCCCTTGCCAGTGCCAGACTGTGGACAGCGCAGCATGCAACCATGATCAGTGACACTCGCTCTGGGGGTGTAATTCTGTAATTCTCCCACTGAATGGCCTTGGCATCGGAAGCGCATCTTGTCCTCTCTACCACCGCCCTATTGGAGGCATGACTCATATTGTAACGCTTCTTTGCCTCTGTTCTTGGTTGGTAGAGAGGTGTCATGAGCCACCTCTTCAATGGATAGCCCTTGTCACCCAGCAGCCATCCATACAGTCGGGCTGGAACACTGAAGAGCCACGGCACCTGGGAGTGTCTGAGGATGTAAGCATCATGGGAGCTGCCAGGGTACCTTGCACAGACTTGTAGAATCTGCATCCTGTAGTCAGATACTATCTGCACGTTCATAGAATGGAATCCCTTCCAGTTGACGAAGGCACCCGGCTGACCGGTTGACGCCTTGATGGCCACATGTGAGCAGCCGCTTGCACCCTGGACACAGAGGAACCTGGCAATCGCTGCAAAACCTCTGGCTCACTCAGCCTGGCTGGCCTCATCCGTACGGTAAAGAACAAAGATCAATACCCGCCTGAACAGAGCTTCTGTCATCATCTTGACACAAATGTGGACAGCTGATTGGGAGACTCCACACAGATCCCCCACTGACCCCTGGAAGGAGCTGGAGGCATAGAAGTTGAGGGCCACTGTGACCTTCAGAGCCACTGGTATGGGGTGTCCACCCATATAGTCCGAGCTGATCTCAGGTCCAATCATCTGGCAAATGCAGGTCCCTTGAGAGGCAGAGTCTCCTTTGGCATTGCATGCACACCTGACTCATCACTCACTATTTTGCTCCCGATCAGGTTGGGCGCGTGCCCACCTGTGGGTCATAAAATTCTGCCCTTGGTATTAAAGCAATGATAATAATTTGGATGGCTAGCTAAGGGATTGAGGCAGAGAAAAATGGTGAATGAATAATTTTCTAGCTTGAAAGCTGTGTTCAGTGAGGTCACCATGGGGTCAGTACTTAGACCATTGCCTTTCTTGTTACATATAAATGATCAGGACTTGGGCTTCAGGAGTACAATTTCAAGCTTTGCAAATTATACAAAACCTGGTAACATAGTAAATAGTGATCAGGATAGTAGTAGCCCAAGAGAACATAGGGCTGGTGGAAATGGGCAGACACATGGCAGGTGCATTTTAGCACAGATAAGTCAAGATGCACCTTTAGGGGGAAAAAAAATCATAAGATCATAAGAAATAGGAGCTGGGGTAGGCCATTCTGCCCATGGAGCCTGCTCCACCATTCGAGAAGATCATGACCACTTTGCTTGTGGCCTTAACACCACTTTTCTGCCTGCCTCCCATAACCCTTGACTCTCCTGTAAATCAAAAATTTGTCTAGCTAAGCCTGAAATGTTTTATGTGGAAGAGAATTCCAAAAGCGAATGACCCTCTGATAGACAAAATTCGCATGTCAGTCTTAAAGGAGAGACCGATTATTTTTTAATTGTGTTCCCTAGTTATAGATTCCCCCATAAGTGGAAACATCCTCTGAGCAACAACCCTGCCAAGGCCCCTCAGAATCTTATATGCTTTAATGAGACCACCTCTCATTCTTCTAAACTCCAATGAGTAAAGGCCCAACCTGCTCAACCTTTCCTCATGAGAGAACTGCTTCATCCCAGGAATCAGCCTAGTGAACCCTTTCTGAACACTTCCAATGCAAGCATATCCCTTCATAAGTAAGGAGACCAAACTGTACTCAATGTTCTGGGTGTAGTCTCACCAATGGACAGTACAGTTGTAGCAAGATTCCTCTACTTTTATACTCCATTCCCCTGACAATAAAGGCCAACATTTCATTTGCCTTTCTAATTACCTGCTGTATCTGCATGCTAACTTTTTTGTGATTCATGCACAAAGACACCCAGTTTTCTCTATACCGCAGCATTCTGCAGTCTCTCTCCATTTAAATAATATCCTGCTTTTCTATTCTTCCTGCCAAAGAGGACAACTTCACATTTTCCCACATTGTGCTGCATCTGCTAATTTTTTGCCCACTCACTTAACCTATCTATATTCCTTTGCAGACTCTTTGTATCCTCTTTAGAATGTGTTTTCCTATCTTTGTATCATCAGCAAATTTGGCTACTATACAGTCGGTCCCTTCATCCAAGTCATTATAGATCTTAAATAATTGAGGCCCCAGCTCTGATCTCTGAGTCACTCCATGCTTTACAGTTTGCCAAACTGGAAATGATCCATTGATCCTGACTCTGAAGAAGAGTCATACTGACCTGAAACATTAACTCTGTTTCTCTCTCCACAGATGCTGCCAGACCTGCTGAGTTTTTCTAGCATTTTCTGTTTTTATTTCAGATTCCAGCATCCACAGTATTTTGTTTTAATTTTGGGATGGATGACAAGGTGTTAAGAGATTTTGCAGAAAAGATTTACTTGAATCAAATTGGGTGGGGTGGGGGTGGGGTTAATTTAAACAGCACTAATTTCTCCTCTCACCACCTGGAGCGCAAACATCCTGGACTGTGAGCATTCTCTGCTCTTCCAAGTGCGTCCTCAGGCTGAAGAGTTTTTAAATTCCTCTAACAGTATCAACTCACACAATCCCTTATAGGTGCGTGGGATCTTTAAGGACCATACTCAGCGATCAAACGTGAATTGCTTCACCTGCTCAAACTCAGTGTAGGTTTGTGTGGACTTCTTATGAGCATTCTGGAATTGCTGGCAATATGCCTCTAGGACTAATTTGTAGGCACTTAGAAAGGCAGCCTTAGTCTATTCAGAATTCATATCAGGAGTCAACATAGAGTAGACCTCTTGAGCTCTCCCTGATAGTGCCCTTGAATTAAATGTCCAGATATCTGATGGCCATTTTAGTTGTCCTGCTACTTGCTCAAAAGTGGCAAAAAATGACTCCACGTCACTCTCTTCGAATTTGGGACTGAATCTAATGCACAGTTAAAATTGCCCAGTAAAGTGAAGAGAGTGGTTCTGAGTTAGAGAGATAGGGGCTGCCACCAGGTAGAGAGAGAGATTTGCCCTCGTTTCCAGCTGTCTGCTCTCTCTGTGATCGGTTTCACAACAGTGTGAAACCAGTATGCGATTGCCCACTCTGCCCGCCGACGAAGGGACACGTTTCCTGCCACCGGACATTGGGAACCTCATTGTAATACATCTGCATATCACTATTAGGCCAGCCTGCCGGAATCGTCCACCCCGCTGGATCATCCATCCACATCGGCGGGAAAGCACACCAACGTATTTCACAACAGCACGTAAAAGGTGTGCACTTGGCGGGCTGCACTTTGATGGGAACTTGGAGGTGAGTATACAGCAACGCTCACCAGTGTTGCCTGTTGGACTACAGGCTCAAGGAGCATTGGGGTGGGGTGGGGGGGGGTCAAGGGCAGCCCTGCCATTAAGGAGACTTGTTGGGGGGGGTGGCGGGGGAAGGAACTGCCTTGCGGTTGAGGCGACCTGTGGGGTGGGGTGGGGGGGCAAGGGCAGGCATGCTGTTGAGGCGATTTTTGGGGTGGTAGTTCAAGGGCTGCCTTGCAGTTGAGGCAGCTTTTGAAGGGCAGCCCTGCCATTGAATATAGTGACAAGCATTCGGGGTGGGGAGTTGGGTGGGCGAGGGAAGCGGCCACACGTTAAGGAAACCTGTATGAAGTGACCAATCCTCTGCAGCTGCAACCATTCAGGCGTAGCCACATTGATATGATTGGAGTTCGGCTTCTAGCTTATCTGCCCACTCAAGCAATGCAGAGGCTTCAAAGTGCTAGAAAGTGCACCATAGCTTTTCAGCACCCCGTCACGGACCGCAAAGTCAAGAGTGTTTTAGCGGACTGCAGAAGAGTGGAGTGACTGGGCCCATTGCACAATCTCCTTGCTAAAGTTGGCCATGGAGCAGTCACTGCTGGAGGCGCTCACAGCCCCTTCCAATATCAGCGCCCTGGTTTGGACCAGTCTCCCCGATGGTTCAAGCTAACAGTGCAGACTTGCGGTGCGGGTTAGGAGAATGCCTGCGCCTGAGCTGAGAGCACAACATGCAGTCCAATGGGCAAAACTGCTGCCAATCAGTTCGGTGGAGTGGGGTGGAGGTGGGTGGGGTTTCAGGCAGCTATGCAGCGCATTAAACTCTGGCCATCTAAGTGGTGGCCAGCACTCTCCAGGAAGTATTAAAGACCACGTGTCTCTCCCTTTTTTTTAATTCATTCATGGGATGTGGGCTTCCCTGGCTGGGCCAGCATTTATTGCCCATCCCTAATTGAACTTGAGAAGGTGGTAGTGAGCTGCCTTCTTGAACCGTGGCAGTCCACAGTGCTGTTAGGAAGGGAGCTCCAGGATTTTGACCCAGCGACAGTGGAGGAACGGCAATATATTTCCAAGTCAGGATGGTGACTGACTTGGAGGGGAACTTCCAGGTGGTGGTGCTCCCATCTATCTGCCGCCCTTGTCCTTCTAGATAGTAGTGGTCGTAGGTTTGGAAGGTGTTGTCGAATGTGCCTTGGTGAATTCCTGCAATGCATCTTGTAGATGGTATACATTGCTGCTACTGTACATCGGTGGTGCAGGGAGTGAATGTTTGTGGATGTGGTGCCAATCAAGCGGGCTGCTTTGTCTTTGACAATGTCAAGTTTCTTGAGTGTTGTTGGAGTTGCACTCATCCAGGCAAGTGGAGAGTATTCCACCACACTCCTGGCTTGTGTCTTGTAGATGGTGGACAGGCTTCAGGAAGTCAGGAGGTGGGTTACTCATCACATGATTCCTAGCCTCTGACCTGCTCTTGTAGCCGTAGTATTTATATGGCCAATCCAGTTCAGTTTCTGGTCAATGCTAACCCCCTGGTGTTAATAGTGGGGGATTCAGTGATGGTAATTCCATTGAATATCAAGGGGAAATGGTTGGATTCTCTCTTTTCGGAGATGGTTATTACTTGACACTGGTGTAGCATGAATGTTACTTGCCACTTGTCAGCCCTAGCCTGGATATTGTCCAGGTCTTGCTGCATTTGGAAATGGACTGTTTCAGTACCTGAGGAGTCACAAGTTGTGCTGAACCTCATGAAATCATCAGCGAACATCCACACTTCTGACCTTATGATGGAAGGAAGGTCATTAATGAAGCAGCTGAAGATGGTTAGGCCAAGGACGCTACCCTGAGGAACTCCTAAAGTGATGTCCTGGAGCTGAGATACCTGACCTCCAAAAACCACAACCATTTTCCTTTGTGCTAGGTATGACTCCAACCAGCGGACCGTTTTCACCCTATTCTCATTACTCCAGTTTTGCTAGGGCTCCTTGATACCACACTCGGTCAAATGCTGCCTTGATGTCAAGGACAGCTACTCTCACCTCACCTCAGGAGTTTAGCTCTTTTGTCCATGCTTGAACCAAGGCTGTAATGAGGTCAGGAGTTAAGTGGCCCTGGCGGAACGCAAACTGGGCATCGGTGAGCAGGTTATTGCTAAGCAAGTGTCGCTTGATAGCACTGTTGATGACCCCTTCCATTACTTTACTGATGATCGAGAGTAAACTGATGGGGCAGTAACTGGCTGGGTTGGATTTGTCCTTCTATTTGTGTACCTGGGCAATTTTCCACGTAGCCAGGTAGATGCCAGTGTTCCAGCTGCACTGGAACAGCTTGGCTAGGGGCACAGTAAGTTCTGGAGCACAAGTCTTCAATACTATTGCCAGAATATTGTTAGGGCCCATAGCCTTTGCTGTATCCAGTGCCTTCAGCCATTTCTTGATAACATGTGGAGTGAATTGAATTGGCTGAACACTGGCATCTGTGATAAAAACAAAAAAACTGCGGATGCTGGAAATCCAAAACAAAATCAAAAACAGAATTACCTGGAAAAACTCAGCAGGTCTGGCAGCATCGGCGGAGAAGAAAAGAGTTGACGTTTCGAGTCCTCATGACCCTTCGACAGAACTTGAGTTCGAGTCCAAGAAAGAGTTGAAATATAAGCTGGTTTAAGGTGTGTGTGTGGGGGGCGGAGAGCGAGAGGGAGAGAGACAGGTGGAGGGGGGGTGTGGTTGTAGGGACAAACAAGCAGTGATAGAAGCAGATCATCAAAAGATGTTAACAACAATGGTACAAAAGAACACATAGGTGTTAAAGTTAAAGTTGGTGATATTATCTAAATGAATGTGCTAGTTAAGAATGGATGGTAGGGCACTCAAGGTATAGCTCTAGTGGGGGTGTTTTTTTTAAAAATAATGGAAATAGGTGGGAAAAGGAAAATCTTTATAATTTATTGGAAAAAAAAGGAAGGGGGAAACAGAAAGGGGGTGGGGATGGGGGAGGGAGCTCACGACCTAAAGTTGTTGAATTCAATATTCAGTCCGGAAGGCTGTAAAGTGCCTAATCGGAAGATGAGGTGTTGTTCCTCCAGTTTGCGTTGGGCTTCACTGGAACAATGCAGCAAGCCAAGGACAGACATGTGGGCAAGAGAGCAAGGTGGAGTGTTAAAATGGCAAGCGACAGGGCGGTTTGGGTCATTCTTGCGGACAGACCACAGGTGTTCTGAAAAGCGGTCACCCAGTTTACGTTTGGTCTCTCCAATGTAGAGGAGACCACATTGGGAGCAACGAATGCTGTAGACTAAGTTGGGGGAAATGCAAGTGAAATGCTGCTTCACTTGAAAGGAGTGTTTGGGTCCTTGGACGGTGAGGAGAGAGGAAGTGAAGGGGCAGGTGTTGCATCTTTTGCGTGGGCATGTTGTGGTGCCATAGGAGGGGGTTGAGGAGTAGGGGGTGACGGAGGAGCGGACCAGGGTGTCCCAGAGGGAGCGATCCCTACGGAATGCCGATAGGGGGGGTGAAGGGAAGATGTGTTTGGTCGTGGCATTATGCTGGAGTTGGCGGAAATGGCGGAGGATGATCCTTTGAATGCGGAGGCTGGTGGGGTGATAAGTGAGGGCAAGGGGGACCCTATCATGTTTCTGGGAGGGAGGAGAAGGCGTGAGGGTGGATGCGCGGGAGATGGGCCGGACACGGTTGAGGGCCCTATCAACGACCGTGGGTGGAAAACCTCGGTTAAGGAAGAAGGAGGACATGTCAGAGGAACTGTTTTTGAAGGTAGCATCATCGGAACAGATGCGACGGAGGCAAAGGAACTGAGAGAATGGGATGGAGTCGTTACAGGAAGCGGGGTGTGAGGAGGTGTAGTCGAGATAGCCGTGGGAGTCGGTGGGTTCGTAATGGATATTGGTGGACAGTCTATCACCAGAGATTGAGACAGAGAGGTCAAGGAAGGGAAGGGAAGTGTCAGAGATGGACCACATGAAAATGATGGAGGGGTGGAGATTGGAAGCAAAATTAATAAATTTTTCCAAGTCCCGACGAGAGCATGAAGCGGCACCAAAGTAATCATCGATGTACCGGAGAAAGAGTTGTGGAAGGGGGCCGGAGTAAGACTGGAACAAGGAATGTTCCACATACCCCATAAAGAGACAGGCAAAGCTGGGGCCCATGCGGGTACCCATAGCCACACCTTTTATTTGGAGGAAGCGAGAGGAGTTGAAGAAGAAATTGTTCAGCGTGAGAACAAGTTCAGCCAGACGGAGGAGAGTAGTGGTGGATGGGGATTGTTCGGGCCTCTGTTCGAGGAAGAAGCTAAGGGCCCTCAGACCATCCTGGTGGGGGATGGAGGTGTAGAGGGATTGGACGTCCATGGTGGAGAGGAAGCGGTTGGGGCCAGTGAACTGGAAATTGTTGATGTGACGTAAGGTGTCAGAGGAATCACGGATGTAGGTGGGAAGGGACTGGACAAGGGGAGAGAGGAGGGAGTCAAGATAACGAGAAATGAGTTCTGTGGGGCAGGAGCAAGCTGAGACGATCGGTCTACCGGGGCAGTTTTGTTTGTGGATTTTGGGTAGGAGATAGAAGCGGGCCATCCGAGGTTGGGCGACTATCAGGTTGGAAGCTGTGGGAGGGAGATCCCCAGAGGAGATGAGGTCAGTGACAGTCCTGGAAACAATGGCTTGATGTTCAGTGGTGGGGTCATGGTCCAGGGAGAGGTAGGAGGAAGTGTCTGCGAGTTGACGCTCAGCCTCCGCGAGGTAGAGGTCAGTGCGCCAGACAACAACAGCACCACCCTTGTCAGCGGGTTTGATGATAATGTCAGGGTTGGACCTGAGAGAATGGAGTGCAGTAAGTTCAGAGAGAGACAGGTTAGAATGGGTGAGAGGAGCAGAGAAATTGAGACGACTAATGTCGCGCCGACAGTTCTCAATGAAAAGATCAAGGGAAGGTAAGAATCCAGAGGGAGGGGTCCAGGTGGAGGGAGAATATTGGAGATGGGTAAAAGGATCCATTGAACTGAGACGGATCCTTTTACCCATTTCCAATATTCTCCCTCCACCTGGACCCCTCCCTCTGGATTCTTACCTTCCCTTGATCTTTTCATTAAGAACTGTCGGCGCGACATTAGTCGTCTCAATTTCTCTGCTCCTCTCACCCATTCTAACCTGTCTCTCTCTGAACTTACTGCACTCCATTCTCTCAGGTCCAACCCTGACATCGTCATCAAACCCGCTGACAAGGGTGGTGCTGTTGTTGTCTGGCGCACTGACCTCTACCTCGCGGAGGCTGAGCGTCAACTCGCAGACACTTCCTCCTACCTCTCCCTGGACCATGACCGCACCACTGAACATCAAGCCATTGTTTCCAGGACTGTCACTGACCTCATCTCCTCTGGGGATCTCCCTCCCACAGCTTCCAACCTGATAGTCGCCCAACCTCGGACGGCCCGCTTCTATCTCCTACCCAAGATCCACAAACAAAACTGCCCCGGTAGACCGATCGTCTCAGCTTGCTCCTGCCCCACAGAACTCATTTCTCGTTATCTTGACTCCCTTCTCTCTCCCCTTGTCCAGTCCCTTCCCACCTACATCCGTGATTCCTCTGACACCTTACGTCACATCAACAATTTCCAGTTCCCTGGCCCCAATCGCTTCCTCTTCACCATGGACTTCCAATCCCTCTACACCTCTATCCCCCACCAGGATGGTCTGAGGGCCCTTAGCTTCTTCCTCGAACAGAGGCCCGAACAATCCCCATCCACCACTACTCTCCTCCGTCTGGCTGAACTTGTTCTCATGCTGAACAATTTCTCCTTCAACTCCTCTCACTTCCTCCAAATAAAAGGTGTGGCTATGGGTACCCGCATGGGCCCCAGCTATGCCTGTCTCTTTATGGGGTATGTGGAACATTCCTTGTTCCAGTCTTACTCCGGCCCCCTTCCACAACTCTTTCTCCGGTACATCGATGATTACTTTGGTGCCGCTTCATGCTCTCGTCGGGACTTGGAAAAATTTATTAATTTTGCTTCCAATCTCCACCCCTCCATCATTTTCACGTGGTCCATCTCTGACACTTCCCTTCCCTTCCTTGACCTCTCTGTCTCAATCTCTGGTGATAGACTGTCCACCAATATCCATTACAAACCCACCGACTCCCACAGCTATCTCGACTACAGCTCCTCACACCCCGCTTCCTGTAATGACTCCATCCCATTCTCTCAGTTCCTTTGCCTCCGTCGCATCTGTTCTGATGATGCTACCTTCAAAAACAGTTCCTCTGACATGTCCTCCTTCTTCCTTAACTGAGGTTTTCCACCCACGGTCATTGATAGGGCCCTCAACCATGTCCGGCCCATCTCCCGCGCATCCGCCCTTACGCCTACTCCTCCCTCCCAGAAACATGATAGGGTCCCCCTTGCCCTCACTTATCACCCCATCAGCCTCCGCATTCAAAGGATCATCCTCCGCCATTTCCGCCAACTCCAGCATGATGCCACCACCAAACACATCTTCCCTTCAACCCCCCTACTGGCATTCCGTAGGGATCGCTCCCTCTGGGACACCCTGGTCCACTCCTCCATCACCCCCTACTGCTCAACCCCCTCCTATGGCACCACCCCATGCCCACACAAAAGATGCAACACCTGCCCCTTCACTTCCTCTCTCCTCACCGTCCAAGGACCCAAACACTCCTTTCAAGTGAAGCAGCATTTCACTTGCATTTCCCCCAACTTAGTCTACTGCATTCGTTGCTCCCAATGTGGTCTCCTCTACATTGGAGAGACCAAACGTAAACTGGGTGACCGCTTTTCAGAACACCTGTGGTCTGTCCGCAAGAATGACCCAAACCTCCCTATCGCTTGCCATTTTAACACTCCACCCTGCTCTCTTGCCCACATGTCTGTCCTTGGTTTGCTGTATTGTTCCAGTGAAGCCCAACGCAAACTGGAGGAACAACACCTCATCTTCCGACTAGGCACTTTACAGCCTTCCGGACTGAATATTGAATTCAACAACTTTAGGTCGTGAGCTCCCTCTCCCATCCCCACCCCCTTTCTGTTTCCCCCTTCCTTTTTTTTCCAATAAATTATAAAGATTTTCCTTTTCCCACCTATTTCCATTATTTAAAAAAAAACACCCCCACTAGAGCTATACCTTGAGTGCCCTACCATCCATTCTTAATTAGCACATTCATTTAGATAATATCACCAACTTTAACTTTAACACCTATGTGTTCTTTTGTACCATTGTTGTTAACATCTTTTGATGATCTGCTTCTATCACTGCTTGTTTGTCCCTACAACCACACCCACCCCCCTCCACTTCTCTCTCTCTCTCTCCGCCCCCCACACACACACCTTAAACCAGCTTATATTTCAACTCTTTCTTGGACTCGAACTCAAGTTCTGTCGAAGGGTCATGAAGACTCGAATCCTCAACTGGCATCTGTGATGCTGGGGACCTCTGGAGGAGCCAAAGTGGTCATCCACTCGACACTTCTGGCTGAAGATTATTGCACATGCTTCAGCCTTATCTTTTGCGCTGATGTGCTGGGCTCCTCCATCATTGAGGACGGGAATATTTGTGGAGCCTCCCCCTCCAGTAAGTTATTTAATTGTCCACCACCGTTCACGACTGGATGTGGCAGGACTGCAGAGCTTAGATCTAATCCGTTGGTTGTGGGATTGCTTAGCCCTATCTATCACTTGCTGCTTATGCTTTTTGGCACACAAGTAGTCCTGTGTTATAGCTTCACCAAGTTGACACCTCATTTTCAGGTATGCCTGGTGCTGCTCCTGGCATGCCCTCCTGCAGTCTTCATTGAGCCAGGGTTGATCCCCTGCCTTGGTAGTAATGATAGAGTGGGGGATATGCCGGGCCACGAGGTTACAGATTGTGTTCGAGTTCAATTCTGATGCTGCTGATGGCCCACAGGGCCTCATGGATGCCCAGTCTTGAGTTGCTTGTTGTGTTTGAAATCTATTTTATTTAGCACGGTGGTAGTGCCACACAACACGATGGAGGTATCCTCAATATGAAGGCGGGACTTTGTCTCCATAATGACTGTGCGGTGGTCACTCCTACTGATACTGTCATGGACAGAAGCATCTGAAGCAGGCAGGTTGATGAGGATGAGATCAAGTATGTTTTTCCCTGTTGTTGATTCCTTCATCACCTGCCACAGACCCACTCTAGCAGCTATGTAATTTAGGACTCGGCCAGCTCAGTCAGTAGTGGTGCTACTGAGCCACTCTTGGTGATGGACATTGAAGTCCCCCACTCTTGCCACCCTCAGTGCTTTTTCCAAGTGGTATTCAACTTGGAAGGGCATTGATTCAGCAGCTGAGGGAGGGCAGTACGTGGTAATCAGCAGGAGGTTTCCTTGCCCATGTTTGACCTGATGCCATGAGATTCTTGGGGTCTGGAGTCAATGTTGAGGACTCCCAGGGCAACTCCCTCTCAACTGTATACCACAGTGCTGCACCACTGCTGAGCCTGTCCTGCTGATGGGACAGGACATATCAAGGGATGTTGATGATGATGTCTGGGACATCATCTGTAAGGTATGGTTCCATAAGGATGACTATATTGGGCTGTTACTTGACTAATCTGTGAGACAGGTCTCCCAGTTTTGTCTCTAGCTCCCCAGACGTTAGTCAGGAGGATTTTCAGAGTCAACAGGGCTGAGATTGCCATTGTCGCTTCCAGTGCCTAGTTCAATGGCAGGCGGTCCATCCGGTTTCATTCCACTTTTGCAACTTTGTAGTGGTTTGTTACATGTGATAGTGATTGTGAGTTTATGTGTGTGCCTGTGTGAGCGGGTTTGTGAGATTATGTGTGTCTGTGGGAGAGTGATTGTGTGGGATTGAGTGACTGTGTGAGAGTGTTTGTGTGGAAGTGAGTGTTCCAGCCACTGAGTTTTTCTCTTTGGATTCCGGTTGGCTCTTTTGTATCAGGTTTGGCTCATGCCTTAAATTTGGACTTTGGTCAGACTCAAATGGGTGATCCCGGATTTGAGCTTCCAATTTCTGTTACGGACGGTGGGGCGGGGGGGTGGTTTAATTTAAACAGCACTAATTTCTCCTCCAACTACCCATCTGTAAACAGAAAGGTATTTTGATTTTTTTTCCTTCTTTATAAATGGTGGTGTATTTCCACAACCCCTGATTTTTGTGCGATCCAAATTTCTATTAATAACTCCATGGCAAACTCGAGATAGGATGAGCTCAAAGGGTTAGTTTATTTGCACACACTCAAAAACCGTGAGGAGGGTTTGCAACATCACCTCCACAATCAGACAGTTAAGAGATGGATAGAGAAAAGAAGGTTTTATAGTACAGAGACCACAGAGAAAATAAATATTGGTTCATGTGAGTTCCAGAATCCAGAATCAAAATCCAATGAGGAATTCTTTCACAGAGGTCGGCGCGCTGAAAACTGATGTTGTAGAATTCACTTTTCCAGTGATGTTGATTTCACAAGATGAGATTGGCGTGCAGAGATGAATCAGTCGTGTTGGCAATGGCACAGAATTTCCAACAGACAAGTTGTACGTTAGTATGGAAATATGAATTCAGAAAATGCCAAGAAGCAAGGCATAATGCTTAAATAATTTAGCCTATGTAAGATTCAGATGTATGGAGGACAGTGTAAAGAAATGTCAAGCTGTTATAAAAGCTTAGGTCAGGAAGTATTCTGACCTTTGACAGGTTGGAAGCTTGGATGAGCATTTTTGTCTGTCGGACTCTATAATAGGGTAACAGCAAAGATAAAGAATTGTGTTATCTTAATTATGTTAGCTAAAGGGTATCTTGCTTAATAAACAAAAACATCATGTATGAGGACATGTAAGTTTAGAATACAGTAATGGACAATAATGAAATAATGGTAAACTAATCAAAAATAAAATAATGGTAAACCTATCAGGTTGGCTAAGATGAGGTTTCACCCTACTCAAGGGTAAATTAATCAGCCACCTCACTTGGCACAAGGCAAGACACAAAAATGGTGTAAGAAGAAGAGTTTTTTCCCTCAGCACATAACCAAGAGAAGAGGAGATAGGCAATGGTCAACAAGAACACGGCAGCAAAAAGGACACAGCAGGAGGAGGCATACCAATCAACCGGAGAGTCTGGAATCGTAAGAAAAGACTGTGACTACTGCCTTGCTAAGTACTGTTTTGTTATACTGCTTTTGCTTCTACTTAAAGGTTGTAAGGGTAAGCCTAGAAATTACAAACCAGTCAGTTTAACTTCATTGGTGGGGAAACTTCTTGAAACAATTATTCGGGATAGAATTAATAGCCACATGGAAAAATGTGTGTTGATTAGAAGAGCCAGCATGGGTTTCTATTAGGGAAATTGTGTTTGACTAACTTGACATTGACATTAAAGGCATTATATAAACATATGAATTAGGAGCAGGAGTAGGCCATTCAGCCCCTCGTGCCTGCTCTGCTGATCTGAATGTAACCTCAACCCCTCATTCCTGCCTACCCCCGATAACTTTTCACCCTTTTGTTAACCAAGAATCTATCTAGCCTTGCCTTAAAAATATTCAAAGACTCTGCTTCCACCGCCTTTTGAGGAAGAGAGTTCCAAAGACTCACAGCCCCCGGGAGAAAAATATTCTCCTAATTTCTGTCTTAAATGAGCAATCCCTTATCTTTAAAATTGACCCCTAGTTCTAAACTTGCTGGAGTTTTTGAAGATGTAACAGATAGGGTTGATGAGGGTAATGCTGTTGATGAGGTGTACATGGACTTTCAAAAGGTATTTGATACAGTGTCACACAACAGACTTGTGAGAAAAGTTATAGCTCATGGAATAAAAGGGACAGTAGCAACATTGATATGAAATTGGCTGAGTAATAGGAAACATAGGGTAATGGTCAATTGATATATTTTGGTCTGGAGGAAGGTTTGTAGTGGAGATTGCCAGGGGTTGGTAGTGGGACCCTTGCTTTTCCTGATATATATTAATGACCTAGACCTTGGTGTGCAGGAGACAATTTCAAAGTTTATGGATGACACACAATTATGAAGCATTGTAAACTGTGAGAAGAGTACAGAACTTCAAAGGGACATAGACAAGTTGGTGGAGTAGGCAGATAGATGGCAGATGAAGTTCAATGCGGAGAAGTGTGAGGTGATGCATTTTGGTAGGAAGGACATGGAGAGGCAATATAAAATAAGGGGTACAATTCTTAAGGGGGTGCAGGAACAGAGGGACCTGGGTCTGTATATGCATTGATCAATGAAGGTGGCGAGAGCAATTAATAAAGCCCAGGACACTGTATGCTTTATTGTAGGGGCATAGAGCACAAGAGCTCTATGTTGGGTTTATATATGACACTGGGTTAGACCTCAGCTGGAGCATTGTGTACAGTTCTGGGAGCCATACTATACGAAGGATGTGAACACATTGGAGAGAGTTTACAAGAATGGTTCCAAGAATAAGAAACTTCAGTTATGAAGGTAGATTGGAGATTTTGGGACTGTTCTCCTTGGAGAGGAGAAGACTAAGAGGAGATTTGATAGAGGTGTTCAAAATCATGAGGGGCCTGGATAAAATAGATAGGGAGAAACTGTTCCCGCTCTTAGAAGTATCGAGAATGAGGGGGCACAAATTTAAAATGAGCTGTAAAAGAAAAAAAGTGACGTAAGAAAAAACTTATTCACGCTGCGAGTCGTTCGAGTCTGGAATGCACTGCCTGGGAGTGTGGTGGAGGCAGGTTCAATCGAGGCATTCAAGAGGGCATTAGATGATTGTTTGAATAGAAACATCATGCAAGGATACAGGGAAAAGGCAAGAGATTGTCATTCAGTCATCATGGTCATTCGGAGAGCCGGTGCAGACACAATTGGCCAAATGGCCTCCTTCTGCCCTGTAACATTCTGTGATTCTGTAATAAACTTACTACTGATTATACCAAATGCCTTGTACCCAAAGTGGTCAGTGACTAGTTGGAACTAAAGGTCTGAAACATTGCCTTGAACTTACATAGTTTAGATGGGACCAGGTGTTCAACCCTGAGCAGATCTCCTTTCTGTGTGGCTGCTATGCTCGTCAGATGTTAAAGAACAGATTGTGCTATACAGTTCAGCAAGACAATATTACTTGTTCCCCAAGCCAGAGACCTAGGTCACATGACCTCCACCTCTCCACCAGGTCTTCAACAAAGGATGGGTATCCATTGTCTGGAATTCGCTGGGTCTTAAAGACTGCTAAACATCCCAGCCATAATGAGTTGAAAGAATGCTTGAGGGCCCTTTGTCTGAGCAGACTCTGTGTCTCCTGTTGGCAAGCCTGGGTTATCAAATGCAAATAGCCTTTGTATAGCTCTGTTTTAAAATTTAGACATAACAACAAACATATATATATATATATATATAGATAGATAGATAGATAGATAGATAGATGGATGTTAAAACTCATGAACAGTTTCAATAAAGTAAATTGAGAGAAATTATTTCTACTGGCAGAAGGGCTGGTAAACAAAGGCACAGGTTTCAGCTAATCGACAAAAGAATCAGAGGTAGCATGAGGAATTTTTATCATTGAAAATATAGGTTGGCCTGCTCTGTCAGATTTAGTTTTAAAATTAATCATTTTTATACTGTATTTGCTTAAATAAGTACCAAGGCCAAGATAGCCATTTTAATATTAACATGTGACATCTGCGGCCATTTCACATTCTGGACTTCATTTTCTGTATGTAATACGCAAATTGATTTTGTATCTAGTGGAAGCTAATCATGAAACAGATGGTTATAAAGTAATGAATCTTGCTTAAGTTATAATTACTGAATTAATATAATTAATAAGGATATTGGAAAGTCTGGATTTTTCATTTAAATTTTAAATTAATGCTGTATAAACCTGAATGTTTGTAGAAAATGCAGACATAGCAGGAATTGTTTAGAAATTGGAATCTTTCTAACCTTTTGATAAACTATGGAACATTATATCTTCGGCAAAGTCTGGCTTATGAATAGAAAATTGTTCACAATCTGATTAGAATTGACAAAGTAAGGAAGCTATTGTTCTTCATGGATGATGCATTGCTACCCTTTTAAACTAAATGTTATCAATTAGAAGATGTAATTAAAGACTTAATAAATTTTCCTAACAATAGCTAAAACCAATCATTAAATTAACAATAGCCTGACTTGGCATGATGTTCATCAAATGAATAAAAGTAGAGGTCCCTTAAGGGTTTGTTGTTAGCCAAGATTTTGATGACTCTAGAGAACTAATCGTGTTTCAGTCTCCACAAGAGTCCGGGGGGTGGGGGGGGGGGGGGGGGGTGAAAGTGACTAACGATTCAACGTTGGTCAAACAGCTGAAGTTGTAATAGTCATTGTCCAAAGTTATTAAGTATACCTTTTCTTTAATAAACTTTCCAAAATTTACTATCCAAGGAGGCTTGTTTCTGCCTTAATTGGTTAAGTCTTGTATGAACAAAAATAGATTTATTTAGTCACTTACAAATTGCTGGCAAATTGGAGTGCCTGAAATTAATCAGGAAACAAATTAAGTTACAGATAAAAATGTCAGCATTACAGCAGCGTTTTGTGACCTAGAATGATCTGAAAGGATAGTGAAATTTTCAAAAGCGAATTGGATAAAAACTTGAACAGGAAAAAAAAAACAGGTTATGGAGAAAGAGCAAAGAAGTGAGACTAAGTAGAATGCTCTTTCAGAGAGCCACCAAAGTGCCAATAGGCAAATGGCCTCCTTACATACTGTATCATTCTATGACATCATGATCTGCATCGTAACTCTATCCTCCCACCTTGATTCCATATACCTCAATACCTTCGACTAGCAAAAATCTATTAATCTCGAATTTAAATTAATTAATTGAACTATCATTTACTGTTTTTTGTGGAAGAGACTGCCAGACTTCTATTGCCCTTTGTGTAAAGAAATGTTTTGTAACTTCTCTCTTGAATGGCCTGGCTCTGATTTTCTGGTTATTTCCCTTGGTTCTAGACTCCCTAATAGTAGAAAAAGCTACTCTCCACTTATCCTATCAATTTCTTTCAAAATGCAGTAAACTTCAAATCACCCTTAACCATCTATATTCCCGGGGACATAAGCCTAGCTATGCAATTTAACAGTTGACTCCTTCGAAACATTTTTTTGGACAAAGAATTACTCAAAAATAAATATATAATATTAAATAAATATCAGGGATAATATTACCTTCACAAAATTTAAATGGTCAAAGCTTGCCCCTTCACCCTCCCCAAGTATTCAGATTCTGTTCTGCAATTCACAGAGCGACTGCAGGAAATTTTCTGGGGGAGGGTGATCAGTCAGAGATCGTGGTCCATGTTGGTACCAATGACTTAGGTAAGAAAAGGGATGAGGTCCTGAAAGCAGAATTTAGGGAGCTAGGAAGGAGATTGAAAAGCAGGACCTGGAAAGCAGTTATCTCAGAATTACTCCCAGTCCCACATGCAAACAAGCATAGAAGAATTGAGAATAGGCAATTTGAGTGAATAAGCATGCAGCTGGAAAGTTGGTATAGGAGGGAGGGCGTGAGATTTCTGAGGCATTGGGACTCGTTCTGGGGAAGGTTGGACCTGTACAAGCCAGACAATCTACACCTGAACAGGACTGAGACGAATATCCTCGCAGGGAGATTTAATACTGTGTTGAGGGGCATTTAAACCAGATTGGCAGGGATGTGGGAACCTGAGGGCAAATTCAGAGCAGGGACCAGGTGATGGAGAATTAGTGAGTGACTCTGAAAGATAGAAGCAGCACAGGTTAAAAAGTGTACAGCACAAGAATTTGGCAGTATTAGCAGGTATATATGTAAATGCAAGGAGCATTGTAAATAAAGCAGATGAGCTGTGGATACAGATAGGCACATGGCAGCATGATAGCATCGCTATAACAGAAACTTGGTTTAAGGAGGGGCAAAAATGGCAGCTCAACATCCCTGGATATAGAGTTTACAGGCAGGATAGGGAGGGAGATAAAAAGGTGGGTGTGTAATATTATTGGTTAAAGAATCAATTACAGATGTGAGGAGGGATGATGTACTAAATAAAGCATCAAATGAGGCCTTATGTGTTGAGCTCAGAAATAAAAGAGAAATAAAATACACTGCTAGGAGTGTACTATAAATCCCCAAATAGTGGAAGGGAACTAGAAGAGCATATATGTAGACAGATTTCTGAGTGCAAAAACAATAGGGCAGTTGGGGACTTCAATTACCCTAATATCAATTGGGATATGAACAGTGTGAAGGACACAGAAAGCGCAAAATGTTTGAACTGCGTTCAAGAGAACTTTTTTTAGCCAGCATGTAAGAAGACCAATGAGACGGGGTGCAATTCTAAATTTAGTGCTAGGGAATGAAGCTGGGCAAGTGGATGAAGTAGCAGAGGGGGAACATTTTGGAGATAGTGACCATAATGTAGTTAGATTTACCATCATTATGGAAAAGGACAAAGATAGAACAGGAGTAAAAGTTCTAAACTGCAGGAAGACAAATGTTACAAAGCTGAGAGGTGGGCTGGCAAGAGTGCTCTGAATACAGCTATTAGAAGGAAAAACTGTCAAATTAGTGGGAGGCAGTCAAAGGAGAAATTCTGCAGGAACATGCAGACATGTCCCCGCAAAGAAAAAGCGTGGTTATCTAGAAGCATACAGGCCAAGATAAAGTAGAAAAAGAAAGCTTATGACAGTCAGAAAAGACTTAATACTGTGGAAAACCTATAGAAAGTACAGGGGCCAAGTAAAAATGGAAATTAGGAAAGCAAAGAGAGGATAC